>NW_005187506.1:527837-578689 GCF_000239375.1 Pundamilia nyererei | reverse complement strand
ATACGCTTTATTTCAGCGTAAGGTCAAGACAGCTCGACGTTTCTTACACCAAACAGGAAATGATGCGAACAAACTGCGACTTTAGACCTGCTGCGATTTCATTGGGATTTTGTATATTCGTCTGCCACACGGACATCCTTCAAAACGCTGTCAGTGTGAGGCTGGCTGCGGCTCTTCTTGGGATTCGGGATGAAAACCTTTGTCTCTCCAGCCTGTATTTGTTTCCCGTATAAATGTCCTGAAAGCATGCTCGTAACCGAGTACAGCTGCAGACTGATGTTAAGCTGAAGCTACAGGCTGCTTCAGAGGACGGGGGCGACAGTAATGGCTTTCTCTTGTTCAGTCAGAAACACTGCAGGTCATCTCCAGGTGATTACTGCCGTCAGAAAAATGGGGTCAGGATGGCTGCGCAGTGACAATAAGAGCGGTGCAGCAAACCCAGGCGGAGCGCTGATCGTTTCTTTACTCTCAGCACTTGATAGAAGGAGCACTTGGCTGTAAGTGCTCACTGCTGTTTTACTAAATTGGGATCAGATCACTCTCACCAAAGCGATTTGTTCCCGGAAACATTTTCCAAAGCCGCACTTTTCTTCTGGTTTTGTATGAAGTGTCCTCGAGAACTGTTTTCAGCTTCCATAAACTTCACGTCGCAGCTTCAGGACTTTCGTGATTCTTGTTGTCCTTCAAACTCTCGTGTTTCTCTTTGCTCACAGAGCCTGATTTTGGTTTGTTTAGTAAGAGTTAGAAAAGTTTCTGGGAAGATGATAAACTGTTAAAGCTTTTTCCCTTTTTCAACCTGAAGCTGCTGAACCTAATCCATCCTCGTCTACAGAAGCCTCCATCTGTCTGTTTTCTGCCGCTGTGGGTGGAGGAGGCAGCAGATGTGCAGACCTCTGTCTCTGCAGACACCAGCACATCCACAGTCTGTCCCCGGAGTGGGAACAGGACGAGGACAAATGAATAATCTACACAAGGACCTGAAACTGTCCGAACTGGTAATGATGGACCATTTCAAAGGATGGTCAGCGTGATGATGTGTTGCTACGTGTGATTTGACTGCAACAGCCTGACGACCTGCTGCCGGGACCGGCTGGGACAGGCTCCAGCCCTCCGTCTCTGTATTTGCACTCTTGGGTCAGTTTCTCTCGACAAGTAGATTTTAAATCTAAGTTAGGACTTTATCAAGATAAATGCAGGATGTTTAGTAGCAGCTGATCTCCTCCTGAGCGACTGAGCCCAGACACCTTCAGAGCCAGCGAGTCCATTTGTGCTGCTTGTGTTCAAAGCTGAGGTTGGAACATTGATCAGCAGGCTGCCTTAAAGCAGGAGGAGAGGGTCCAGTTCAGAGACTGAGGGACAACTGTACAGTTTAACCAGTAGCAGAAATAATGGCGACTGCGTGCTGTCGACCACGACACTCACACAGCTTTCTCTGAATGCTGACTCAGCGCTGCATTAAGGCTCATTTAGACCTGAAGTAAACTATGAATCAGCCGATGACAAACACACTGTTTCTGCCCTTGAACTTATTTGTCTCTTACTCCAATTGTCTGTGGCTTAACAAGCTATCAAAAAGTCACTGTGAGCTGAAAGTGTTTCGAGCAGGACTGAGTGAGCAGCTGGAACGTGTGATGGCAAAGCAGCAGTCCTAAACATGCTGCTCGTCAAAAAGAGCCACAAACAGCAGCCGCACGCAGAGACCAGAGGAAGGATCAAACCTGCGTGTTCGAGCATTTCTCATTCGCTTGACTCTTTCCTGTACGTTCGAAAACAAAGCTCCTCCTCCCGCCGAGCAGCTGTTAAACCCATCAGAGGTCAGGTGATCAGTCCCAGAGTCCAGACACCACAGCATCAGCATGCTGGTGTTCATGTTTCAGTTTCACCAACTAGCCTGTGACGTGCTTATATAACAGTATAACACCTGTGCACTCCTGCCTGCTCGCTCTCCACAGCAAGAAACCCACTTAGTCCAGTCACAGTGGCAAAACAAATATTTAATATTATAAATGACATCATCACCTCATGTCATCAGGTCCCCTGGATTTATTTAGATAATCACTGAAATCTGGTGATTTGAGCTTTTTGACATCAACAACCTCACATACGTCAGCCCTGCAGCAGACTGGCGACCTGGACAGGGTCGCTGTAAGACAGCTGGGATAGGCTCCACCCCTGGACCGGCCTTTAAGGTTTCGTGGATAAATACAACAAAATAAAACCAGTACTAAAAAAAGAAGATTTATTCATAACACACGGGAAAAGACCCAGGGAAACTGAGTTAATGATAAAAACGATATCAAAATAATGATAAAAGCCGATAAAAACCCAGAAAACCATAAATTTTACAGCGAGCCTCAGCTCTCGCGGTCCGGTCCGTGACCCGGGGACCGCTGCTGTAAGGTTTATGGGGTTTTTGAGTTTCCAACGAGGTTATTTAAGTCTCCATCAGCGTGTTGGATGTTCCCATGTTCTGATAGTTTCCTGTCTCGTGTGTGTTGTATTTGGCTTCCCTTGTCTTGTTTTCCTGATGACTTCCTGCTGTGTTTCCTGACTAACCCTGTGTTTGTGTTTACAGCCTTTGTCTCCTCTCGTTCTTTGTTCTGTTTGTTTCCTGCAGGCCTGCCCGGGAGTTTTCTCCATCTGATTAATGGACGTTGTTTTCTGCCCCTCGGTGGAAGAATAAAGATTTTTTTTTAAAAAAGATGTTTTTATTTATTACCTCGCTGCCCGTGTGCGGTCCACCTTCCTCAACACGACGTGTTTTTGTCTCGTGTTTGGATGAAGAGGTGGAAAAAACTGCAATCATCAAGTCTGATTAAAGCAACCATAAATGTAAAGTGCAGTCATGTCGCTGCCAAAGCTTTAGACAATCACAAATATTACAAACGCTGCAGAGGAACTTTGAGCCAAAATAGGACAACGATCGTCAAAATGAGCTCAAACCCAGAAACTTACCTGCCAGGGCTGAAGTGGATCGGACCGAAGATCCTGCAGCCGGTGGAGAGCACACACATTGTTATTCTCCTCCACTGCAGCAACTTGTTGACTGATTAGTCATCAGGCTGCTGCTGTTCACGGAGGTGGGGTCTGTTCAGGTGCAGCAGGAGCGTCACATCAGCTTTCTCTGTATTTATTCTTTATTCGTGCACGTTGGCTTTAGACGTGTTTTCCAAGCATTCTTTGCAGAAGACGTTGAGTTTAGCATTGATTGCAGCCTCGCCTTCATTTTGTTCTCCTCTTCACTCTCGCACATCGTTTAGTCTGACCTTCCTCGGTCTGCACAGGCATCATTAGCAGAGATGCTGCAGCTCGGCCACAGGCACACTTTAAATAATTGAAAATGTTGTTGGACTCGGTTTTCAGACGTTGCCGTGTGGCAGAGTCGGGGATGAGCCCCGCACAATAGGTGTGTTTCCACCCTCAGGTTTTTATCAGCAGTTTCTATTTGCACATAAACTCTGAGAGGGATCAATGAAAGGAGCAAGAATGGAAAGTGTGACACTTGGCCGTCAAAGTGGAGACAAAATGAAGATCTGGACAGGAAACGAGGAGAAAGCCTGAGGTGTGCACGAGGAGGCCTGAACCAACAGGTGTCTGAGTCACACCATGATGTCACTGATCCAGCTTCTCCTCCCATCAGTCCTCCGCCTACTCAGCAGACTTTGGACATATAGTGGACACGTCCATCACAGCTGTCTCCCAGTTATCATATCACTGTAACCCCGATGAATGAGTTCCAAGTTCATTTGTGTCATTTCAGAGTGGTGTCATATTTAATAATCGCATGTGTAAGTGTTTCACGTCTCTCACACAACAATCCAAATGTGCCAAATGAAACCCTTGTGCATGCGGCGGTCTGTTCAAACCTCGATGGAAACTTCGCCGTCCTGTGAAGTGGTCGTTTTCAGTTCCTCATTAAAGTTTTAGCTTCCATCAGCAGCAGGAGACCAGCGGGAGTTATTCCAGCTCCGCTCCACACAACAAAGGACGGAGATTCGAGTTCACTGTTCAAGCAGCTGAATTCTGAATGAGGCAGAGAATTACATTATCGCGATAAAACTACAAACCCCGCCGCACAGAGCACAGGGATCGATTTTCACCCCATCAGATGAGAATGCTGTCCCTGCTGCCTGCGCTGGATTGTATTTTATTCAGAGTCACAGAGAACAAATCTTATTTTGATCACATTTTATAAATGAACCTTTCAGGAACCCTTTCATATGGAGACGCTGTTAAAACACCCGGTAAACACACGGAGACGTGATGGCGCATCCGACTGCGGCTTCAGTAAAGTGTGTTAATAAGAGAGGAAAAGGCTGCCGAGGGCCTCCTGTGATTGGCTAAGAACTGCAGAGGTCATGTGTGTCATTAATCAGCTGAGAACCGCTCGCGCTGTAATTTGTTAAGTAAACACTTCACTGCGATTGAGCTTTAATTCCTCGCCAGCGCAGAGGTCACTGATGATATCAGAGCCGTGTGCTGCTGCTCCCCCTGCCTCCCTGCTCGAGCCGCTGGAGCAGCGCAGGAAATGATTCAGACGCCTGTCAGCAGGCTCACAGCAGCTCCACGCTCTGACGTTCCACGAAACGTGGCGAGCGAGCTCCGACATAACGTGACCTCCGTGTTTAGCCGCGCACGCCAAAGAGGAGCACTCGGGCAGGAAACAGAGTCTCACCTGGCGTCTGTGAAACAGATGAAGCCCGAGGACACGCGTGAATGTTTCACTCGCAAACATTTTGTGTTCATCTGTTTTTATTTTTTATCATTTATTTCTCCTGAGGCTGTTTGTTTCTGTGTGTGTGTGTGTGTGTGTGTGTGTGAGAGAGAGAGAGAGATCTCATTTCCTGGACAGTCTGTTACTATAGTAACCTCACAGCAGCCGTATTACTGGTCACATGATGTCACACCCACGGTCAAGTTCAGGTGAGGTAGCTGACAGCTAGCAGCTACAGCCACCTGTCTGTCACAGAGGCCACGCCCCTAAAGATGCAAACCTTAACACTAATTTAAGCAGGTGAGTTATGAAACAGCATGAATATGAAAGTTTATTATGCAACACTTTAAACAGCAAAGACACAAGCCCATTTTTAAGAATGAAGATGACGTTTGTAGAAACAATAAAGCATGTTACCAAATAAAACAGAGAATATAAGAAGAATATTTGAACTGTAAACTGGCCAAAACGAAGCAAAGACAACAATGGACGAATTAAAGCTGTGAAAGATGTCAGCGAGTCCCGATGTGCGTGACAATCTGTCCGCCAGCTCCTCAGATGAGCTGACTCATCTTTATCGTGCGGCTCCGTTCACCTTTCCCCTTTGCCTGCTTTCATGTGCAGGAGATGAAGGCAAACAGGCAGCGCTGTGTCTCCGGAGAGACCGAGCTGAATAAACCGAATATCAAACACTGGAATCGCCAGTTAGTTTCTGACATTTGGAGCAGAACCGCCGCCGGACAGAAAGACGGACACACGATGTGAGGGAAAACTTGAAAAAGCATCAATGTGAAAAGTTTCCCTCCCTCTGGAGCTCGTCTCTAAATGAACTCATTGATCTGAGCTTGTGACTTTAAATAAAAGTGTTTAGAAGCAGAGCTTCAGCTGTAATTAGCAGGCTTGTCTTCCACAGACTCTGCGAGCCTCGACCGGCTTTTATGAAGCTAATTGTTTGACCTACAAAGGTGGCAGGCCTCACTACCCTCCGGTGGTAACCAGCTGCTGGGTTAAACGACCAGTACGCGCCACACGGAGGCTGAGACACACCAGCGTGCGAGCAGACGTGGACTCGATCCATAATTCTTTGAGTCGGTGAAGAGGAAAAAAGATGAAAGTTTCCTAAAAATCTGTTAGATGTGCAGATGTGTGACAGCTGTGTGTCCATAAACTGTATGTAAAAGATGGAGGTTGATGTGAGTCCCACACTGAGTGTTTTTGCTGCGCTCACAGGTGTCATCAAGCTCCTGTTCTGACTGTGAACGTGACGTGTAAACACTTTGAGTTATCTTACGTTTATGTTTCCACCCGTGCGTCGTCGCTGTGACCTCACTGCCTCACACTCTGCAGGGCCAGAATGCAGCCGGCGGGTTCCAGCTCCCGGGTCTGTTTTATAGAAGTTAAGCCGCGACACCCACCCCACCCCCCACCTCTAAGCTTAGATAAATTTCTGTGCATGAGAAAAGAATCCATCTAACACTTAAATGTCCAACTCCACCCTTCAGCTTCCACCTCCCGTCGTTGCACCGCCGAAGCTCAAATGCTGGTGAAAAATTCAGACATGACAAGATGCAGAATTCCGGCTCGACGCAGGGCAAAGATGATTCGGGATTATTTTTCTTTGACTCTTCGTGCTGCTCACACAAAGCCGAAGTACACAGAAGCTCTTCTTTCCTGTGCAGCGCTCAAAGCGACTCACAAACAGGCTTTTAAAGCGCGCTGACAGTTTGGTGTTACTCTGCTGGAGGTGGAAGCTCCTCGGAGTGGGAGGAAAGTCGAAAAAGAGCGAGACCAAACCAAAGTGAAGAACAAACATGTTCCACAAAATGGAGGGCAGAAAATGTCAAGCTGGTTAGTGATGCTGCATTCCCTCAGCCAATACCGAAGCGCGCTGTGGAAAAACAGTAAATCCCTCCAGAGCAGAGAGCGCCGCGGTCACAGTTAGCGCCGCTAAGAAATGAAAAGAATCCTCATTCAGTCACGATCGCTTTTAAATAACTTCTTTTTATCTGACTTCAACTTCTCACCAGAAAAGTGGGAGAAATCATTTTCTCTTCAGTCTGAACCGATAATTATGACACATTTACAGAAACTGATTAACAGAGGAGAGGAAACCTGACCATGTGACTAAATCACACAAAGCTCTGCTGCTTGGTTTAAAGAAGCGCGCCTGAAAGTAAGTTCAAGGGGTCATGTGTGAAATCTCCAAAATAATAGTGAGCGCTGATTAAATGAGGAAAGTTAAAACTGCGAGCAGCATGTGGAGAGAAGTGATGGAACGGAGATGATAATGAGCTCGGTGTGTGCTCAGATCTCAACACACAGTTTCTTCTGCCTCTGGTTCTGTGTGACGTCAGAGATAGGGCAGCCAATCGGAAGAAAGCCAGCTAAAAGAGGGAGGAGCTAAAGCAGCTTGAGGTTAAATGGCTGAACTCAGGCCTGGAAAGAGATGAAGGATGATTTTGAACTGTGAATCATGCAAAGCTACTCTAGGAGAGGCGATGTAAGGGGCTGGCTCTGTGACTCAGAGCTTTGAGTTTATTTGGTCTTGTTGTTGATGTTTAGTTTGTGTAATGCTCTCAGTTAAGGTTGTTGTTGAGTTGTTTTGTATTCTAGTTACTTCTGTGTGTCTTAGTTGAGTCTTCGTCTGTCTCAGGTTTCAGGTCTCCGTGTTTATGAGTCTTTTCCTGTCCTCTGTGTAGTCTGTCTTGTCCCTTATATTAAACGTGTAAGTTTTGCCCGTACCATCGACTCCCTTCGCCGTTCCCAGTTTCCTCTCCTTTTGTTCCTTGCCTCTGCAGTCTGTCATCTGTTTTATGTCTACATGCTGCATTGTTAAGCTTTTGTTGTCATGTTGATACCTCTCCATGTTTCCTGTGTTATTTTGAAAGGCCGATCGTGGCTCAACAGTTGGCACTTGTGCCGGTTCGAGCCCAGCTCGAACAGTCTCGGTCGTTGTGTCCTTGGGCAAGACACTTCACCTACTGGTGTTGGCCAGAGGGGCCGATGGCGCGATATGGCAGCCACGCCTCTGTCAGTCTGCCCCAGGGCAGCTGTGGCTACACCTGTAGCTGCCTCCACCAGTGTGTGAATGTGAGAGTGAATGAATAGTGGCATTGTAAAGTACTATATAAATGCAATCCATTATTATTATTATTATTAAAGGTCTGGTGTTTCCATGTTGAGTGTGTTTAGTTTCACTTCCACTGTGGTGTCATGTTTGTTTGTGGCAGCTGTGTTTCCCCTCTGTCCTCTGTTCAGTGTCGGTGCGTCTGTTTTCCTCTCTCCACGTCACATCAAGTATTTCATGAGTGTGTTGTGGTCATGTTGATGTTTAATATTTGCCTAGTAATAGTTTCTTGCATGCTGCTGCTCAGAATCATGTTAATGTCTCTTTGTCATAGTCTAGGTTTTCCCAGTTTAGGCTCTAGTTTTAGTTTATGCCCCTGTACAGGCCTAATAAACGACTCGTTCTTTGTTAATATTCAGCTCCGTCTCCTCCGTGTCTGCTCTGGGGTCGGCACCAACACACCGGCCCGTCTGGCTGTGACAGTTCTGCGCCTGCCCTGTTTGTTGTTCTTTAATCGAAGTGTATGTTTGATAAAAATGATGCCAAAATAATAAAGCTAAGCTGAACCAAATAAAAGTGTCTCCTGTTGGAGCGAAATGAGCAGCAGGACACAAATGAGCAGGAACGCCAGCACAGCTGATTATTCCGCTCGTTGCTGTTTTGGACCCAGAGGCAGCAGGTGGCTGACACGTGCAGATGTGACCCTGCATAAGTGAATGTGCTGATAGCGGTGATGTTCTTCCAGACATGCTGTCATTATCAACAAGAGCGTGCACGCTGTCTCCTCCCTGACGAACATACCACGCTCCGAGTATCCTTCGCTTCAGAGATGGAAGCAGCGCAGGAATTTGAAATGATGTTTTGTAAATGAAACCTCTGATTCTGACCGATGCCAGCTTTTGGCGGGCGTGTTGGTCCGCGGCGCCTCGGCGTACCATGTGTGCCTACATTTGCAGCATGTATGGCCCCAGTGGGAGCTGAAGCCCAAACACTGGCAGTGTTAGTGCCGTACTTCATTAATTCAGCACCACAGGATGGCGAAAACTTTCCAGCTTCTGCCACCCTCACTGGTGGAGAGCAGCCGTCATATCCACCAGCAGAACACAGCAAATGCTCGCTGCGCCTCTTCCACCTCCCAAAAGAGGAGCATATGTCGAGCTGGTCTGTGGTTCTGACTCCAACTACGTTAAATAAGCTGCCGTGTATTTCCAGGACTCTGGAGTTATTCTGATGGAGTTACGGTCCTCTTAATTTAACTCAAAGGGCATTGGTCCCGCCTGCTTCTGTGAGATTAACGGGTTTAAAGGACAGACGTTGCTTCAGATCCTTCAAATACACCTCACATCTCTAAATAACTGCCCGGCCTGGTCTCTAGCCTATTACATGACAGAATGTGAATCTGTGAGTGTGAGACAAAGGAGAGCATGAAAGAGACAGCCACAGCCGTGAAAATGAGAACAGGCGTTCAGTCTGTCAGTCTGCGGCACTGAGCCGTCCTCGTTTCCCCACGAAAACTCCAAACAATGGCCTTAATTTCCCCTCATCAGGAGGATTCCTAAAGTCCTGGAGCTCAGCTCGGGCCGGGCTCCAGTCCTTCAATCACTGGGACAACAAAGCCTATTGTGTGCTTTTAATGAGAAGCCTCTTATTCTGGTGTTGGGAGTGGATGTCATGTAAGAGTGCGATCATTAGAGGAAACCATTAAAAAAGAAGAAGTTGAAACTAAAAAATCGATTTCTTTATGTCTGAGGAGCGTTTCCCCACAGCGCTTCTTTAACGCCACTCAGCTGTAGTCTGAGAACCAGATGAGCCCACACAGAAACATTCATCAGCTCACTCACTGATGACCTCTGTGAGATTTAAATTACGATTTGGATTATGTGTGAGTGTCCGTTAGTTGAACTTCAGATTCAGGGGTGTAATGCTGTTTCCGTCCTGGTTGTTAAACTTGGACCACCTCTTCATCCTCTCGTGGATGTTTGAGGGTGCGTGGCAGTGGGTGCCCAGCCAGTCTACATGTATTTGTGGACGACACCCTCGAGGGATCCTGTGGGGGTACATTAGGAGTATCTGGCCTGTTACTACGAGCCATTCGGTCCCTGTACAACCACAGTGAGAGCTTGGTTTGTATTTCCAACAATATGTCAGACTCCTTTCCAGGGGAAAGGCAGAGTGCCCACTCTGGTCAGGGTGAGTTGTTGCCCCATATGGAGGAGTTTAAGTATTCTGGGGAGAGGGAGACAGATTTGTACAGTGATGGCAATGATGCAGACGCTGCACCGATCTGTAGCTTTATGAGCTCACTTTAACCTTAAACACGAGCTGGGGGATGCAAGACACAGAAACGAGCCTCCCGTGAAGGCTCGGTCATGGCAGTGATGTCCATTTTAATGGTGACATCATCACTATTAAAGTTCCAGGTTGTATTTTATACCAACCTTTGTGTATTTTACAAAGTGAAAGTTGGATAAAAATCCAAACACTGAGAATAATAACTCATCTTCTCTGCAGAGACGAGCCTAAAATTACAAATGTGGCAAATAATCCAGTTAAAAATGAATCCCTGAGTGAACGGATAACATGTGCTGGCATAGAAATCGATTGGGCAGGGATAGCTCAGTAGGTAGAGTGGCGGCCCCATGATCGGAAGGTCGGGGGTTCGATTCCCCTGAACAGCTACCCTGAGGTACCCCTGAGCAAGGTACCGTCCCTACACACTGCTCCCCGGGTGCCCAATGGCTGCCCACTGCTTCACTGAGTGAATGGGTTAAATGCAGAGAGCGATTTTCCCCACGGGGACCAATAAAGTACGCTTTCTTCTTCTTTAGAAATACACATTGGACCAGAGGATGGGAGCAGAAGGACTTTAAAATACAGTTCACCTCTCTGCAATGTTTGGCATCTCCCCCCCCCCCAACTTGAACTTATCTGGCCCCCTCAAACAGGCCTTCTCCTTTACCTCTTTACTAGCTCGGAGGCTTATTGTGTTGAAGTGGAAGCTTCCCCAGCTCATGACCATTAGGTGAGGGAAGTACTCTTTAACTTAAAGTTAGAAAAACTTAGATTCTAGTAGGAAATTTAACAAAACCTGGAAATCATTTCTCGTACTGGTCGACACCATGACTTTACTTCCTGAGACTGGAGCGAACCGAGCGAGGCTGCATTATAAAGTTTGGGCTTTTTTGTTATGCTCTCGTTCGTGTGTGCGGTATGTGTATGGGCGTGTGACTGGGTGATGGGGCTTGAGACTGGATCTCTGCGGCGTCTTGTCTAGTGTGGACCTGGAAGAGGGAGCGTTCGGGATGGGGGGTTGGAGGGGTTGGAGGGTAAAATGGACATTTAATTGTTCTGAAATCAAAATCGACTTTGCTGTTGCTAAAGTTGGAACATAACATACAGTTCACTGCAACAAATATCAGGTTTCTTTTTGTTGTTGCAGCTGTTGACACACTTCAGGACGGATGAAACGATCATTCTGGGTTTGGTGTGCAGACGGTTTGTCTGAGCACGCGAGCAGATGTACTCGTCCTGACAGTAATGGATGTAGTTTTTGTTTTTGTGCTTGCGTTGCTGTGTCTGTATAATTTCATTATACTCTCATTGTTTGATCATCTGGATCATTGTGCGTCTGCTCGTTATGTATTCATGCTGAAAGAGAGAGCGCGGGGGGGGGGGCACCCTAAACAAACAGAAGAAGAAGAAAGAATGGTTTGGCGGGCGACAAACGAGGCGCCGTTATTGCAGAGAGAAACACCCGAGGCTGTAATCCTGATATTTATTCAGACGTGCCTAATCCCCCCCAGCATCCTGACAGGAAACTTTAAATGACAGGCAGCCGCACATCACTGTCTGAAACATCTGCAGCACGCAGCGAAACCGGAGCTACGTTTGGGAGCGTCGCTTCGTGCTGCAGGTCTGAGTGGAGTTGCTGTAGACCAGAACGAGCTGTAGCTGTCAGCTATAATTAATATAAAACACTTTAATATCATTAAAAGTGAAGAATTACGATTGAAGCATATTGCACTCGCTAGCTTTGCCTCAGGTGGTGATGGGACGGTTTTGAGTGGAAAATCACTTCACTTATAACAGGAACAGGTAACGTTAATGTCAGCTCCACAGGTTTGCTGCAAATGCATTTATGGAAGTAATATTTTTAAAAAAGTCATTTCCTGCAGTCGAGAAGGGCCAACGTGCACGTCATTATCTGTCCACTATCTTCATCCGATTCAGGCCGAAGGCGACCGGGGAGAGACGCGGGTACACCTAGGACAGGTCACCAGCTGGCAGGCGGAGTCAAACCCGGGACATCGCCATGGTACCCGTGACAAACATCACTAATACACTAACAGCATCAGAGCCTGAAAATGAAAAGCACATTCACTCAGTGACCAGGAACAGCTCACGATCAGCTGAGATTAATGTTTCTATTAGCCTGCGTCATATTTGTCAGGACCCAGCTGTGACGTGTCGTTTATGATTCCTGTAATTAACGTACGCAGCAGTAACTCTCATTCACTAATGAGCCACGTGTGCGGCTGCACTTATGATGGGATTAAAGCGGTTTGATCATGGGGGTGATCAATGAGGAAATAAAGCAGTCACGTGACAGAAGTTATTAGTGACACAGATGAGCCACTGTTACATTGTAACATTAAAATGTTATTAGAATTAGAACAAGAAGATTTATTCCGACTGTAGACGGAGACCAGTGTAACAGTGATGACTGCTGAGTTTCACTACCTGAGGTCAACCATCCAAAGAGAGGTGAAGAGAGCTGCAGGCAGGGTGGAGCAGGTGGAGATGAGTGTCATAGCGATTTGTGTCAGAAGGAGAGCAGCAAGTGAGAGTGAAAGGGAGGGTTTAAAGATGGCAGTGAGAGCTGCTGTGATGGTTGGGAGGCGGGGGAGCTGAGCCGAAGATGTTCAGGACACACCTCACACTGGCAGAGAGACGTAGTGAAGGGTGGAGCGTGTGGAGATGAGTGTCGGGTGATTTGTGACAGAAGGAGAGCAGCAAGAGTGAAAGGGAAGGTTTTCAGGATGGTAGCTGAGGCAGATGAGAGCTGCTGATGGTTTGGAGACAGGGGAGTGGGAGGTGGGCGAGCTGAAGATGTTCAGATGTTGGCTGGGAGAGAGCAGGATCAGAGATGAGTCGATCAGAGGGAGAGCTCAGAGAGGAGCGGCTGAGAGGGTCTGGACATGTGCAGAGGAGGGAGGGTGGATGTGATGACAAAGGATGATGTCATTGTACAGATGTTTGATTTTCCTCTCAGTTTCTCCTGAAGCGCCGTCTGAAAGACGCCCAGCACAATGCTAAGCTAATAAAACCGTCTTTGCTTGTTGTCACGTGACTGTTGGTCAGAGCCGAGTCGCTGAGCCCGCCCAGTCACACCGGGCACCACACGATTGCTTCTTTTCACTGCGTCTGATGGAAACATTCATTTTGGTCTCAATAAACTGATTTTGATGTCACATTTTTAAACTCGGTGTTTTTCCTGATGGGACGTACGTCAGATGTGAGAGGGCCGACACAAACGTCAGATTTTTCTGTTTAACTTTGTTCGGAAACACGTCACACCTTTGAAACCTGCTGTGATGCTTTGGGGTTCCCTAAAGCTTGAAGTAGTAACATCATAAAAATACTGCAGTTTGACACAAAGAATGAAGTACATGCAAACTCTGCAGAGAGTCTGAAGCTCACAGTCTGGGTCCAGCCACAGCATCAGTTCCTGTATCACACAGGAGCTCCATCACTGTTTCACTGTTGGCTCACGCAGCAAACACACCGTTTCACACATGAAAGTGCTGATTAATTATCACTTATTGATTCTCATTGGCTCCTCTTTGATGTCTCTGATATGCTTCTGACCCTCACAGTCGTGCACAAAATCACATGCTGTGCTTCACATGTTCATGCATGTTGTGAACTCTGTTGCAACCAGTGTGGGGGTTGTTGCTAAAAAAAAAGTAACGTATTAGTTATGCTGCAGTAGGTGTAGGCTGCTGGGGGATTCCCATGATGCACTGGGTGTTTCTTCTTCACTCACTATGTGTTAACAGACCTCTCTGCATTGAATCATAACTGTTATTAATCTCTGTCTCTCTTCCACAGCATGTCTTTATCCTGTCTTCCTTCTCTCACCCCAACGAATCACAGCAGATGGCCCCGCCCCTCCCTGAGCCTGGTTCTGCTGGAGGTTTCTTCCTGTTAAAAGGGAGTTTTTCCTTCCCACTGTCGCCAAAGTGCTGCTCATAGGGGGTCATATGATTGTTGGGTTTTCTATGTGGTTTCTGTATTATTGTCGGGCCTTTACAATATTAAGCACCTCGAGGTGACTCTTGTTGTTGTTTTTGTGTCATATAAATAAAAATAAATTGAATATTGAATATAATACGTTACTTAATCAGTGCTAGAAGAAAGTAATTGATTACATAACTCTTTACATTTGTCCAGAATTCGAAAATGTGGCACAAAAACAAACCAATGGAGGCCCAGTAGAGTGCAATCAGATGAAGAGTTTATTAAGAACACACGCGTGGGAAGAAGCACACAGCATCACATCAGCGGACTTCTTCACCCAAAATACACAGACAACGGCTTTTTATGATGTCAGGGTTAACGCCCCTTCACACATTATAAGAACATTATTTGCATCTTAAGAACATTATGTGCATCGTTTACACTAAATGGTCAATCTTAAACCTCTAAAATTAGACAAAGAAGTTCCTTTTTCTATCACACCTTCCATACGAGGCAATAAGTTGCAAGCCTAAATGGTCCCTGAGGGCTTTTCCTCCTCTCTGACACGTCTTCTGTCACCTGTTACTAAGCAAACTTAAACAGGTTGCTGAATACATTCAGGCCTCTGCTCAGGCCTGTTTCTAGATTGTATGTACTATATGTGTTTTGTAAGCGTGTACGCAGTTTTAACCTTCGGTAGCTCTAAGTCACTTACACAATAGATCGTCCGGACATCGCACCGAACGAGGCCTTCCCTTAATTGACTGAACTTCAACTCTTTAATAAGCACAAAATGCAATGTGTGTGTGCAATTATTATGGCTGCACCTGTAATAAAAGGTTAATGTGAGGCCGGCAGGTTTTAATAAACATCTTAATGCAGTTTCAATACTATAGATTATATTATTAATGATGCAGGATATATTGTAGCAATAAAATCATTTCCTTAATCCCACACATTACTTTTGCACTTCTCTGTAAAATCCCCTGAAACACTTTGTTTCAGAGGCTGCAGTCCAACACACCAATATAAATTCCCGTCCTAATGAGGACACGTATAATCTTTCTCTTTGGAGATTCAGGTATGAACACAAAGCCTGCGTGAAAAGCAGCACAAAGAAACTTCAAAGTGGTCGCCATAGAAACATGAGCAGGTAGAAAGGCTGCAGCCTGACTGCTCATCAGTTTGGTACCTGTAGAAGTTCAGACTGTGGCGGCTGGGCTGCCATTCGCTCACCTTTAACATCACTATGGTTTCCTAGCTAGCTTAGAGTTAGCGTGCTTCCTGCGCAGGTGTTAGCAGCATCATTCAGCAGTTTCTGTCTTGGATGCAGTTTCCACTTTACCCTCACGCTCTCGTCCTTTTGTGCAAAATTTAAATAAAAGTAGTGTCTGTGTCCAGCTGCAGACTGCAGCGCTATGTTCCTGCCACCAACTGTCATCAGCTGACTGTAGCACGAGTGCAACCGAAGCGATAGGCGGGACAGATGGGCGAATGGACTAACTTTGAGGAACTGAACTAGGAACTGGTTCTCTACAGGAACTGGTTCTTGATTCCCATCCCTAGATTTCACATTTCAAATGGTTGTAAGTAAAAAATCCATCTCAGAATATAAATATGCACGTTTTAGGAACTTCCTGTTTTATTGTGATTTGTTGCCCACTTCACTTCTTTCTCCGACCTTTTCTCTCCAGTACAAAGACCTGCATTCAGTTATAATTCCCTGTTGTAAAGAAGATTCAATTAAGTTCTTTTAAATGTTTTATTATAGCTGAAAATTTACTGGCTGTTACTGCATCATAAATACTTCATTCACACAGATGGAGGAGATGACAGGATCATCCGTCTCTGCAGAGGAAGAGAAAGTCATGGGAAGGATGAAGATCAGAGTCCAAAGAGAGGATGAAGAGTTAAAACTGCAGAGAGGAAGACGTCCGGACTGATAGGAATCATCCTGGCCCGATTTTCTGTCTCCAGCCTCTCACTGCAGATAAATTCCCTCCGTAATTAATATGTAAATGTGGTGACATTTACCACAGAATTCTGTTTATTCAAGTGCTGGCGTCTAATGACTACACCCATCAGACGCTGCTTTGCGTTGTGTACACTAACTTCTGCTCTCAGTTATATGTAAATTTCAGCGGGGCAGCAAATGAGGCGTCATGAAAATAATGTCGGCTAATGTCGACGTGCAGATTAGAGCCGCTCGCTTTGTTTGTCTGCATGTTCACATTGAGATTAAATTCAGTGAGCATCACATGACTGAATGAACACACACACACACACTCATGCACAATCATTCGGGCCTATTACAGAGTGAAACACACCTGCTGCTTCTCTCTATTCTCCACTCGATGATGTTACTGATGGAAACCCTGCAACATTCATCTGCACCAGATTGTTGCTGATGTAAAAAGGATCCAATTTTATGAGCAGCTTTGTTTGAGGGGAAAAGCTCTACGTGCTGGCAAACATTTACAGCTTCCATTTCAAATTTTCATTCATAGCCTGATCTGCACATCGGACGACAGGCAACCCTCCCCCAACAAGTTACTCGACCAATCGCTGGCTGCAACTTTTGGAAATGAGCCAGATCAGGCTCTGGGTGGGGTTTGGGGCGAGGTCACAAGATCGCATGTTTCTGTCACAGGGGGCACTGATAAGCCTTTAGCGCTGTACCTGAGAGGACCTTATAAGATATGAGGACATCATCATCCTCCTGAAAGCTGCGAGCTTGAGCCCCCCACTGGGTTTGCATCCACGGGGACTTCCTGTTGATGCTGAGGCTTTTTGAAGCCCTGGAGGTGTGAATTTGGATGTTTTGGGTACTTCCTGTTTAGGTGCTGGAGTCATAGTGGGAAGCTCTGCTGGTATTGAGACCTGAGCCAGCTCGGGCTCCAGGTCCACTTTCTGATCCAAAGGCACTTCTTGAAGAATCTGGCTAAGAGCTCCAAACGGATCATCTGACTGATATTATGCGGGTCCCCTTCATCTTGGTCCTGCTGATGGAAGATGAGGCCAAGTGTAAAGAAACTGTGATCGTGTGTCTGGAGCCACAGGCTGGTTTTTCTGTGGTGAACGGAGATCAGAGATGCTAATACTGATGCAGTGATCTGTTCATCCTCTATCAGGTTATGAAGAGCTAACCTGTGCCAGTGTAGTTCCATGTTTTACCGTTTTTCTGAAGGAATATGTGTTTAGATAAAAGAGCATTCCAGTTTTCTGTGTCTGGGTGTCAAAGGCAGAGGGTGAGGTCTTAATCGCCAACAGGAAGCACAAGCACAGCGTTCCGGCTGATTGGACCTCTGATCAGGTGGGAGGGGAGTGAAAAAAGCAGATACAACAAAGGGAGGCAGATGTTAGTAAAACTCATCAGAGGAGACGATTAATTAGTCATTTAGTTAATGAGTGAAACACACAGCATCACGGGAGGAGGAGGTCCTTTGCTTTCGGGGTCTCGCCTCGGCTCTTGGCTCCGCACCATTATCCATATTTCTGTTATGCGCTTCCATTTGCAGACAAACGGGTGATTAAACATCGGCTGCGTCCCATTAAAGTTAAACAATGTTATAAAATCCTTAAGCTTTGCATTTCAAAGCGTCGCATGGCCACATTAAGCAGCAGACAAAAGCAGATACAAAACTTAATTGCGCTTTCATTTGCATTGTCAGGCAACCGTGACGCTGACAAAAGTATCGGGAAGAGAACACGATCGCTGGTTGCCAGAGGCACAGTGGCAGTCTGCGGACGAGCCGCGGCGAGCTTCGCTAAAGCGAGAGTTTAATGGAAATGTGCTCAAACGTGCAGAAGCACCTGTGAAAGGGCAAATGTGCAAGCAGCAAAAGGCAAACTGCCTAAAATGTTGAACAAAATAAAGTCTGCCAAACGGGCTAAGTGGTTTCCGCTACTTCATAAAGCATGGCTCATAAAGCACTATCAAAGCTTTTACCTCACACTCAGATCGCTCGCCCTTTACGGCGCAGTCACATGTGAAAAGTTATTCCAGTGCATTAAATCTCCTTTTTACCAACAAACTCCATTTTAACAGCTTAACTACGAGTGGTTTCAGGAATGCTGAGGATCATAAAGATTTAGACCGGAAACTTTTTTAATGCCATCATTGATGAGTGGACGTTCACAGGCCTGATCCACACCGACACCTGAACGCAACGGGAATTTCAGGAATCAGAGACAGCTGACGGGACGGGAAAGACTTCAGCCATCAGAGCGCCGTCCAGCCTGCTTCAAACATCGAGCTTTTTAATTACGGTGTACTTTTATTTTTATACAAAGAACTGATGTAGACAGGGTCCATCACACCATGTGAGTACAGGCTGTAATATATGTGTTGCTAATCATATCTATACAGTTACCTAATATTTGTTCTTGTGTCTCATTCTTATGACTCTGTTTCATTATATTTATTATAGCTGCTCACTGTGGGAAATATATTGAAAAACTGGCAGTAAAGTTGACGCCGACCACGACTGCTCGGCTTTGGTGTGCTTTTATTTTCTTCATCCAACAGCTGGATGGATTCAGTGAACTGTCTCTTATACTGAAGGGTCAGAGTGAGTTCTTGCTCTCGTGTTTCTCTGAGGTCGGGATTTCTGCAAACACAAATAAAAGCTTGCTTGAATTATTTGGTCCTGGACGAACCACACTGCCCTCAGTGATGGATGAATGTCGTCTATGGTGTTATTTACTCTTTCATTTAAGTGTTAGTGTGTCTCCTTTGCACTTATGGAGGCTCCTCACACATCGGACGGACAAGAAATAATAATAACTGCTGTAGCTGTAATATTGTGTTTTTAGCTTTGCTAGCTGAGCACCATAATGATCAACGTCAGAACAAAATGTCACTGCCGATGGTGGCTGGCGCACTCTTCAGCTTTGTCCTCGTTCACAGACGGTCGTTACTTTCTCACTGAAAATGCTGCATCAGCACAGACAAGGAGGGCTAACAGACACTGAGGATGGGACGCTCGGCACAGATGTTTGGAGACTGTGTCGAGCTCCCGATGCCTGGTTTAAAACGGCCAGGTCATGTGACCACAACTAAGCCAGGTTTTGGTAACCTTTGGTCTGGACAGGTGGCGTACCTGCTGCTTCGAGCGTTGCAGGGCACAAGGATTCCCGGTTTTTATTCACCAGTCATTTGGCCTTGTAATTACCGAATGAATGCTTCTGATACAACTGCTTCAGTGTATTACTGTCACAGCACTGAGTCTGGTGAGCCACTGTTTGTGTGTCTGGCTTCGTTTAGACTCTTTGAACTAACGTTTTCTGTTTTGTGTTATATTTTCAGTTCCTGGTTTCTAGGTTTCGTGTGCTTAGTCTTAGTTTGCTGTCTTTCTGTCTTCCCTGTGTCCCACGTCCTGTTTTTGTCTCTGAGCTTCATGTTCCCGCTTTTCCAGAGTCTGTCATGTTTCCGTATCAAGTCTGTGTCTACATGATGTGAGGCTTCCTGTTTTATTTTGACAGTGCTTTGCTTCCTGTGTCTCATTATGTCTGATTTGTCCCAGCTGTGTTCCCACCGGTTCCCTCTCGTGTTCCCTTTGTCACGCCGTACCCGCCCCGTGCTGTGTTTTCTCCTTTTGTGTTCTCAGTTCCTGGTTTTGTTTTCATGTTGGAGGTTTTGGTTTGTTTTCTGTGAAGTTTATTCTTATGGAAGCTGCTGCTTTAACCCTTTAAAACCTGAGCTATGAAAAAACTGACAAATCTTTAATTTTTTGACAGTGGAGTGTTTGTTGAACGTTTAGACAAAATATATTTTAAAAAATATAATAATAATGGATGGCATTTATAAAGCGCTTTACAATTCCACTACTCACTCACTCTCACATTCACCCACTGGTGGAGGCAGCTACAGGTGTAGCCACAGCGGCCCTGGGGCAGACTGACAGAGACGAGGCTGCCATATCGCACCATCGGCCCCTCTGGCCATCACCAGTAGGCGGTAGGTGAAGTGTCTTGCCCAAGGACACAACGACCAGGACAGAGAGACCGGGGATCGAACCGGCAACCTTCCGGTTACAGATGTGCTTCCCAACCCTCTGAGCCACGGTGATAAAATATCTCAAATTTTAATCTGCATATGTGAGTTTTAAGTTTCAATTGGCCATATTTTTGTAACTTAGTCATTAGAAATGTGTCATGCAATTTATATCATTTTTTGAGGGTAAAAAAAGCACAGTGATGATGTAGACGTCTCAAAAACTCACGTTTCATTCGGAGCGTCCTGTGTTTGGGTCCTACTTCCTGCCTGCTACAGCACAAAGCTGACACATGCATGTTTAAAAGAAAATACTAATGATTGCTCTGAGGATTGAGAAGACTAATATAGACCATCCAGTCAGCTAAACACTGGAATCCAAAGTATAACCAAGTAAAACTAATGCAGATATTTAAATATCTTATTTTAATATAGATGAGAGGCTGGTGGGCGAGCTCCATCCACTCTACCAGCAGAGAGAGAGCAGCACACTGTCTGTGAAATCACTCAAATATCTCAGTAAGCAGCAGCTCTGCTTTCAGGGAGGAAATAAAAAGGCAGAAATTTAAGCTCTGACTCTGTTCGGTCTCTATTTTTTCTACTTTCAGCAGGAAATGTTATTAACTGCATCAAATGACGTCACACACTTCACCACCATAAAGAATTTGTTTACTCTGTAAAAATAAGATTCAGTAATTGCAGGTGACCCAGCAGTTTCCATCACCGATAAATTTTTTCTTTTTCTTTTTTATTCTCGCGTTTCTAAAAAACCACAGGAGGCTTGAATGATGAGACGGACTGTTACGATTGTTCACAAAATAATGAAAAATCTTCTTAAAAATATTAAAACTAAAACCTAACGCCAGCTCCTAGCTTTGCTCGTCTGTGTGTAACCAGCCTGACGACACCGAGTTTCAGGGCTATGAGTCCAAAACGGCTGTAACCTGTGTGGCTGTTACAGTAAACACAGCTGTCGTTTCTCTGTAGCTTTTGCTTCAAAAACTCATTTATCATGAATGTTAACAGATGGAGCCTCTGGCTGAAGTGTGGAGAAGGCTCCGAAACATGTGCTGATCACAGTCATCGACAGTCTGGCATCACGAGCAGCTTTGTTTGGACGTGTCTGCGTCATTGTTTCACAGAATAGTGTCATCAAGATGTGGTGACGAGTTTCAGACTGTTTCAAAGCTTCGATGCAACGACGGCACTAAAGCTTCAAATGTTTCAGTGATTCACAAATCCTCACTTTGTCCATCGCTAACAGATAACCGTGACAAAGACCAGCTCAGGGCCACAGATACGCTCACAGACACGCTGAGGGCAGTCAGTGGAAGAGGAGCCAGCTGGGTAACAAGGAACAGCTGAAACTAATCAAGACAAAGGAAAGAAAAACGAACACAAGACACCAGAAACAGGAGGTAACAGAGAAACATGGAGCTGGAGACCTGGAAGCAGAAGCTTCCACTGTGTCCAGTTTTCTATTTGTCTTCCCAAATTGTTATGTAACGATCGCAGAGTGATGTGCAGGTTTGAAGGAAGAATAAATGACTGAATCTGTTCTTCATAAATCAGAGGAAACAGCATTAAAACCAACAAAAGCTGCACACATTAAACACCAAACCAGCAAAGACTTTGTCAAAAAGCATCAAATTTGAGGCTGATTGATAAAAATGTCACATTTTAAGAAGGTAATGACTAAAAAGCATGTTTCTCCTTCTGTGAGCCAAACCGATACAACACCTCTCTGAGAAATAACTCCCGTCTGCCTTCAGTATTATGAAATAACAGCTTTCCTCTCGTAGGTAATGGAAAACATATTTACAAGCTGAGCATAAAGGAGTTTCAAAAATAGAGGCGCTGAAACGTGATCCTGAAATGTAGCCAAACTTCCAGACTGCCAGAAGAAGGCCGATTTTTGCATTTCCAGATATATTTTCTAAAGTTTGAGAAATGGCTAGCTGTACATTAGCTTACTGTTAGCTCAGGAAGGCCTGCAGTCACAGCAGACCTCATACAGGCAGCGCTACAAATCTGTTTGTCGTTCCCATAGTTGCTGCCCTGCTCTGCTCCTCTCTCACACTGCTGTGGTTTCACTGGGTCAAAGAAGGATACCAGTGACTAAAAATGGAGTGGAGAATGACAGTCTGTGGTCCGACGCTGACATGAACGCCAACGTTCACACGTTCCTCTGTCTGAAAGCTACATCGCTGCCATCGAAGCCACAGATGCCCGTGTTGTTGCACCGAAGCTCCACGGCTGACTGCAGACTCAAAAAGAATAAAGCTGAATTTACTCCTGAGGTCACTTCACTTCTTATGTTTGCCTCGTAATAGACGTTGAATTATAAAAACATTTCCTGAGCAGGTTCAGAGAATCCCATTTCCACACCTGTGACCTTTGGATCTCAAAGCAGTCTAAATCGGCGCCACCTGCCTGCTGATTTCCCGTTGAATTAAAACCTCCAGCGCCGATGAGGGTTTAGATAAAAGCTGTGACCAAAACAGAAAAGCAGACTTTGTAGAGGGCGAGATCACAGCGACTGAAACCAGGCGACGGGAATTATTCAGTGAAAGAGCTGAAAACGAAAACGTGCTGCTGCAGAGAAACAAGGCAGAAGTTCAGCGCAGGCTTGCACACATATCACAGATTCTTGTACAACACCAGCAGGGAACTGTGCTAAATCAAGTCATTAGAGACACAATTGTTTCTATGCCGAGTAAGATTTTAAAGAAATACTTAAAGCAATGTTGCCTCTAATGTTTCATGTGTCTGAGCACACAAACTCCCTGAGCGTCCCTTGGACCACTGTGAGCGACAGCAGACGTGTGCACTGTGGTCACGCCAGCATCCAATCATCCAAGTTACATGTTTATTAAAATAGTCAAATTACAGCGTTTATGTTAGACGACTTTTAATTACCTGATTAGCCCACTGACACTGAAAACCTTGTTCATGACCTGCAGCATGTTAACACTATTGGAAGGAAAAAATAACTTGAACTCCAGTTTTGAAAACACAACTTTCTTTATTCTTTTTCATAAAGCTCTGACTGTATTGTGAGTCTGTGGTCTGGGAGAGAGTCTGTAACTCTGTCTGCAAATACAGTAAATAATGACCAATGTTGGGTAATTAATTATGTAGTTACTTCTTCAAAAAAGTAACCGAGTTATGTAAACAACAAAGTTTTTTGCAGCTGTTTACCTAAAAATGCAGCCAAGGTGTTTTTAAACAAACATTTCAAACTATTTACAGAACAATCAGCTGTTCTGCATCAAATCTGATGCCACACAAATTATTTGATGAAGGAGAACAACAGCCTGATACCTGCAGGCCTGACAGCAGCAGGTGTGTCACTGCTGTAATACCTGTAACACTCAGCAGGCGCCTCATTGTTCTGACACAACAACACTACTGACTACACTACACACTGACTACACACTAACTACACGCTAACTACACACTAACTACACACTGACTACACACTGACTACACACTAACTACACACTGACTACACACTAACTACACACTGACTACACACTGACTACACACTAACTACACACTGACTACACGCTAACTACACAAGATTTGTGCTAAACGTCACAAATGTCTCACATCTCAAACACGCCGTCACTCCTAAAACGTCCCCTTCCTAAATAACTAAATGTCATGTAGCCATATCATTTTTTGATTGGTTGACATGGTACATTTTTCCACCAACAGGAAAGCTGAGGGGTTTGGTTTTGTTTTTGCTCGCAGGCTTTCGAGCGTTTTCCTTAGATTTTCAACGCAGATCTTCTGTGCGCAGAGAGCGAGCCGGCAGTGCGCAGCTTAGAGGGAACATTGCCTGTATGTTGGTTTCAAGTGTTGAATGAGATCAAAAGTCACAAATCCTGCTGATCTGAGGAAGAAATCTGATTTGCCTGCAGCCTGAACAAAGTCCAAATAATGAGATGAAGCACTTATCATTCGTAGCATTTCCTGTGAAAGTGAAACCCACTTCCGAAAACAATGATTACTTGCTCATAAACTTTGTTATCTGCACATCAGCCAATCTCAGACTGCAGACAGAAGCGTGGCAACGATCCTCCGCGCCGCTTCAAAAATGTAGGGCATCCAGTTTTGTGTAAGAGTTGGACAAAAGAAGTGAACAAACCCTGGAAAGGACACAAACGCTCACCTCTCACCTGCTGCTTCTCAAGCAGAGATAAAAAGATTCACATGGGGAGACGATGATGCAACAGGCTGGAAACGAGGAAGACAAAGGATCCGCGCGGCCGCTGAAAGGTCCTGAAAGACTCGCAGTGCCATTAAAGTCGACTTAATGCTGAACTCTTCAAGACGAGCAATTTAGACATAAAAGCCCTGACTTCCAAAGTGACAAAGACTATAAGGATCTATTTTCCCCACTCTCTGACTTGAGAAGTTTGCAGTGCTGTGCACAGAAAGCTCTCAGGATGCTGCAGTGAAACCGTCCCTGATTTGAGATGCAGCTCGCGTTCAGGCTGTGCTCCAAAAATATTCAACTCCGTCCTTCAGACGCAGCTTTAACTTTCTGCTGTCGGCCAGTCACGCGCACTTAAACAGATATATTTTTATTAATGGGCGGAGAAGATGAAATAAAACGTGCTTTTTCTTCTATGAATCAGTGATTTCATGGGTCAGTGGATTTGGGTTTGCTTTGTCATATCCTATTTTATTCTGAAATCTCTGTCATGCACTTTAGTTTGAGGCCATGGTTCTCAGCAGAGAAGGGTGGAGCGCCCAGCCCTGCAGGTTTCTTCCTGAAGTGATGGAGCTGCACTATTTCAGGGTCTGGTTCATGAGACGGAGGAGTGCGAGGTTACAGATCGATTACTGTGGCGTCTGTAGCGACGCAGACGCTGCACCGGTCTGTTGAGGCTGAGCGTGAAAGCGACGCTGTTGATTGATTGGCCGTTCTCACCCTCACCTGTGAACCTGGGCGATGACTGAAATCAAGTGGAAATGAGCCACCGAGGGAGACGAGCTCAGACATTCAGCAGGGACTTGCAGCACCATCACTACTCCTGCAGGAGTGGGCTGAGGCGGTGTGGGTATCTGACCAGGATGAAGTAAGATGAGGTGTTCTGGGAAAGTCCTAAAAGGAGCAGATCCAGGATCCAGCTGAGGGAGGTCTGGGCATCGGGGCCGCCTGGACCCAGATAAGCAGCAGATAATGGATGGATGGACAACAGCAACTCTGTCCACATAGAAAAGGGTGGTTATTTGATCCACCGTGCTCTGTACCACACGTGCACAAAGAGGTGACCCTACAAACAAACCCAGGGTGACTTGTTGTCACCTAAAGATCTCTCACACGGACTTATTGTCATGTTCAGGAGAGGTGATGTGCATGAAGGCTCAACTGTGAAGAGAAAGCACTGCGTCCCTAAAAGAGCTGCTGAACAGTGTTTAGTGATGGACGAGGCCAAAAAGACCAGAGAGCATGAGAACTTCCTCCCTCCTCATGCAGTAAACCACGCTGCTGCTGTGCTGTCCTGGTTTGCTGCATGAGAGCCAGGCTGGATACAGCAATGAATTCTGAATGAAAGCAGCCAAAGGAAGACTTTAAAATCAAGGTGAAGTCAGCGGGTTCGTGATCGACTCGATAAAATCATGTTGTAAATGAAGGAGAACTCAGAGCGAATGTTCCTGTAGATTGAAGCCACAGACTGTTGGTGTGATGTCTGCTCTCCTGACTCCTCGGCGCATCGCAGGACCGCGAGCAGCTTCGTGTGTAAATTTATTTCTTTAAGAAAACCAACTTCAAACACAGGAAATAAATAAAAAACCGGTTTGTCAGTTTTGTGGGGAAAACACCAACAAAAAGAACCTTCAGTCTTAAAAATAGAGCTGAGGGGGGAATGAATATATTCAAAAGATTTCAAATTTGCAGCTTTTCTCAGCTGAATTCATTATCTAAGGCTCGGCTTTTTCTGGATTGCCTTGAGGTTTTTGGAAGACGACTGATGTTATGCGTTTTATCGGCAGAGACACATTGTTATTGCCGCCGAGCCGTGTGTCAGTGTTTCAGAGGTTTGCATCCTCCTTCTGCCCCATCCTCGCTTTGGTGATTACCAGCGTTTCCCTGAACGCTGACCCTGTTGCATCACTCAGGCTAAACTGAGCAGGTTCAGCTTCTGGAACATGCTACAGCTGCAACACTTGAATCTGCAGTTACTTTAACTTCTGTTTGTCCTTTTTAACCACAGCTCCACACATTTTTAATGTTTCAGCTCCTCGAGCGTGCCCCGGTGAGAATATTGAAACGTTTCGTGCTTCTTTACAAAATGAAGTGTTGCCCCTGATTCTGAGGGACGCCGTCATCGACAATCACACAGTTGCTCTGTTGTACTGTGGAGGTCGACCGAGTGCAGTGAACTTTAGACACCGGTCTGAGATGGTGTGAGCTCTGGGATGTGAAGCGTTATCCTGCTGGCAGCAGAATCGCAGCAGAGTGATTGTACAGGGATGGACAGGGTGAGCAACGGCACTCAGGTAGGCTGTGGTGTTCTCCAGATATCTCTCATATGCCCACGTTACACACCGAGCGATTATTTCTGATCAACTAAAAGCAGTCTGTCCATCCTCCTCTGACCTCTGGCCTCCACAGATCGTTTCCTCCCAGGTAACTGCTGCTCGCTGGATTTTTCAGACCTTCTCTGTGAACTCAGAGAAAATTTCAGCAGCTCATCAGTTTCTGAAACACTCAGACCATCGACACAGGTCTTTGAACGTCATTTTGCATGAATGTAAATGAGTTGCTGCCGTGTGATTGGCTGATTAGACCTTAGAGCTTTACAGCAGATCAACCATGACCACAAACGCACGACTTTCTCCTTCACTCTTTATGTTGTTGCTGAAGCTCAAGCTCAGACTGGATACTTTAATGCAGCATCAATGATTTCACACTGAACATACTGAGCAACTGATGTGTGACTCGTGCAACAAAGGGCACATTAATCTGAACATCCAAAGATCATAAATGTATCATTTCTTAGTTTCTGATAAAGAAAAAGCCCAAACCTCACCGCACACGGCTGCTGACTCAGACCAGTTTAATACGACGGGGAGAAAGTGTGTGACAGACTGAAATTAAGAACACAAAGGTAGGGAGAGTCAGATTGATGGTCTGTCTCCCAGGACTGTTTCAGGGGGGTCAGGGCTTCAGCCACAGGAGCGTGTAATAACTGCAGGGGAGTTTCAATGGTCTCAAACCCCTCTGAGATCTCTGCATGAGCCTCCTCTCCCTCCCTCCCCATTTATCTCCCTCTGTTAAACCACCTCCCTGCTCCCTTTCCATTAGTCAGACTTCCACTCTTCCCTTTCAGCTGCTCCTGCTCGCATCAGTCAGTCAGTCAGCTTAGACTCCATTCACAAAGGTGTGAATCCCACCTCCTCTCTGCTCCTCTCAGGGGGGATTTCCTGCAGCACAGATGGACGAGAGATAAGAGGCGACTCTCGTGCACATTACTGCTCTCTCTGAGTTTGTGTGATTTCTGGAGACTTCACATCTGGCAGCTGTAATCGTGCTCTGAGGTGTTTCTGTTGATGTGCTGAATTCTTCCAGAGTGCACATGTTTGTGTGATGGTGTGCTGCGAGCAGCAGGAGAAGAGGACCAAACGCTGACTGGGTGAACCGAAAGAGGCAGCTTTATTGCGCTGTGGCAGAAACTCCAAACATAACTCACAATAACAACCCTAAACTGGAAACACAAAGCTAATAACAAACTCTTGGAACCTGCAGACGAGCGACTGGAACACAGAGGCAAAACTGAGAGCTTGCTGGGGGTACGACGCGACCCTGAACACTGGAGGACACACACAATAAATACACATGAGGGAACGAGGAACAGGTGGGAACACAGCCGGGAGAAATGAGGCCAAACGAAACAGAGGAAACAATCTGACGTCAGACACGGCCCTTCAAAGTAAAACAGGAAACTCAAAACAGACGCAAAGACAGACTCAGAGACGCGGGCTTTACACAGAGACCTGACTACACCATCACAGAGGGGATACACAGACAGCACAACAGAAGTAGAAAAAAGTGGCGATCATAACGTCACCCATGCTTTGGCCTTCTATGGCGATGGTATAGGGACTGGCTCAGTGCTGCCCCTGCTGGAGGCCAGAGGAACGATTTGGGTCTTCCACTGTGGCAGCCGTGGCGAGCAGGTGGGAACCAACCCAGCACGAGCTCCGAGGAGGAGGACACGAAATCCCCTAAAGACCTTTTTAACTGGCTCACGGCAGCGGTGGACTCCTTTAGTTTAAAAGAATATAAATTATATATATTAGTTTATATATTTTAGCTTTTCTGCTTGAGCACTTTAAACACACACTTTCATGAGAGCACATTTTTCTATCAAACATCCACCCTGGTGTTTAGAACCACTCTGAGTTCGGTATCCTGCCCGAGCATACTGCGGCATGCAGCCAGGGACTGAAACTGCAGCCTTTCGATGAGCAGACGAGCTGCCGTCCCTCCTGAGCCGCAGCGTCTCCAGCATGCACAGAAACCTTTGTGTTGGTGCCTGAGGTTCCTGCAGCCACAGGCAGGAGCAGCACAGGGTGGTTAGTAAGCATCATCGCTGCAGTCTCACGGCTTAAATTCACTTACACCGAAGACCAGGTGGTTTATAACAGCACTTAATGTGGCAGAGCTTCCACGTGAACTCCAAATGGAGTGAAAGTGTGATGGTAGAACGTGGGGCGGATTGCAAAAAGGCCTTTCAGTCTGGTGGGTAGATCGATTATTTTCGTGCCGTTTGCTTTGGCTGAAGTTGGACGAGAGCATTTTAAGGATCAAACAGCAGCTGCTGGACAAACTGATCCAGAGCCGGTCGTCTGTTGGTCTCATTCAGGCTGTTCCACACAATCCGGCACAAATGTGTCGGAGCGTGAACGCGATTCAGCAGAAAACGAGGTAAACCCACGACATGCTCCTGAGTTGCAGCCCCGCAAGCTTTCTCCTCGTGTTATCGACACGTTCTCTGCACTTGCAACTATTTTTCTTTGTGCATCTCTGTTTATCTCTGCCTCCTTGAGTGCGCGGAGGATTAGTGAACATCACACCTTCCTTGCTAACGAGAAGCCTCGGCTGGTCAAACAGCAGCGACACCTGCTCCAGATCGATTCCCACTTTCACGTCTGTTGTTAAATGAGCGGTCCAATCACAAAACTGAAGGATGAAAGGGCACAGAGGAAGAGGAGAGTCACCCAGAAGAAAAGCAAATGTAGTTCTGAGGAAACTCACCTGATGATTTTTAAGGAAAGATGAAATATGGCTGGTGCAGCACAGACACATTATTCACGACACATGCAGCGCGCCTTCACTCCCCTCAGGCTGCTGTCTGTTTCCACGCTTCTTATTTCCATAAGAACAGCTCCACGTCTCTGCTGCTGCACAAAGCTTCACTGAACAGGTGATTATCTTAATCAAGCAGATTCCAGTAACGGCCACCTGTGGGTCATAAAAGGCCTGAAATTCATTTTCTCCTGCAAACATTCATGAGACAAACTGACCTGGCAGCACGCAGCTCCACGGGGAAACATTTCACCTGACAAGACGTCATTTTTACTCTGCGTCAGACGTAAACGTGTTTGTGCAGAGGTCGGCGGGATGCCCACCTCCATCATGAAATAACCAAAAACAGCACAAAAACAGCACGTACAGTTCTGACTGTGCGCTGGTGTATTTACAGCTCAGGCAGCCTGTTCAGATCAGCTGTTCATGTCATCTCTGTCCTGTTTCTCTTGGCCCTGTTTGATGTGCAGTCTCATTACGTGCTCACAGTCTTACTTTATCTTCATGTACAGTCAGTGCACTTACCTCTGACTGGTGACATACTGGACTGATGAGCCCTGATTGGATTATTGATTATTGATAATCTCCTTCATGAGTCCCCAGAGCCCGGTTCCCTGTGTTAGGGTAAACGAAGCCTGATGATGAGAAGGTATCCTGGATATGTTTGACTTGGCAGTGCAGGCATCTGCTGTTGGTTCAATCAAACCCGAAGATGACGGCTGGCTGCTGGTACGACTGTAGGTCAGAGGTCCACAGGTGCTGGGAGTGTCCGTACAAACCTGAACGCAGCTCCATCAAACATGGTTTTAGTTTTTCATGTACATGTTTGAAGACGTATGAAAGGCACACGTGCTGATGGAGCAGAACGTCTGCAGCTCTCAGTTCACGTCACAAACTGCTATTTTGCTTATTTCCTAATTGCTGCTTGCTCTGCTACCTTGTTAGTTTGCACACCTTTTCTCCTGGTCTGTTTTGCTGTCAGTGGAGAGATATGTTGTTTACACTCGGGACCAACTGATGGTGCTGAGTACACCAGTGATTCTGAATAGAATGAGACCCATTATCCTCCAGCAGCCCGAGGAGACAGCAGGGCTGCAGAGGAAATATGGCTCTCATCAGCTATCATCACAGGGAATCTGAGGTCCCCGTACTTCTGTGCTGAATCCATGCAGCGCTGACAACCAGGGGTTTAACTGGGATTTTGGCAGGTGGGGGAATTCTGAAATTGGGAGCAGTGGTGCAGTCTGGGAAATCGTTTAGAAACAACTTACAAAAAATGTGTTTTTGAACTCCAGCAGATTTTTTTCATGCAGGCTGTGATCAGCTGACCTGCACTGCTACTCTGGCAATTTGTGATTTAGGAAACTAAACTCCAGATTTCTCCTGTTTTGGCTTCCTGTTAAATCCAGAATTCAAAATCCTGCTCCTCACATACAAGGTCTTAAATAATCAGGCCCCATCTTATCTCAATGACCTTGTAGTACCATATCACCCTATTAGAGCACTTCGCTCTCGCTCTGCAGGCCTACTTGTTGTTCCTAGAGTATTTAAAAGTAGAATGGGAGGCAGAGCCTTCAGTTTTCAGGCCCCTCTTCTGTGGAACCAGCTTCCAGTTTGGATTCGGGAGACAGACACTATCTCTACTTTTAAGATTAGGCTTCAAACTTTCCTTTTTGCTAAAGCATATAGTTAGGGCTGGACCAGGTGACCCTGGATCCTCCCTTAGTTATGCTGCAATAGACATAGGCTGCCGGGGGATTCCCATGATGCATTGAGTGTTTCTTCTTCACTCACTCTGTGTTTAAACACCTCTCTGTATTGAACTATTATTGTTAGTCATCTCTGGCATTTTCCCTGAGCCTGGTCCTGCCAGAGATTTCTTCCTGTTAAAAGGAGGTTTTTCCTCCCCACTGTTCACAGGTGCTTGCTCTAACGGTCTAATTGTTGAGGATGTCTGTGTTGTAGGGTCCTTATCTTACATTTTTAAGCACCTTGAAGCGACTGTTGTTATGATTTGCTGCTATATAAAGTGTGTTATTTATGATGTCTGTTCTGTATTAAATGATTAATTAGGAGCGATTGTTTGAATGAGGTGAAGATGAGTAACCCTTCTGTTCCCATGTGTGATAGTGGGGTCTCCTGAAGGTGAAAGTCTGGGATGTGGTAAATGGGAGTGATGTTTTACAGGGTGTTAGAGCAGAGTCGGTGATCTTTAGCTTCCAGCGGGCTGCCAGTGCTGGAGAAATAACTGTTTTTAAAGCAGCTGCAGTGTTTCAGTGAATGGTCTGCCAGAGAGAGAAGTTAGCACGATTGTTCCACTTCGGTTCATGACATGTTATTACTGCTGATGCATTTGACTAAATACTGAATAAAGAAACCCGGCGATTCCAGTCTGTCTGATTTATTCTGGGTAAATAATGAATTTGATGTCTTTTTCCCAGTAAAAACCTGAGATTGCAGAGTTTGCTGAAACCGTCTATGGCTGTGATGGGCAGCACTGAGGGAAGATTCTCATTTTCATGACTGATATGTGTCCTATTAATGAGAGAGATTATTAAACAATATTTGTCTTAGTCTGTGTTGTGTAGGAGAGTCCGTGACAGCCTGGGTCAGATGTTGATACGCAGGTACTCAGTCTTTCCAGTAGTGGGAGTAAACCCTGAGCTTGTCAGACAGTACAGTGGACTTGTTCCAGTTTATTGTGTAGTTTGATGCTTTAGCGCAGGTACTGATAACTGGAGTTCTTGGAGCGAGCTTTTATGGTTCTGTGGGAACAATCAAATATTGTCTGCATAAAGACTGATTTTCTGTTGTGAGTACCTTTGATTGTGTTGGTGTGAGTGTTGGTGTGAGTGTTTCTGTGAACGCTGAAAAGTGACAGAAAGTGGCGACACTGTGGTCAACTCCCCAAATCCAGATTCAAGCAGTGCATGGAATAAAAGCTGACCTTGTGTGATGCTGTCAGAATCCAGGAAAGCTGTAATTTTGGGGCTTTTGAGAAATATCATGTGACCCGTGGGAGGACGGAGCCGTAGGCATGCAGTCAGTTCACAAGGGTTTAATGTTAACACAAAATAAAATTAAACATGTAACAGTAGCACCTAAAAACAATTAAAAGCTTTACTTTATTGAATACGATTAAAACTATAAATGGTATGATTGTACGTGGGAGACGGGATGAGCGCTGCGGGGAACCTGTGAAAAACAAATCAACATATGACCCACGTGAAAAGGGACAGAAACCCACACTGAGCCCCGACTGGGCAAAACAATCTAACAAGGCAAAGCAGCAGCTGGGCGCTCTGTAAATGAAAGCAGGACATCACTTACACTGGACGCAGCTTGGACCAGGCACTCACACAGACTAATTACCTGCACCTGTGCGGCAGGCCCAGGTCTCACCTGTCACATCCACATATCACATGTCTGTGAATCTTATCGGCAGCATGTTTTTGTTGTTGTTGTTTTTATGAAACTAACTTTGGCATAATTACATTGAAGTTACTGCTATTTGTGTAACTATGTGTGCACAGTATATGTGTTTTATCAGCGTGTCACAGTTTGCTCATGTACTGGATACATTTATGACACACTTGTATAATCCAGATGAATAAAATATCTCAGGCCACACTGAGGAAAGACCAACGACTGGGAAACACTGATGTGGTTATTGTTAGTGGTCAGCTGTCCATCTAACGGCAACATCTCCAAGATTTAGTTTCCTTCAGCATGCTATTTCTTGTTGTGTATTCCAGTTGTATAATCACCGTCTCATTGTGCTGTTTATTTCTTATCCTTTTCATTGCTGAGGTAATGTTAAGCTCAGGGCGCCGCATTGTTGTTGTCTTCCGCTCTCTCGTCCTTGAATCAGAAATGTTGCATGTTGGGAGGTGTCTGTGCTGAATGCTACATCTTTACAAACAAACCATACACAGCGTGAGTGTTTGTCTCTTATTGTTTAGTCGCATTTCCTGTTTTATCAGATTTTGTCTTTTTCCACATACTAGAGTCAAAAAAGCTCAAAGACTTTTCGGGCTGCATTTACGAGGCTTTTTATTTCGTTCAGAACTTTCTTATGTAAAGACGACTGCACCAAGGAGACAGGATTCATGTCCGCCATGATCTTTCTTTAATCTCACCGTAGACGGTGACAGTCCCACTGGTGTGAGACAGAAGCCATCAATCATTCAACCCTGGTTTCATTTGTTTATGGTAATTACAGCGAGGTATCACTTTGTTTGACAATGATAAATTGATGATTAAAAATGCAACATACAGCACATGAAGATTAATTTCACATCCATTACATACCGGCGTAAATCCTGCAGGATGTTTGTTGGGGTCAAGAGGACGTTTTTCACAAAAACCTCTATTTTAACATTTATTGATGCTCTGCAGGTCTTCACAGCAAACCTGCTGTGGTTGTTTTCATCTGCTCTGACGATGATGCCACACAGAGGTATGACTCATACAAAGCTGCTCTAGTCAAGGCCATCTAATGAACAAACGTAATATATGTATGGATGTGTATTTCATTTAAATGCATAGAGGAATGCAAGGATACTGAGTACAACTATGTGAAGTGTAGTTCTTATGAGGTTCTCTCAGCATATCTATAGCAACACTGGGTATTTTTTAATCATTGTTTGGCCCACTCACAGCTGCTGGTGACACACAGGGGAGTCATGACTTCATGAAGAAGTTTATACTTCAGCTAAAGATAGTTTCTGCTCAAACATCTGGGTAGTTTTGAAACCCAAGAGACTTAAGATAACATTTTATTCATACAATCATATACATGTAAAATTCGTCACTGATATCTGTGTTTCTGGAGATGTGCAGAGTTTTCATCTACTGTGTCGGCTTTCAGCCCACTGTTTACCTCAGCTGTCTAAGACACAGGAAAAGTGCTACTAAAACACGTGGATGAGTCAGTGAAGCTCACCTCTGACCGACAACAGTGATACAGAGGTGAGTTGTTGAGGATATTGCTAAGCTCCTGTTAGCCTGTGTTAGCCTCTGTTAGCCTGTGTTATCTCCTGTTAGCCTCTGTTAGCTCCTGTTAGCTCCTGTTAGCCTCTGTTAGCCTGTTATCTCCTGTTAGCCCCTGTTAGCCTGTGTTAGCCTCTGTTAGCCTGTGTTATCTCCTGATAGCCTCTGTTAGCTCCTGTTAGCTCCTGTTAGCCTCTGTTAGCGCCTGTTAGCCCCTGTTAGCCTGTTATCTCCTGTTAGCCCCTGTTAGCCTGTTATCTCCTGTTAGCCTCTGTTATCTCCTGTTAGCTCCTGTTAGCCTGTGTTAGCCTCGGTTAGCTCCTGTTAGCCCCTGTTAGCCTGTTATCTCCTGTTAGCCCCTGTTAGCTCCTGCTAGCCTGTGTTATCTCCTGTTATCTTCTGTTAGCCCCTATTAGCTCATGTTAGCCTATGTTAGCTCCTGTTAGTTGTTGTTAGCTGCTATAAGTAAAACTGCCTTTGAAGTGGATGTTCAAAGCCAGTTGGACAGTCACCTACTAAACTCCCATTCAATATAAGAATGTGATCAAACTGTCATTTTTAGGACACTTGAGGCTAACATTAGCTAGCATGAGTTGTTGTTGTCAGCAGTCCAGAAATAGGAGGCTCGGGTTAGAGTCCTGACTTCAGTTCAGGAGATGAGGCTTGAGGTGAGGAGGAAGAGGATGACATTTTGTAAAGAAGCTGCTGTCACTGTCTCTTTCCTTTGCACTTCTTTGGTGAACGGGACCCTTTCTCCGATGCTAAAATATCAGTATGCTCCTTCATATCTCCTGTCTGCAGGCGCACGTACAAATTTAAATGTCCCTCCATGGCACACGATGCCTATGACTTGTCTTCCACTCCACCTTTGGCGTATTTGGTGTATGTGGCCACTTTCCTGGCCACTGTATCCAAATATGGTGGAGGACCACGGTGGCTTCTGCAAACCCCAAACCCGCTCCTGTTTTAGATAGATTTATTAGAATGCATACGTTTGTTGGAAGATGTAACACTACACTATTCTCTGTATATTTGTGATCAAAACATTATTTTTTCTGTTGAATAATTAATTAATGACTGCACCTTACTCGCATCGACTCTTTGGGACGACATCAGAAAGCATCCTCGCTCTGATCATCGCAGACAGGCAGGTGTGACTTGGCTTTAATGTGTTTTTTTCCAACAGAGCTTCTTGCTTCTATAAATACGTCCTGAATGTGATTTCCTCCCACAAATGTTCGGAGACATTGTATTATTACCGCTCCTCCCCCGAGCGTGCACGCATTGATAAACACCGTCGTACCTTCTTCACCCTGCGCTCACTCCAACGTGCCGTCTTTAAGTCTTCATGTATTCATTACGCCGTTTGTAAAAGTCACACCTACACACACAAACACGATATCACAGCGGTAAAAAAAGAGGATTTCCTCCTACACGCTTGCAGACACGCTGCACTCCCAGAATCCATCTGCTCACATTCAGATTCTGAAAAACACACGAGGTGAGTCGGTGGGCGGGTGTGTGAAGCTTCCTGACGCATGATAGGATTTACACTAACAAGCACAATCCGTCACTTCACATATACCATACAGCACATCCATAAGCTTAATGGGTGAATGAGAGCAGCTGTAAAGTGATTGCCTCCAAATATACACAACTTAATGGGAGTTATCGCACAACACGACAGCGGGGAGTCCATTTTCATTTAATAAACCTTTAAAAGCTTCACAACTGTCATTTACTCTCCTGCATCTCTTCTTTTATGGCTGCAGAAGCTGTCGACGAGTGTTTTATGAAGATGTACGAGTGTCATAAAAATGTGTTTAGGTTTTCCCGTCGCTCTTATTGCCTTTCATGATTGTAATGGTGCCTGTGAAACACTGCTGCGATGGTGTCTATAAAATACACATTAGTCAAGTTAATGCCGAGCCTGCACACACACAGCCCTCACATGGGCGGGGCGATGGGGATGCTTTCATGTTCCCATTATCTGATCGAACAATTATCTTCCTGTCACACTCAGAAATCTGAACTGGAATATGTAAAATGTCAACATTTTATTCTCTGAGTCCCACTTCAGCTGAGACTGAAGGGAATCTGGGGCTGGCTGCACTAAATGTGTTGATTAAATGCATCCAGTTACTCATGTGAAAGTTTACAGGAGCACAATCCTGCTCACTTAACGAGTCGGATGAAGACACACCAACAATCACGTTACTCATTGACAGAAATCAGGCTGTTTCTGCTGTGACGTCCCACACAGCGACACAGGAGGACAGTCAATAGTTGGTTTATGAACGGCACATTTGGAAACGTCAACATTAGCGTTTCGGCCATCGCCATGTTGTTTCTTTGGCGCCAAAAGTGACTGCATGTGCTGTGTTAGCCAGCTAGCTTGATTGTCTTCATGCATGCTCAATCGTCCAGGTAAGGAAATCCCAAAAGGTTCATTCTGTTCATCTGGACGTTTTCATTGGGAGAAATGTTTCGTCATCATCAGGTGACTTCTTCACTCTCAGCTGCAGGTTTCAACCTTATAAACTGGACATTTGCACAACGACTGAAACCAGCACCACTGTTTCTTGATTATTAATATACAAATTTTCATGACCACTGATTTCCAATTTCCATGAGTACCATTCACGGAGAGTTGTAAGATGATGCACCCTTACGCCCCCTCCTCGATTCAGAGATGGTCTTTCCCTTTTCACGTAAATGGCCTCCTTGACTCCGCCCTCAAGCCAGCGTTCCTCTACCTAGCTTGATTACCAAAATGAATCCACAGACTTTATGGGAGCCTCACACAGACTTGGATACCTGCTAATTATTGCTCAGTAATATCCAAAGAAAATCCCAGAACTTCATTCATCATAACTGCAGCTCAGGCTTCTTGGATGGTCTGTTGCAATTAGCTGCAGGAGGTTTTGAGCGTTATCCAATGAGCAGCAGCTTTTATACAATCCCTGCAATAAGATAGTTATATAATAACCTGCCTTAATAAACAAATAGCTGGGTAATAAAAAACCAGGGTGTTCAATGCATCACAGTTTCCATTTTTGCACAGACGTATATTCTGCAGGTTTCACCTTTTGCTTCGCTCCCTGATCTTAAAAGCTGCGGGTACAGCCAGCGTGTCTGCACAGCAGTGTCGACCTAAAGTGATGTTCTGCTCAGGTGGGTAAGAATCTCGTGGTTCAGGATAAATTGAATCTGTGCCTCAGTTTCTTTCGAGTACAACATGAACCTCTGTTATAGCATCTTAAACATACACAACCTCCGATCATAAACCCACTCGAGCTCCTCGTCCCAGCCACGCAGCTGTTCCTGGGTTGGCCCGATGAATCAGCTGGGAGAGGTTCCTGCCAACTCAAGCAGCTGAAGACTCTTCTGAGCAGTTACATCCAATTTGCAGGAGCTAATGTGTTTTGTAATGCAGCCCAGAGTTTGCTCTTTAAGCACATAAAGCACACATTATTGAATGTTCACGTTCTCTCCTGGCAGCGCCCGTAAAGCATGAATTAATGCTTTTATGGTCTCGGCCTGACGATTCAACTAACCGAGGTGAGTCACCTTTATTATCTTACCTTTATTAAACCAAATTAAATAACACAACACGGAGTGTGGCTCTGCCTGCTGATAGTCATTCTTTGGACATTTAAGCAGCCTTTCTGCTCCTTTTTTCCTCCCGGTCTCTTGTGACGCTCAAATTTACATTTCAGACATTTAGCTGATGCTCTTCTGCTTTTTATCTTCCCTCGCAGACATTAAGCTCACGCTGTTGTGAAGCACGGCTGAAAATGAGCACAATGACATGAATGAAAAGCTCTCAGGTCTGAATCGCCACCACGCTGGAAAGGAAGCAAAAGGAGGCCAGAGGCAGGCGGAGGTCGCAGCGTTTCTGCAGCCGCGTGTGAGGAGAGGGAGAGCTTAAGAGGAGATTGTGTTTTGCTGGTGAACAGTGATTACAGTGACGGGGGAGGAAGTGATGTGGATTCATGAGCTGTTCAGGAAAACTCACAGAGGAGGTTTGTGATGGCGACGCTTTGGAAGATGCTGCTGCTCGAGCTCAGCTTCACCTCTGACTGCCTCAGCTCTGTGCATGGTCACACATCTACACACACACATAGATACACACATGTTTGGGTCCAATCAGCCGCTGCTGTTGAAGGAGGCGTCAGTGGGGTTGCCATATTTGTCAGGGGGAGCTGGGTCATTGATGTCTATGGAGGTGCTTGGAGATGTTTCATATCTGAAGCAGGTCTAAAAACATCACAAAGTCCTGTGAAGCCTGACGTGGAGTCTGCAGACCTGCGACTGCATGATGCCGTCAAAGCAGCCTGCATCCTCACATCACCCTGACCCTGTCAGCAGGCTTCGAGCCTTCCTTTACTGCACGGCTCTGTTGAATCTGTTCGTGTTTTGTGCGTTGAGCTCACGAACCACACAAACTGCTGGTGTGAGTTTGTCTCACAGTGTGTCTGTGAGCTAAAGCTGCAGATAACTTCAATCAGAAATAGAGAAAGACAGAGAGCCTTTGTGTTCTTGTTGGTCGCAGTGGTTTCTCCTTGGAACGCTCCCCTGTCTCTTTCTTAACGTTGATTCACGACCTCTGACCTCTGAACACTGCAGTTCTGTTAATGTTGTTCTGCTGTGACTTCCTGGCTGAGTCATCGATGCACTCTTGGAATAAAAAGAAAAATAAGGTTTCCTTGGCATTGATCGGTACCATCTGCAAAGCCAACAGCACTCCTCCATTGTCACCTGTAACATCTCCAGGAACACCTGCGGATCATCCTCGGACCCCATCCAACGCAACATCACCGTCGGGCCTCGGAAGAACGGTGGCGGCAGACAGGAGGATCCGTGCCGAGCGACCAGCATGGCCAGAGCCTGCGTCTGCAGCTCCTCCAGCGGTCCACGATGCACCGCCACCCGCTATTGGTACGTTGCTGAGATCATCATCTGCAGCTGCACTCTGACCTGAACAGGTTTCAGAACCACTGTGACAACCCAGCTCGGTCAGCATGATGTGTCTGTAGGCCACGCACGAAGGGCCAGCTCTGTCTCTTTCGTTTCTGCAGAAAGAAGCAGGTCTGTAAGGTTTGCTTAGATATGTTTTACATTGTGCTCAAGCCAATGTTTCAGTCAAGCTATTAAACAAAGAGGAACAGCATGGACCATTAGAGTTCTTTTTTCTTGTGTTTAAGCTTTATTTCTTTTTTATCTTGTGTGTACACGTCCCAGCTTTTTATATCTGAACCTGATGTTTGAGTCCAGGAGTGTTTGTTTAAAACAAAATAAAGCCAAAGATTCAGCTGATGTCTCACAGGATTCATTCTCAGAAACGTCTCAGGAACAGAGCAAAGCAGCAGAAAATAACAGCTACGAGGCTTCTTATTGGTTTCAGAAGAAAATGTCACACAATCCAGGGCTTGTGTTTGGAAAGGTTTCTGTTAAAGCAAGCTGAGATCTGAGAAAAGCAGTTTCTGTGTCATAAAGTTAACGTTGATTTCCCTCCAAACACCTCCAGCAAACAGATGGAGGGGGGGTATTATCTGTTTGGACTGCTGGGCCTCGTTCTCTGTGAGTGTTTGTCTAAAGTCTGTCAGGGCCCACAGACTGCATGACACAGATAAGTGTGGTATGAAAAGTGAAGCCAGAAAAAATCCTGTGTTGTTTTCAAGGTCCTGCAGGGGGCGACTGCTCTGGTTGTAAGAAGAAGCCTATGAGAAATGCTCGTGAGTTTATGGTTTGAGTTTCAGGTCCCGTTAGATTTATAAAGGACCAGGAAGGGTTTAGGGCGGGGTTACCTTAGGACTGGGTAAGGCAGTGGTTCCCAAACTTTTTTGCTAGGCCCCCTTTGTTTTACAAGTCTTCAGCCCACTAACTCTTTTACGCTACGTCCACACCTACACGGGTATTTTTGAAAACGCAGCTGTTTCTAAGCGTTTGGACCTTTCGTCCACACGTAAACGGCGTTTCGAATCACCGAAAACGGAGATTTTTAAAACTCCTGTCAGGTTGGAGATTTTCGAAAACTCAGTTTTTGCGTTTACGTGTGGATGAAGAAAACGGAGTTCGTCACGCAACGCCAAAGGTATGTGCCTTTTTTCACGTCACGCTGTGCGCCACGTTGTTGTTTACATGAGATGAATTTCTACAATGAGACAAAATGGGTTCAAAAACATAAACAGCTGTGGGATCCTGTTTGTCCGTGATTTGAACCGGGGGAACAAATCGTGGCAGGATCAGCCTGATGTTATTTGTATCCCACTGCAACTTTACTGTATAAAGAGCTAACTGGCCTTTCCACGCCACGCAGCCTCCCCTGGATTCTCATCACCCCCCTCTCAACACTCTGTCCCCTACTGCAAGTAAGAGTGGCAATTCTTACAACTGGCCACTCCAGAGCTGCCTCCACCACCTCCCTAACTCCACTGTCTTCTCTCTTCAGTGTGACTGTTCCCTGCTCAGCTCCACTCTGCATCTCAGGCCCCGTTCCCTCGCACTAGCCACGTTTCCCACGCCACATCAAACTCCACGTCTTATTGTTTTGTCCTTGCTACATTTCTTGCACTTAAGCCTATTAAATAATTGTTATATCATCTGCTGTCTCTGCTCTGGGTTTCTGCACCTGAGTCCTGTTCAGCCACTCGGCCCCGTGACACTAACACCTCCAAAATGTCAGGAGTAGTTAGTCATTACAAGTGTTTGTGAACTAATAATCAAGAATGTGGGATCCTGTTTGTCCGTGATTTTTAAACAGCCCAGCGCTGCTCCCGACGCAGGGAAAAGCAACCCTGCAGGGAGACCTACCTCGGCACTTGTGCAGGGGAAACCAAAGAAACGATTTTCTTCACCATATTTTCTTTGGCTTGGAAGGAAGTTGGTCTGGAAACATATTTGGCGATGCTTCATCTCCTGCTTTGAGTTTGTGTGGGAGCCCTGTCAAAAAAACCTGTCCATGACGCTCCCCCACTTTGGGAACCTCTGGAATAAGGTGCAGGTGTGCAGTTTATCTCAGTTTGTTTAGACTCACAGTTTGGTTCTGATGTCTGCTTTTGGTGCACAAACATCGATCTAACAGGGACACTGGATGGTGGCGCTGGCGGCTGTAGCTGCTAGCTGCCTGCTAGTGTGGTCGCAAATTTTGAAGCCATCCTGATAGCCTTCTCCCACCAACGATGTGGAGATCCAACCTCTTTAGATCCAATTAAAATCAAGACACTCAAAAACATGCTGTGGAAAAGAGTTTAATACACTGAATCATAAGAACAGCAGGAAAAATACATACAGACATTTAGCAAGAGATTTACAAAGCAGCAAGCAAAGCGAAAGGTGTACAGCCTTAAGCACAGACAGCAGAGCGACACAGAGCTGGACAGAGAGTAACAGCAGAGAGCTGGGGGTGTCCTCTGGTCCCCTAAAATATAAGGACCAGTATCCCCGCCCCTGATGCTGGGTAACTTTCCCACCCATCCAAACACAGCTGCAGGGGTCAGGTAGCGGCCAAGGTCTTGGCCAAAGGCCAGTCAGGACTCTGACTACCCCTTGCTCTGGCTTATCACAATAGGTCATGACACGGTCAAACATCACACATTAATCCTAATTATTGAATCTTATACAGCAAGTGGCACAATCGTATAACATATAATCTTATAACTACATAGGTTACATGCTTTCTCATATACAAAAACACTTCAGTGTGGGTTCAAAGTGTGTGTGTGATTATATCGTATGATATTTTACTGTGATGTGTTCAGGATCTCTGTTACAATGTTACTGTTTTGGTTCTGCTGCATGAAAGACGTTGAGTGTGTATTAGGGAAGGTTGGTTACCGGAGCTGGAGAGTGAGTTATTCAGGCGAACTCCCAACAGCATTAACTGCCCTGTTACTGTAAAACCTTAATAAACCTCAGTGAAGCAAAATGCGCTTAAGACTCTACATGAAAGTTAAAATATATATGTTCAGTGCACATAGATATATAGTGTATATAGTTACATAGTTATACATATCACACAAAAATCCAGCACACTAGCTTCGCCTGGTTGTGCTGTTGGAGCCTTTTGGAGCATTTTTAATGACATCATGTGACAAATAATGTCTGCTGTCAGGTTACTCTACTAACAGACCATCCAAGAGGTGTGTGCTCAATGTTTTGCTGAGTGAAGGACTTTAACTGGATTAGCTGGTATCTGTTTCTGTGTGATGCTAGCTTTAAGCTGATACCTTAGCAGTCATATTTGACCTCGGTCCCGCCTCGCTTGAAAAAACCAAACAAACAAAACCGATGGGTGACATCACTCCATCTTTTATAAACAGGTTTTTTGTTTTCCAGTTATTTTTATGAAGAAAGAAAAAGAAAATAGTAAAAACAGAAGTATCATAAGTGAAGTAGAGGGAGCAGAGAAACAGCAGAGAGCTGTTTGTTTCAGCGAGCAGCTCCATCACTAGTGATTCATCATGCTGTAAGATTCCTGCTCACGCTCCACTGTCGACATCACCTTTGTATTTTGTCACTTTGCACTTGCACCCGTTCCTCTGTTTTCCTGTCCAGGTCAGCAGGCGTGCTGAAAAGGTCGCAGGAGAGTCGTGAGAAACGGCCTCTCCTCCATACTAACGACAAGACGACGTGAAGACGGTGAAAACAAAAAACCCCGTTTGTGTTTGTGAGGCCGAGCAGCAGCACTGCTCCCCTCTAAATGTAGCTCTGAAGACTCCCTGTGCAAAGTCCTGCTGGCTGCATGTGGGTGGCCTTCGTGAGTAAACCCACCGACCTGAGGGCCAGATGCACAGTCTTTGCAGATTCGCTGTGGAAAGCTGTGTCCGTGAGCGATTCTGTTTCCTGAATCTTAATTAGTGCTGAGCAGCGCGGCCAACAAAGCAGATCTCCCGCTACACTTGAATCAAAGTTTCAGTCGATTTTTTTTCTGTCTACATAAAATCAAGAAGCTTAAAAACTGCACGCTTTCCCACTGCAACCAGAGCCGGATGTGCAAAGACTGCTAACAAGGCTGATGTCCTCTCACTGATGTACGCATTGCAGTTCATCGCTGTGGATCATTAGTAGCACCAAAAAGAAGCAGCACTGCCAAGGAAAAGATATTCATGCAAGTATAAGCGCGGTTTCAGACGGGGGGGTCTGAACCATCAGAGACGTCATGAATTCTTCTGCTCAACGTTTAGTTTTTCTTCAGCTCTGAGTTCTTATGTGGAGCTTATCTACTCTACATGCACACTCGGAGCTCAACATGCCACATTCACCGTTCATACAAACACGCTTTTCTGTGCTTTCCACCTGACAGTCACACATATCCACAACCTGCTGCTTGGATGACCTGCTCTAGCTGAGCTACAGCCACCTGTAGCTCTTCAAGGAGGAAAAAAACCCAAATTAGGACCATGTGCCAACTTTGAGTATTTATAGATGAAGAACTCAGAACTCCAGCAGTCAGCCAACAATCTCCCTTTCAACAGGAAGAAACCTCCGACAGAGCTAGGCTGAGAGAAGGGCAGCCTGTGACTAGCAGCCTGCTGGGACCGCACACTGTGGGGTTGGTCATGCATCTGTGTGACCTGCCTCTCTCCACTCAGAGACAACCTGGGTCTTCCCTGTGGGCTCCTCCTGGTTGGACATGAAACATGGCACCTAGGAAGCACCTAGCAGCTCAGAGCAGTAGCTGCAGGGTGAGGAGGTTTGTCATCCAGTGACCTCACACCTGTCTGTCCCACAGGCTAAACCTCCTTCACTTTGATTGGTCCCTTCACTTCTGGTGTCCACTACTCAGGCTCAGAGTCTCCACCCAGCACGCCATCACTGCATGTGTAGCTCCTCCCCTCACCCGAGTGTGTGAGACACATCTGACGACAGGATTAGAAGAACGATCATTGACCTGAAACGACAGCAGGACGCTCTGCATTCAAACGTCTCCATCAGCTGTAGGTTCTGAGTGGAGAGCGAACCACTGTGCACAGCTTATCTAACTCTGTCTGCGCCTCGTTATAACATAACACACATTGTGTTTTCATAAATACGGGTTTGTGCTTTAATGCATATTCACTGTATGACATTATAGCACAGTGCCGTTATTGTACACTGAGCTCCTGCAGGGGCTCTGCAGTATATTTGTGTGATTTTGTGTTTGATTGCATGTTCTGTGTGTGAATACAGTTTGTGTCTTTACAGTACTGTAGGCCTCCTCCATCAGCAGGAGAAACATCTGGAGGAGGAATCGATGTGGAACGTTGGAAAATGAACAGGAACGTCGACAGTGACGGTTAACGTCTGCCGGAAGAAATCAGCAGGTTTCAGTCTTTGGCACGAGGAGGAGGCGGCGCACTTAGAAAAGACAAAGCTTTATGGTACTGGGAAACTGGGAGGAGAAGAAATAAATAAGTTTGGATTTTATGAGGGTTGAAATGACACCCCGGAGAGACGAAGAGAAAGAGGAACTGGATGCTGCGACAGCAGGTGACACGAAATGTGTTGATTTCCCAGAAACCACAAATCGCTCATTGTTGTGATTTTTTTATGCGCAGAGCAAGAAAATGAAGCTAATGTATAAACTGTAAATGGCAGCGAGCCCTGGGGAATCCACTTGTGTGCTGAAAGGCTAACGCTCATGCAGAGTGCTGATGAGGCGTACTCAGACACAAAAGGTTAGTGTTCAGCTGAAGGATGAGTGAAGGTAGTAAGTGGATAAACATCACTCTGAGACTTCACACCGCAGAGAAAATATGCAGAAACCGCTCGGCGTGAGTGGCAGTTAACGGATCGTCTCCGACTTTAAACCGACTCAGTGTTTTTCAGCCCCGGCGCGGCCGGTTTAATGTTTCTGCAGCTCCGTTTATGAGCTGGAAGAGAAGCGTGGACGACAGCAGAGACAAATCAGTGATTTTAAGGTTGTTTGCTGAGTTCTGCATAAACCCGTCGGACAATCCTACATTTCATCCCTGAACCTTACCCAACGTTATTTATGTGTGTTTGAATATTTAAACAAAAAGCTGCTCTGGGAAGCATTTATCACACATTAGTGCATCGATGCGTGATGAGAAACCAGGCCGATCACCTGCACGGTGAACATTTCCATCATGTTTTCTGTGCTCGTTTTCACCCCTCCAGATTTTTGTGTTTCCTGCTGTAAAAGAAATATTAAAATGATTCGTGCACTCAGACGCCGGCCGTGTGGATTAGTCGTGCATCTTTACCTGGAAGTCCCATAGAGTAGATAACCCGGGTCATATCTGTGGCAGGTATGCAGCGGGCACGTGGACACCTGAACAGGTGTAAGCTGAAAGGTAACAGCTGGAAAAGCCAAAGTCAATGAATAAATCAATGATTGGATAATGAGAAAAAGTCACTCTAAAGAAATAAATAGTGATTTAATTTATTTGTACAGCACCAGCAGCAGTCGCTCAAGCTTTACGTTTACATCAAGTAGTCGGCGACAGTGGGAAGGAAAAACGTCCTGTGACTCAGTTTGTGTCTAAATAGTTTCATAAAACTGAGACTGATTTGAAATTGTTCCTTATAGCAGCTCAAAGTACACACAGGCAGAAACTGGCCGAAGGTAAACTGTTTAAAGTGTTAGCTAACATTGCTGAACCTGGTAGCAGTTAGCATAACCAGTGTTTCACTCATATTAGGTTTGACAGCGTTCTTTGGTAGTTAAAGGCGAATAACTTGAACATGACCTAAGCTGCGGTTTGGAGAAGGAACTGGTGGATCCCCATGTACCAATGAGAAGAGAGGAAGTGAAAGAATTGAAAACAGGAGGGAGGGCGGGGCATGAAAACCAGAACAACGCTCCTGAAATTCAGATAATTTAGCTCCAAACAGAGCTAGTGAAACTGCTATGTGATTGTGTCAGATACGAGCAGAGCTTGAAGCTGTTAGTAATAACTTCAGGAGCTCTGTGACCTGGCATTTTGACTTTATGTGGTATTCTTTCATGTTTTTCCCTCATGCTTCTGCTCTGAATTGTGTTCTTTTGTCATAGTGATCACAGTCTAGTTTTCACCCGTTGTAGTTTTTGCCCCTGTTCATTTTATCCTTGATTTTGGATTAATAATAAACGACTCATTTTTCTTACTCCTAAGTTTGGTCTCGTCTGAGTCTGCTCCAAAAAACGCACCGGCTACGCAGCCAGATGTATAATTAGGAAACCGCTAGCTGAAAGCACGGCTAACCGTGTGAATGGAGTCCAACGTCTGAATGAAAGGCCTAATATTTGTTTAAGAGAAAGGCTATTTTCTAAATGGCTGCTAGCAAACTGCCCAGAGGAGCAAAGTTAGTTTTTCAGATCTTTATAAGTTGTTGACTGAATGTACTGACTCAGTATTTGATGAGAGTCGAGGCTTTTGCGTTGGAGTCGGAAACCCTCGGTGGTATTATTGCTCTTTAAGGAACTTCAGCTCAGACTTTAATTTCCAGCTGATGTTGTTGCCGCTTGATGGAAGCCCAGTGGGTGTTGGACTCTGGTGAACATGAATGTTTAATTAAATCTAAATAAAAGGAATGCAGGGTGATCCGTCTGAGTGACGAACTGAGAAATCAGCTCAAATATACAAAGGGCAGATACAGAGAAAACTGAATGAGATCAGCTGTAATCAGTGTGAACTCATCATCCAGGTCCCTCTCCGCTCCGAGCGGCACTGCCAGTAAATTCTCCACATCCCCTCGTTTGAGGAAAAACAACTCCAGCAGGCAATGAAGGCATAGCTCAAAAAGCCGGCGGGGAAGAAAACAGCGAGGCAGCACTGCAGACATCTCATTTGGGTTAACAGAAACTGCCGTACGGTTCAGCAGCACCGCTAATGACTAGACTGATAGTGTTGAGTGTGATGGATGGGGCCGAACTGGTGCTGATTGGATTGGTATGCAACAATAAGCTGAATTCCACCGGCGGAGGCAGCGGGGCCTGTGTGCGCCGTTAACTCCTCCTTTCTGTGAGTCCGTTTGTGTCGCTGTTCACCGTTGGAAGATTCGATGTATTAAAAAGCACAAACTGCAGCTGCCGTCTTTTTTCGCCACGTCAGCAGACGAGGCCAACCTGCAGGAAGCTGCTAAACTTGATTTAAAGCCGGATTATCGGCCATTCAAGTCAGCTTACATCGAATACCTCGCTGAGACAAATGCAGATCATTTACTCTGAATCAGCCTGATAACTGAGCTAATCTGCTGCTGGAAAGATTCAGACTCTCTCGTCCTGACATCGATGCGACTGCTTTCTCCAGCTCGTGTTTCTGCGCAGAGCACTCGGCGCTGTCGTTTCCTTTGTTCGCACTGTATGAATGTAGTGAAGGAGGATTCGGTTCCATCGGTGTAAGCTGCGGTGTAATTTCTGCACTGACTTCAACCCACAGCACACCCTCGGCTGACTTGTGGTAGCATAGCAACAGATGCTGCTGGTGGTAGTGTGGAGGAGTGTGTTTGCTTGTCAGACACACAGATGCATGCACAGCTGGTTTTTACAACACTGGCTGAAACAAACAGCATCAGGTGGGCTCGGAGCTCAGGGCAGGATCGTAATCCTCACTGAGTTTGCACACGTCTGTCATATAAAGCATCGTGTTTGAACTGGTCTATAATAGCAGAAGTCAAAGGTTACAGACACCGTGCGTGGATGTGTGAGGGGTCAGCGCCTGACATTAGCTGGTGTGTTGCTGCGAGAGGTCAAAGCTGCTGCTCGTTGTGTGAGCCTGCACACTGACCTCCACATCGTTTGAAAGAAGCAGAGTTTAACCAAACACCATCAGGCTCCACCTACCAGGTTTCTGCACAGCTGTAGGTGACGTCAGATGTATATTTATTACATTTACAGGGTGACTGTTTCGATTCAATAATACAGTAAAAGTAACATAAAAATATATTATAATCAGAAAAGTTGCACAAATAAGTCATAAATCATTGTTCCCTGATATAACATATAGACATTACACACAGTGTATACACATAGTGTATATATAGAATATTCTTTATTGTCATTGTCACAAGTACAATGAAATTGAAAGATGTCTCCGGTCAGTGCAACATCATGAAAGATAAATACTTAAAAACTATAATAGAAATGATATAAAAGATAGAAATACATATAAAATACAGTGTTCTCATACAGTAAATACACCCAAGCAATCCAGGCCTAAGGCCCCATACAGACACTCAACATACAACCTAGTTGATATATCACTCAAACAATCAATCACTCAGTCAATTTGTTAGCGCATCCAACAAAACATGTCTGAAAGCATTCCAACATCGAGGGCACAAATGACAACAGGGGCAATGAGAGTCATCTACTTTTAGTAGCATTGAGACATGATATTGCAATTGGGTAGAAACTGTGTTTGAGTCTGTTAGTCCTTGTGTATGTTGTTCTATACCGTTTACCTGAAGGCAGCAGTTCGAACATGGAGTGTCCAGGGTGTGAGGTGTCCTTTATGATGTTATGGGCTCTTTTGAGGCAGCGGGAACTGTGTAAGTCTTTCAGTACACACATATACACTGTATACATTTACACTGCATGTACGTCATAGCTGCAAACCCATCAGAAACCCCACGCAGGTCTGTGCAGGCACTACGTGAGCTTTTCCATCCCCACACCTGTGCCTGGGTCCACCTGCGGTGCTAATTTTTCATGTTGAACCTGTGATCATGAGGGGGCGGGGCCTTTGAACATCAACAGTATGAAAGCGTATGTTAGCGGTTTGAACCCTGCAGGGCTGCTTATTTGTAGCCATAATCTGTGAGTTTCCCATTACGTCATAGCTACTCGGTGCTTGTTGGAAGTTTAGGGGTTTTTTCGCTGTAAAAAGAAGTTTTCTTCCCACGCACAGCGGACACTAATGTTTTTGTCACTTTTTATGGAATCAAACTCAAAGTAAGGTCAGTACTTCCACGCTTTAAACGCTGCACGCTCATACTCTCTCTGCACTCGATATGTGATCCATTGTTGATCTGCACACAGCTGTTGTCACGAACGGCGCACTCGCTTACGTCACTGTCATCAGACATTTTCACAAAAAAAATCACGGTTTTAGTAACGCAGTAACGCAGCGTTCCTACGGGAAAGTGACTGTAATCTAATTACCGTTTTTGCAATAGTAATCCCTTACTTTACTCGTTACTTGAAAAAGTAATCAGATTACAGTAACACGTTACTGCCCATCTCTGTGTATAAGAGAGGGCCAGCTTTGAGTTTGAGTTAAAAGTACTGACAAGAAAATACATGCTTTTGCAAAAATAGGAGCTGCAGCCAGAAAGTGAAACGAAGCAGAGTCTTTGATCGAAACCTAAAGTGTGTGTGACGTCTAGATGAAGTATAGAAATAACTAAGCTTCCTGTTTTGCTTCAGACTTTGGCTGACGTGTCTGTGTGTCTGCTGAGTCTCCATATTGTAAAATTAAAGATCATCTTTTGAGTTTGACCACTTTGAGCTTTGTCTTTTTTGGCTGTAAAGAATACAAAGATTTAATACGTCCCACTGTTGTCTGATTGTTGATTCTCTGTATCATTGCAGGTGAGTACAGAGCACCTTTGGCTCACTGTTGCTGTGATTTGTGGTTATATGAATAAAAAGACATTTTTATCATTACTGTTTTTTGCTTGGTTTGAATTTTCTCATGGTTGTTCATATGTTTCAACTTTTCTAAATTACTTTTTTGGTTAACTTGTATTTTTTAAATGTGCTGCATAAATAGAATTGACTGAATAAAACATAAGAAACTGAACGTCAACTTCTGGGATGTCCCACACAGCAAGTCAATATGTCAGTCAGAGTATCCATTAAAGATGCTCCAAAGGGCACCAATGGAATGAAGAGGTCCGGAGTAATGACTCAGAGTCATGTACTCCAGTCATCAACATCTGTCAATTAATGCGCCCAGATCTGTGACTTCATTAACCAGCAGGATGAGTTAGAGAGAAACTGCACTCAGCGTAGTTCTGCAGGACCGTTTTTGGATGAGGAGTCAAACATGTTTACTGGACTGACTCCCTGCAGAGGGATCGCAGGTATTGGCTTCAGTTTTCAGCTCCAGAAGTTGCCCGTTGCTCTTAAGCAGAGATACGGTGACTCCTGCATGCTGAAGGAGGTTGAACACTGCAGCACAGCAATCACACGTACAAACTGAAGCAACACAAAGAGGCCGTTTAGCAGCTGTGGTGAAGAACGGTGAATGACTGTCTGATGACATGCAGAGAGAAGCAGCGGAGTTCCTCATTTTGGTTCCCTTCTATATTTAAACTGCTCAAAACAAGCTGCTGCTGCCTTTTATTGTTACCTGTTATTATGTAAACCACCAGCCTTAAAGGTGGAATGTCAAGTTTTTTCTTTCTTCGTCTTCTATGAGTTATGCTTCAGTGGACACTAAATTTTATTTGGATTTTTCTTAATCTTGTAGAGCAGTGAGTTTTGGCTCCTTAGTTAATATATTCAAGTTCTGGTTCTTCCGGAGCTCCTCCCCTGTCTCACCTGTTTGTCCTCCGGAGCTCCTCCCCTGTCTCACCTGTTTGT
>NW_005187506.1:511079-527128 GCF_000239375.1 Pundamilia nyererei | reverse complement strand
CCTGTCTCACCTGTTTGTCCTCCGGAGCTCCTCCCCTGTCTCACCTGTTTGTCCTCCGGAGCGTCCTGTCTCTGTCTCTCTCAGTCTTGTCTCTGTTACGCTGGTAGATGGTTTCTGTGGCGTCGTGTTCACGGATTTCCTGCACGTCCGTCCTAATTGTCTTGATTGGTTTCAGCTGTTGGTTTTTGTGTCTGGCTGTGTGTGTGTCCTTTAACGGCTTCTGATCTGATCTGAGTGTAATTAGCGGACGAGGTCCACCTGGGCCTGATGTGCTATCAGACCTCTGATTGTTACAGCCTGTTCCTGCACCCTGAGAGGAGGCTGGCAGATGAGTCTTGTGTTTGTCATGTTTCCATAAATAAAGCCCTGTTTCCTTAGTGAGACGTCAGTCTGTCTCCTATATCTTTATTTATTGCATGTTCAAGGAGCCAGTTTTTAATCTTGTTTTCTTAATAAAAACATCATATTTATAAATGTTCTGTGCCTTCTTATGCTTATGTGTCTCTTCCTGGTTGTGCTTTTACTGAAAATGAATCTCATGCAGCATTTGATGTAAGGCTTTCATGCCCACCTGCCCCCCTTCATACTGCGTGCCATATGTTCATGTCTTGCATCGCCTGAAATATCACCTGACATTTAACCTCGTGTCATGTTTGCGGTCTGCTTCCCTTTTGGGGGCTTGTGTTTACGCTGAGGCACTGATTGTGTTTGCCTTCTCAGTCGTCCTCTCTGCTCTCTCTGCTTCAGCAGAGGCGTTGCTACAGTCTGGTTTCCACTTCACTCCCCTTGCAGTAAACAGTTTATGCAGATCCATAATACCAAGCAGAAGGTAAGAGAAGCTGCTTCAAAGCATTTACGCCTAACATAGAAGTGTGGGACCTCCTGTGTGAAACCTGTGCAGTGATGTGTAACAGTTTTGTGTTACCAGTAAGACATAAAATGAAGCAACTGCACGACTTCAATGCACTTTCACTTAATTTTGGAAGAACAAAAAGTGATCCAGCTGCAAACAGGAGCCCCGCTTTTTGGAAAGCGATGTCTAACCACGTTAAGATGTGGCAGGAGGCGGTGATGCAGACAGGGAGTTTTACGGTGGGGTGGCCAGGATGCATGCATGTCTCCCAAGAAAATACAGGGCTATTTATACACCTACACCACACACCTCTGCAGTATTTGGAACGCATGTAGTGATGGAAAAGATCCAATAATGAGTGTTCCTTGCTTACACTAATGTAGTACAGATACTGTGTATTACTGCTGTGCTGAGAGGACATGTTCAACTTATGATGATCAAACATTGTGAGCTCATTCTCCGTATCATCAGGAACATGTACAGGACCTGGCTCTTTGAGCTATTTACAGCAATTTCCCAGCCAAGAATAAATAAAATATTAACACGTTTATTCCTGTTAAAAGGGAGTTTTTCCTTCCCACTGTTGCCAGAGTGCTCATAGGGGGTCATATGATTGCTGGGTTTTTCTCTGTATGCATTATTGCAGGGTCTACCTTACAATATAAAGCACCTTGTTGTTGTTGCTGTGATTTCGCTGTATAAATAAAATTGGATTGAATCCATTTGAACTGCTGCGACACCTTCAGCTGACAAAATGAAAAGACCTCCCCTAGAGGACTGCATCCAGGACACACACACTAGCTACGTGGGGCTAAGTGACACGTGCATAATGTGGTCGAAAACAGAGGCGTGTGCGACAGCCTGCTGAAACACTTGTTTCATATTGTTTCTTTACCACTCCTGAGTTAACAGTGTTGCGCGGGCTTAGAAAGAGATGCACAGCCTCTAGTGACGCAAACACCTTAGCTTTGTAGCATTAGCATTTTTCCCATATACATTAGCACCACTTATCTTAGTAGCTTGTGTGCCTTTGGTGCAATCTCCACCCAAGGCACATATGAAGGTCTTCATATTTTGTTATATATCAGTTCAAACGTTCAGTGTCTGCAGTTTATTCAGCTGTATCCTGCGATCGTCGCGGTTTGCAGCGAGTCCAGGACTTTACCCGTCTGCAGACTTAAGACACCCCGACTGCTCAGTCTGTCCTCATCATGATCTCACGAGTGACTTTACCAGTTTCAGTGTGGAAGAGCTGCGTTCACAGGAAGCAGTACTCACAGCTCGTGGAATATCGCTTTCAAAGATTCACTGATTTTACTGAGCTTTTCCTTTATAAGACTCTTTTCCTTTGGTGTACCTGATGTTTGCAGCACTTGAAGATTTTAAGGCTTGGATTCCCATCATCGTATCACATTTTGGTTTAGAGAATCATCTCTTTAGCTCACTGAGCATGTTATCAAGCACCGGGCAGAACATGCTGCTACCAACAGTGTCCCTGCTCAGAGGACATGACAGTGTGTCCATGTCTGCACTGCTTTGTATTAGAGCAGAGCGATATGACCAAAAGTATTTATCACAATATACATTTGAAAATTTGCACGATTTAACGATATAACTGACGATATAACTGACGATATAACTGACGATATAACTGACTCTAGACAAAATACTTTACAACTCCACAACTTTATTAGTGCAAAACAACATCAATGTATTTCCACTTCAACAAGCAGCTGTTTTATCTGCATTAAAGTTATATAAACATGTAACAGTGCAAACTCCTCGCTGACAGTTTAACCAAAAGGCATTTCCAGTGGAAACTGGCCGACACATCCTCAGCATAACCATGTATAACATCCACAACACTTAAAAAGAGGTTCTACACACACAACACGGTAACATTATGCTGAAGCACAGCACGTATCACTCCGCGAGGCTCCGCCTACGATAGCCGTAATGCTCCGACAATTCATCAAGCGGTGCGGCTTCGTAGCTCAGCAAAGTCGTACTGAAACATCTGACAGATTTTCGAGCGCCGTGGACATAAAATCGTTTCCAGGTCAGTAAACACAACCAGAGTTCATACATAAGGCACACGGGGTTATAAGGGGCTCTGTCGACTTTCAGAAAATCAAAGGATTGATTTTAAGTGCGCCGTATTTTCCAAACAACACGGTAATAACGACGGCCCGCTAGCATGCGCTACCAAAAATAGTGCTTTGTTGTGTATCTGACGGACGAAAGCTAAACCAGTTCCACACCAGTGAAGCTGCAGCGTTTTTACAAACCAGTTCTGGTTCATCTGTTTCATTCAACGATCCGCTTTCACTCTTCTCATTCTCAAATTTGCGTGTCATCCTTGCGCAGGGCCATGCTAATCTTCTCTGTATCGTATCCAACTTAGCGTACGCGCTTGCCGAAGCAAGCACCTTGTCGACCTTCTCATTCTCCGTCGCCGCTGTGCCTTTTTCGCCATGTGCGTATGTAAACAAAGGCACTGCGCATGTGCGTTTTACCCATATTCTATCGCCATATTTCATTTTCTTGTCGTTGCCGAACATTGTACCGGTATTACTGTGAACGGTAGGATACGGCCCAGCCCTACTTTGTATTTCTCAGTGGGATCTGTCTCCACATTTCAGCAGTATTTAAGACTTCAAAGTAAGATTCATTTCTCTCGTTTTGACAACACTTCTGTCTCCGCTGTTTTCTCCTGCAGCTTCCTCAAGGACACGTCCATCAAGTATAGGACGGCAGGCTACCTTATCTCTTGTTGTTGAAGCTCTGTGTGCTCGTGTGAAGCCACGTAGTGTGAACATGAGAGCGACACATTAATGCATCTAATCTCTGCAACAACATAAAAAGCATTCAGCTTGTGCGACTACTTTAACTGCTTTAAATCGTGTCTTAAAACTCACTTTTTTACTTTGGCTTTTAATTCGAGGTTGGTTTGAGTACCATCAGGCCTGTTTTATGTTTTTATTGTTGATTCATTGTCTTCTCATTTCTCTATATTTGTTTCTCTACTGTTTTCTCTTGTTTTTAACTGATTGTGAAGCGCTTTGGTCAACTCAATTGTGTCCTCAAGAACCAGATCAAGACTCTGAGCACTGCTACGGACATTAAATGCATTAAGTGCTCTCCACTCGTGACAGAAGCAGCCCGACAGATGACTTTTGCAGTCCTGGTCACATCGCTCAGATAGTTTTTTCTGTCAGTCCTGCAGCATCGAGGCGGCCTGCAGGTTCTCTTGTATGATAGAAGCTCAGCACGAAGCAGATCTGTTCTGCCATCGGGGAAAACGTCTCGCTTTCCTTGACCTCATTTATAATGAAGGAGCGTGCCATCTGAGCTAGTGCATCTAGAACTTCATTGTGAATTTGGTGGCTTGAGTGTTTTGCATAGCAAGGCCCTGTCACTGGGTCATGGTTACCATCCAACACAGCCAGGAAGTTTCCCCTGATGTCGGCGTCTCTTGTCCCCCGGGACCCCTCTGTGAAACACTCGCAGTTAACTGCAAGAATTTTTACGCAGGTATGTTTTTCCTGCTCACTGTGTTCTTCAGTTCTCATTAAAGATGCATTAGCTTTTTCTCCTCATATTCTTTCTCCGCCATCACTGCATTTATGTCAGCCTCTCCTGTTGCACGTGCAGTCACTCGCCTTCTCTGCGTGTTGCTTTTTCCACTTCTGGAATCTCAAGACTGAAGTCAGCAGTGTTTGGGATGCATGCAGGGTCGTGGCTCTGCGAGTATTCTAGCCATGGGTGTGTTAAACCACGAGACACGAAGCGTCGTCTCCTGTCGCGCTGGACTGTGCTGGGAAAGAGCTGCAGGCTCGACTAGTCCATCAGCTCCTGATGTGGAGATCTCTGTTTAATTCTGTTGTTCAGTGAGAATCTATTTCATAGCGCCCCCTGTGGGTTCAACAGTGTGCCACAGGTGTTATTTTGGTATTTTATTTATTTATTTGTTTTCGGACCCAGAAGAATCCGACTCCATATGCACATGTTTTCTTTCCTGTGCCAATTTGCTCACAGAATAACCTTGACAATATTTCGCTGTATTTCATTGTGATTGCTATTTGAGCTTCACTTGCTGGACATTTCTGCTGTATTATCGCAGCGTCTGTGCAGTGAATCCATCTGTGAAGGGAAACGTACTCACTGTGGAACCACTTCTGCACAGTCAGCGTGTAGAGGGGGACACAGACAGGGTTGGTGTCACACACTCAGGTTGTCCAGTGAAGAAGCTACATCATCATCACATATTTAGATGTGCAGTCTCAGCTGCAGCTCTTTAGATCTTCTGATGTTCAAGTCCCCTCTGGGGCTCCAGTGATCACCTGGTGATGATGAACCCATTCAAGGTGCTTCAGTCTCCAGAGATCTCCATTTGGCCATCTTTCATCGCTTTGAGGTTCTGAGTTTTCCTGACACAGCTGGAGGAAAATCAGCGAGGGCCAAATAAATAATTCAGGTAAAATTCAAAGTTTCTCGAGTGTATCTGAGTCGTTGAGCAAAGACGGCGTTGTCCAGATGTAACAGGAGCAGTGTCTCTGTTTCCCGGAGGACTCGATCAAGACTAATCAACACTAACAAGTTTGTGTTAATCATAATAATCTGTGTGAACTTCTGCACAGTGAGGAGGATGCTGGGATAGGAGAGATGGAGCCAAGCAAAGCTGGCAGTAATTAAAGCGTCCTCAGACACGATGTTGCAGCCGCTGCTTCAGACGAGGGATTGTTCAGCACGACCTGCATACATGCACCCAAGAAAGAGCCCACGTTTGAGGCTTTTGAAACATACTTTTGGATTTGGATCATCACATCCACAGTGTCCATCAGAGTAGCAAGAGAGTCCTTAGATTTCATTCCTGACTGTTGTCATAGTCAAGAGAGCGTTTTAGTGTGTGGCTTTATTTTTGATTTATTTTTGAATGAAAATTACACTGAAACTTGTTTTGCCCTGAACGTCTCGGCTCGTCCTCTGACGCTCTCCTTTCTTTAACTGTAACATCTGCAGAAGCTCACACCTGTCCACCTGTCCACCTGTCCACGCCCACAAACCGCTCAAACCTTTGATAAATGGGCTGAACTTCGAGATCGTATAACAACAGTTCACTCTGTCTTTACTTCTGAAGCATCCATATTTGACCCAAGTCTTCCTAACAAACCACAGGACGGACCGAGCTGCAGTTATATATTCTGAGTCTGAATAAACCTTTTGGACCTATTTTGTCACAGTCTGCCATGCGTGGTTAAAACCTGCAACAGTTTGCTTTCACTCGCCCGTTTCTCCCCACCTCACACGTTTGGGTTTCTCTGAATAGACGGGACTTTGACCACAGAGGGCAGAGCTGTTCAAACTTGTGTCATCTCTTCATACTGTTCCAGTAAAAGCTTTTTGTTGTTGTTTCTTGATGAGATGCTCTTGTTTAGTATGCTTATTTCTCCAGCTCACTCTCTGCATCGTCTCCTCTTTACAGAGAAGCTGTTTCATATATCAGAGTTTCCTCCCCAGCTTTATATTCCAGTCACAGAGCAAAGCTCCCTCTTTGCTAAAAAGATAAATAGCCGTCAGTCTCTGCAAAAAGCCCCAAAAAACCCAGAAGGTGTTTGAGACCTTTTTAACAGATGTGAAGGTAAAAAACTATTCTGTCTGCTGTAAAAGACTTTGAATGCTTGACTGCATAACACAGTACAGCTTGTTGGCTTGTATTATGCGTCGTGCAGAAAAATGTTTAAATGTTCATTAAATGTAACGAAGAAGACAACGTGGCCATCTTTGTTTTGGGGCAACAAACATCAGGAGTAACAATGAGAGCAGCAGATCCAGGATCAGCTGTAGCTGTTGCTGATGATGCTGTGACTGCGCCTAAAGAATTACATGATCGTTTTAATTAGCACATCATGTAAAAGACTAAATTACTCAAACATCTACACCGAGTTCGACGGTGGAAAATACTGCAGACGTCTAATTGATCTGAAGTTTAATGAAACTAAACATCTGAAAGTAAGAACACACTGAGCACAATCGAGCACACGAGGTGTTTGTGTCAGGCTCAGGAGGGACTCGGAGGCAGACCGTCACTAAAGTTCACGTTTTATTTACACACACAGACACCAGGTGCGAATATATACAGGTGAGGGGGCACAGGAAGAGGGTCTCCGGGAAGCACAGGCACGGGAAGAAGAGGGCTATGTACAAAATCCACTGAAGCTCAGGTAGCTCGGACTCCGGCTTTAGCTCACCAACGGCGGTCCTCAGGCTGGCGAGAATCCTGGCACAGAGAGGAAAGGCAGGTAAGTAGTGGCACGACAGAAACTCAGAAAAAGGCTCAGCTAGGTGATGACACTGACGAGTGTTACACAATAATCCAGCGAGGAAGCACTCTCAGCAGCCGCCTTAAGAAGTGAGTGAGATGATTGCTTGCAGGTGTTTGAGCCAGGGGCTGGAGCCGTCATGACTCCGCCCCGGTAGAGCGCAGTGCAGGGGAGAGAGAGAGATGCAGCACAACAAAAACACTTGTAGCCATACAGAGTCAGCCGAGAAGGCACAGGGTCATGACAGTTTGTGTGCATTCAGGAGCCATTTGAAACTGATCACAGCAGCAGCGTCCACCCTCCTGTGCCTGGGGGGGTCCACCTTGGTTGAGTGGTTGTCAGTCTGGCACAGCGACACACAACTGCTCCATGCAAACACTGCAGAAGTGTGCTCACTCGTATTACTTTCAGCGCTCGTCTGAACTTGCTGGCACGCAGACAGAGGGCGTTTGCTGCAGGCTTGAAATGTCGTGTCGTGCACGTCCTCCCTGTTTGAACCTGCTCCACAAAATGTGCCCTCAGAAAAAAAGAGCTGAATAAATGGAATTAATACAAAATGATGTGTCCAGATGGACAAACTGTAAATGAGTGTCGACCCTCATAAAACCTGTTTGGTGCTTTGTTTTTTGATGCCAGGTTAAAGTCTTCTGTTATTAACAACAAGAAAAAACACTGCTGATTAAACCAGCCTTAATTATTCCACACAGACATGTCTATTAAACTAGAAGGAGAGTAGGCGGTGGGCACGATGGGAGTGGTCTGAGAGCGCACCAGCTTCCAGCTCCGATGGCAAAACTCCTTAAAACGCTGATTAATGTGTTTGAGAAGCATCAGAAGTTTGGCCTTAAATAACCTGCTGAACCATCTGAGGAAAGGAGCAACACCTAATGTTCGTTTGTAGTCAGCAGTATTGATCAAGACATCCGATCACTGTCGCATGTAACCGTGTGTGTGGAGAGCTGCAAATGCTGTATTGAGATTACAGCGTATATTTCATGATGGCGCCTTGGCTTTGACAAACATGAAAAGAACAGCTGACCTGGTGCATCGTTTGCTCCAGCTTCCACACTGAATGAGGAACAACCGTCACGCGTGGCTTGGCCATCAGCCCATCTGCAGCAACGCTTGCATGTATATGAGAATATGTGTTTGGTGTGTTGTATCAGGGCTAAACAATCCAGTTCAACGCTGAACTGTGGAGGAGGAGAAAGATTTGGCAACCTTATGCTAGGAGGAGGAGCAGGCAGATATAACAAGTCAGATGGAGTGAGTGCTTCCTGCTGCTTGATGGGAACTGAAGGATGTTTAAAAGCAGGGTGGAGAAAATGAAACTGGCATCCTGCTGCCAGAATCTGGAGTAACTGCTGTTGCTACTATAATTGTGGAAAGCTGAGGTAAATGAGTAAGTGTGGACAAGACGGTTGCTGCCAACACAAGAGCCAGCTGGACTTCTGGAAGGTGGAAGCTCTTTGCTGCTCGCTAAACCAGTTGGGCCTTGCTGGATTGACCGGCCGCTCAGATAGTGGCGATGCAGCGTTGTTAGCCTCGTTTTCCTGGTTTCACCTTGTGAATTCTGAAAGAGCGAAGCTCATCAAAGGGATTAGCCGTTCTGTCTGAGCAGTGACGGCTCATGTCACACTCTGCACGTCATCTCTGTAGATTAATTACAATCAGTTTGGAGATTTTCTGGCTTTAGGTGAACGCGAGGAAACCAGAGTGTGGGAGCAACATCGCGAGGTGAACCGATGTTCCTGGGAAGTCTCTTCTGAATGAGTCGTGAAGAAGCAGGAGCTCTTGACTAAAGCAGAACGTTTGGCTAGCAGACTGACGGGATGTTGGTCTGCTGATCTGCTAATCTTTGTGTGTCGACCCGAGCAATGATGATGATGTGGAGGAATGTGCACATAAGTGGTTAAAGAAGTGAACTTTGATAGAACGCAAAGCAGAAGTCCAAACATGAACACTGGAAAACATGAGAACTAACAGAAGCTCTGACAGACAGGAGGACGAACGAGGGTAAAGCTAAATACAAAGCACACGAGATTAGCAGGAAGTCACTAACATCAAACCTGGAGACAGAGTGGAGGCAGGATAACCAAACAGAGGGAATTAACTATCAGTGCAAGTGACAGAACCAGGACTGAGAACAAAAGCTAGAACATCAAACCCTGAATATACAAACAGCAGAAAACAAACCGAGTTTGTGTGCGGTTTAGATTTCTCACGCTTGTATCACTGTAAGAAGCAAACTGAGGATAGTTCAGAAAAACACAACACAAACACTGGGGAAGAGGACTGCGATGGTGACAGAGCGTGCTCTTTATGGACGCAGAAGAAGAGCTGCTGAAGCTGGAACCGTCCTCGACCGACGTGCTGACTGCAGGACCAGGATTATGAAAGCCTGAGAGCTTTGCCTGTGTTGTGTCGACTCAGGTGTGGGAAGGACAGAGAAGAGGATTCATAGACGATCCTCCAGATCCTGAAAGTCACATCAACTAATGAAGTTTTAAAGACCAATTTTGTCACAAACACTTCTGGAAGATTATCACTGAGAAGAAAGGTCAAGCATGAAGGTCAAGTTTATTTTTATAGCACAGTACCAACAGTCCACGCTGCACAAAGCCAGCAGACGAGCAGCTGCATTTAGACCAACTGGAGATGATAAAGAGAGGCGAGGTCCAGACCAAAGTACCGAGAACTGCAGTAGTCCAGTCTGCAGGTAATGAACACATGAATAACACCTCGGCTCGCTGCCTCAGATGGAGAGAGCTGGATTGGCCAACACAGTTTGCAGGAACCACCGAGGTGCACTGAGGTTTTTAACATTTGTCTTACAACAGGAAGATCAGGGCCCAGAGCCCTGTCCGTGTGTTAAAGGTTTCTGCTTGGTTTTAAAAAGACAGGATCTAATGAATCGTGTTTCAAACTGAGGCTGAACTGAAACACGATTAAGTAGAAACGGGACTCGACTCTGAACTGTGAATCATGCAAAGCTACTCTGCTGTCCCCAAATACAAACACCAAGCTGGCAGAGAGCAGAGTGGGTTGACAGGCAGCACAAACCTGTACTTTTCATGCTGGGCAAGTTACACTCTCTGCCACACTGACAGCTTCAGTTACTGCACAGATTTAGAAATTTGCATAAATAATATTTGCGGTGTTTCGTTTCAGGCTCTCCTGTGAGCTCCTGTCAGCTCTGCTCTGACTTCGCTCTGATGTTTCCTGTGGCAGCGTCTCTGTTTTTAGCTTCTTCCATCTGATCGCTCTGCTGTTTTATTGATGTTCTGAACTCTGACTCTGTGAGCTTCGACCGCAAAAACAGTTTTCTCGCACAAAGACACAACGAGTGGAGGGGAAATCCCCCGCACGCAGCAGGAGATGAACCGCTGCTGTGTGCTTCATCACACTGATGAAGATGGTGTGTGATGGGGTTACTGTGCTGGACCCTTGAAGTTCTCATGATGATACTTTAACTTCATAACAATGATAAGAAGGCTCAAAGTTTGCATAATTAGGGGTGTGGCCTCTTTCACAGGTGATCTGAGCTCCAGGTTTAGGTGACATTATGGGATTTTATTTGGATGTCACTGATTGGCAGGTGTAGGCGTGAGGCTCCATTACAGTCGGTGGATGCAGCTTGATAACCACGTTAGCTAGCATTAGCGCACGCCTCCAGCAGGTCGACCAAAGATGTCACTTTTAGTTTGAAAAGACCGAGTAAAAGAAAAAAAAGTAAAAGAGTCTGAGAGTCGAGCTGTGACACAGCGTCAGCGTTGGGCAGAATGATGCACGTGGAAGAATTTCTTGGTATTTCTGGGTGACCTTGTCACAGTGGGATGAGAGCCGAACACGAGTCGTATCACACCCCTTTATTTTCCTTTCTCCTCCCGGTGCTCAGTCACTCACGACAGACGGCTATAATTGGACCATTGATTGGTGACAAGTGTGATGCAAAGAGGCGCCGTGCAGACACACGGTGAAGTGACAGGCGGCAGCGATGATGCGTACCTGCGTCAGACTCACAGTGTAAACACGCACGCAGGCGGGCGGATACAAACCATGCAGACACTGAAACAGAGGAGGAGGAGGAGAGAGGGAATCAAAGACGAGGAGATCCGGCGACAGGACTGACAGTGACGAGTGAAAACAAGTTAACGTCGGGGAGAGACCCTGCTCCTCTGGAGTGCTATGCAAGCCTGATCAATTGAAAGAAATCAAACATTTCCTGTTTACTCTGATGATTATTTATGAGGGGAAACAAACATTAATTAACACAGACGTTATGTAAATGTGTCAGATTTAGCCACAAGGCCAACTTTCATCTGCCGTCCCTGAAAAGGTTTGTGTTCAAAGAAAAGAGGAGATAACACAGCGATCTGAAACTCTCCTCCTCTTACTGCAGCGAGACCCACAGCCTGCTCGCAGGAGGAAGTCCAGTTCTCCCTCACCTCCAACCAGTTGAGGCCTGGTTCTGCTTGAGGTTTCTTCCTGTTAACACAACTCTTCAACTCCAAGCACAGCATGCTAATGCTAAGCTAGCTAAGACCCCAGAGTGATGTTAGAGCTGAGTGAATGCTGACCCCAGACCAGCCCTGTGATACAGTGAGCTGCTGCTGAACTGCAACAGGCTTTGTGTTCATACATAAACACCCAGACTAAGTGTGTCCTCATTAGGACAGGGATTTGTGTTGGTGTGCTGTCGCCTCAGGTTTATGCAGAGCGTGTTTCAGGTCATTTTACATGACAGTAACATAACGAGCAGCAAAACAAATGTTTTTATTCTGGGTGTAATTAAGTGACGCACTGCATTATGTTTAAAAAAGCGTTCTGTGAAATATGTGCAATGATTACTTTGAGTAATGACCCAACAAAGAGAGGAAACACCAGCATGCATGTGACCCACAGCATGTGACTAAAGCCGTGTCTTTGATACGCTGCTGTGAGGGGGTGGAGCCAAGAATCGATAAGCGATCTCGAGCATGGAAATAAAAACGATGCTCATTAAACTTTTTTACAGTCATCAGAAAATTAAAAACCTGATGTTTTTAAAATAATGTGGACTAAAGCTGTGCATGCCGTTAAAGCACAGGTGCAAATGTTTGATTATGATCACCTAAGATCTGCTAATCAAGCCAGGAAACGAGTCAGGCGACAGCTCTGCATCTGAGTCCAGATGCCTGCTTCCTCGCGAGCCTTTTAATCTTCCTCCTTTTTCTCCCTGACAAATTAATGAAGTGAACTTCTGGCAGCTGGAAATGTTGTCAGCTCCACTCGAGTGCACGAGGAAGTTCATGAAAGCAGCCAGAGCAGTTTCCTCTGATCTGGGCTGCGTTTAGCAGCGATTTATTACTCTTAAAGGCCAGGGAGAAGCGCGATAAATCATTCTGAATGACATTCAACCTGAAGGGAAATATTTCAGTCCTGTAGGAGGTAGGCGAATGAAAACCCAGCAAACATGTCATCCACTTTCCTGAAGAGACGGCAACAGAGCAGCTCTGCGATCTTTAGCATCGGGGCAGAATTAGGGCAGCTTCCAACAGCACAGCCGCTCTCGCTGTTCCCACTTCCTGTTTCTCTGTAGTTATTAAAGTAATTACAGGTGGTAGAGAAAGAGTGACCCAACTTAACACACATCGGTTCAACCGAAGAAGCACCGGATTTCACACATCCAGCAGAAATGCAGGTGTTTGTCAGGGTGAGCGAGCTGAAGCCTTTAATATGTGCTCACAGTGCCGTACTCGAGCAGGGTTGCCATGGTGCTAGGAAGCGCTCCGTAACCACGCATATCATTAGTCATTTATGAAGTGAGTCCGAGCGCGTCCACGTTTTTGTGAGTCCCGTGGGGTCGTAGCATCAGCAGCGCTGTGACTCAGCACAAACATCTGAACGGAGAAAATGTCACCAAGTCACGACGTCGGGGCGGCGGGAGGGCCAGCGGAGCGGACTTCACGTTGGAGGAGCCCACGAGTGTCCATGATAACGGGACCTGGTGTCAGAGAGCAACAGTCAAACTTTCATCAGTCTCTGCTGCAGAGGACAAACTCGACGTTTTTGCTCCAGCTGAACTGAAATGTGACCCAATGACGTGATCAGACCCACGCTCTGCACACTCCTGACACTTCCACAGGCGGCTTCTCCATCTTCATGTTCTGCACTTACTGCATGGCCACTTTAGCAAAGCAGGTCAGGTAATCTCAGCCACGTTTGACTTTCCAGCAGAAGAAAGTTTTCAAGCATTTTCAAGAAAACGGACGATGGAGCGACTCACACGCCTCTGCGGGGTTATGACATCACAGGCAGAGAGGCCGTGATTGGCAGTCTGACATGTTCATGGCGCCACATATGACACAGGACGCAGGTGAGTTGTTCAGACGGGGGATAAAAGCAGCCTTTGCTTTGTGACCAGTGCAGCTGTTACTGGGCTAACTGTGTGACCAGTGCTCACGTGTTACTGTGACCGGCTGTGAACAGGTGGAACTGAACGTGCAGGGCTTTCATTCATAAAGCTCACATCAACATCGCCTCGTAATGTGAGCTGGACAGCCTACAACAGAGTCACATGACACCATAAAGAAACCAGCTGGTTTGTCTGCACACTCGCTCGCTTCTAATGAAGCCACCAGATGAACCTCAGAGTTCTGGGATCAAACGTTCCAGCACTGGAAGAAATCAACGACAAGCCTGCAGCGAGACACTGCAGGACAATCATCTGAAAAGGTCTCATCTACATGTGCTGTTAGAGGACGAGCTCTTCTTCGCTGTTTGTGGCTCGTTATGTTTGTCTCGCTACGACCAATCAGAGCTCCAGGTTCCCTCTAACAAAGAGCACTTGTTGCTTTTTCTTTATCGCCACTAAATCTCTGTTTGGCTCTTTCTCAGTCACCAGCTTTAATTTTTCATTCCTTTATATTCACACAGACACACACACACACACAGTGTGCCCTATAATTATAACTGAATTATCATCACAATCAAAGGCTCCATTATCCCTGTTGTGACTTTGGCCTCCTCTTTCTCCCCCTCTCTTTCTCCCCCTCGCTCTCAGCTTTTATCAGGCTGGTGGTGAAAGCCTGAGAGGGAGGTGAGGGAAGGAGCCCCCACCCCCCCTGCTGTGTCCTTGCCTGACAGCTTGCTGCAGTAATGACTGTGTGTGATTCCTCGGCACTCGACACTCCTGGCATTTTAATTGAATTTTTTATTTCTGCACTTGAGGAGGACTGTGAGGGACAGGGACAGGATGAGTCAGTGTGAGCAGGTGTGTGTGTGTGTGTTAAATATAGTGCCTGAAATGTGTGGGGTGGGAGTGACGGCTGAGTCAGTGTGTGTTTCTACTGTACACCATGGCCCCGCTGTCCTTTGTGCTGTTAATTGAGTGTTTGCTGCATGAGCTGACTCCTTATCACTCTCTGCTCCTGCTTCATCACGATTTGTCTGCAGCTTCTTCCTCTGCTGCTGCACACACGCTTTCTTCTTCTCCTGTTTCTCTATGAAAACATGTTAGTGAGGACGGAGCGTTAATTCAAACACATTTTCCCCAGAGCTGTGCGAGCTGCTCTGAACCTGCTTTTTTCTTACATAGAGAATAGTTTTGTATATAACTTTATAAACATTATTTTTTAATTTGACTTTCACCACAATAACAAAGATATTCTGTTTTTATTGTTCCTGTGAACATGTTGGTACATGTTGGTCAGAGATCTTTGCTTTGTGCTATTCAATGATTCTGCCGCAACTAAAATCAACAGCTGTTCAATATCAAGTTACTGACATGGGTCATGTTTGCTAGCTTGGGGAGAGACGTCACCAGCAATTATTAATATTTTCACTCACTAATGGCAGTGGCAGCATAGCTGTACTACAGTTAGCATAGAATTCAACTTTATTGTCGTTGCACATGTCACAAGGACAAGGCAACGAAATGCAGCTTGCATCCATCCAGAAAATGCTTTAGCAATAATACAGATATATTGCAGAATATGGATCTATTATAGGTATGTCACAATGTACACGGTACTATAAGTATGCACAGGCTGTAGCTGTAGTGAGTGTACAAGCTATGAACAGGTTATACATATGGTTAAAAATATGAAAACTATACAGCAGTGTCGCCAACTCCTCAGTAAGGAAAATCGCTATTGGCTGTCCTAAAAGTGGCTAGAAGTCACTAAATGACATCATTGCCTAATTTGCATAATTGGTCATGCTAATGTATTTGTAACCTGTGTTGTTGGAGAGAGAAATAACATCGTGGAAGAGACATAAAGTGAGTAAAAAACATCCTAAATGCATTTAGAGTTTATTTAGAACTACGATTTAAATTTCTTTAAACAATTAATGTTTTTTTAATGTCACAATTCCAACCCTGCTCCTTTACCCGGGCTTGGACCGGCAAAAGTGACCCGAAATAGGCGCTCTGGTGGAGTTACTTTGTGTGTGTGTGTTTATGAGTAGTTTTAAACCTTGTGATCCAAAAAAACAACATAACAGTAAAAGAAGAACTGACTGCTTTACAGCGGCGATTCATTTGCAGTTTGGACGCACAGGTGTGAACGTCTCCTGTCATGATAGCAGCTGGGGAGGACTATCCTCTGGAGGACTATCCTCTACAAGCAGCACTGCTGCTTGTAGAGCGTAAGAGTGATCCGCGTTTTCACATCAAAAAGTCGTCATAAATAAGTCTCCAATAACACCAGAAAAAGTTGCCAGATTTGTCGCTAGTCGCTTTTTAGAAAAAAAGTCGCTAAGGGGTCTGAAAACTGGCTAAATACAGCGACAAAAGCTGCAGGAGATGATGCTTTTAAGATACTTAAAGAGAGCTTTATATGGAAAACTGTGCAGTACTGCAAATGTTGGTATCGATCCAATAAGTAAAG
>NW_005187506.1:509751-510973 GCF_000239375.1 Pundamilia nyererei | reverse complement strand
CTGGGATTTTTACTTTCCACAATAAAACACACCTTTAAACTTTTATTTTGGAGAGCTGGATGTAAACGTGCCTGTCTCTAATGTGCTGCAGGCTGTAAATACAATACAACACAACTTTATTCACTTGTAGAGCACATTTAAAAACCAACGGTATGCCAAAGTGCTTCACATAAAAGACAGAAAATAAGACAAAAATATTATAAAGATTAAATATTATTAAATATTACAGGACCATAACAAAGTACCAAGTATGCTAACAGGTCAGTGTCACTAATACACAGGAATAGCATAAAATGCATACCGACTGAAACGTGTTAAAAGCATAAAGCCATTAAAAATATGCATAAAAGGTCAAATAGAGTCCAGGGATCAGATACAGGCATTAACTAAAGGTGAGGGTAAATAAATGGGTTTTTAACCGTGATTTAAATGACTGGATAGAATCAGATGCGCGGATAGCAATAAGAAGGTTATTCCATAAATCTGGCGCAGCCAAGGCAAACGCACGGTCACCTCAAGACTTCAGCCGAGATCTTGGCTGCACCAGGAGTAACTGAGTAGACGATCTCAGTGCTTGAGCGGGAATGTACGAACTAAGGAGCTCGATAAGCCAGCTCGGGGCTGCTTTGTTGACAGTTTTAAAAGTAAGGAGCCGTAGTTTAAATTGGATGCAGTATTTAATGGGTAGCCAGTGCGGGTCAGCTAGAACAGCTGTAATAGAGGTATACCTCCCAGTTCCAGTCGGAAGGCGTGCCGCCGCTTTTTGAACAGTTTGCAGTCTGGAAGAGCAGACGGGAATTTATCCATCCAAATACGCCTGGAGTTGTGAAAGAACTATCCTCTCGAGAATTTCAGACAGGAATGGGAGCTTAGAGATCGGCCTGTGAGTCACATAATCATTATAATCAAGGTTTCTGTTTTTAAGAACAAGCTGGACTACGGCATGTTTCAAAGCTGACGGGACGCAGCCAGAGACTGAAGAAGGATTCATGAAACATAAAATACAGGGTCCAGTTACGTCGAAGCAGTCCTTGACTATGCGAGACGGGAGGATATCATATATAGGAGTAGTGTTATTCAGTTGTTCAGCTAATCGCTTCAGAGTAAGGAGTGACACGGGCTCAAACTGATGGAGGGTTGATGAACAACCAGGAGCAGAAACAGGAAGCGAGGAAGAGAAGAAACTTTATCTAAGAAGTGATTTAAAAGTTGTTCACAAAGA
>NW_005187506.1:505251-508529 GCF_000239375.1 Pundamilia nyererei | reverse complement strand
AGGCATGCCACTGGAAGGGCTGGGTAGGCTTGTAATCAGCGGGGCAGATCCACCGATGGCTCAGCAGTTTAGCATCAAAGCGGCTCCGGAGGAGGGGAGGAAGCGTAGACTATCCCGACCAACATATGGATAATCTGTAAGCCTTGAGGCGGAGGCGAAGACCCCTCCTTTTACCCCATTTCCTGTAACGTTTCTTGTGCAGGTTGGGAAGGGGTAAGCAGGAAATACTGGTGGAGGAGTCTAGCCCTAACAGGGTGGCGTCACCCAGCTTCCAAACGATGTGAGTAAGAGAATCGGAGATTTAGAAGCGTTTGTCTGTCGTAGGTTATTAGTGCACAACCACCTGCTGAGCATAAAACCAAACAAATAAGGAGTACTATGCCTCAGTAACAGGTGAAGGGAAGGTAGAAAGCAGAGGCACAGACGCGGACGAGGACGGCTCGCCATGCACACCGGCGCCATCTTGCTCGCTGTCCAACATCTGTACCACTGTAAATAAAACAGAAAGGTTCAGACATGTTTGAGGGATGTTGGTTTGTTAATATATATATATTGAACTCAGAGGATGGGAACAAAGCATTGATCTTATGGCACTGATGTGATGGTATTTGGATCGGCCTGTGGTCCCCGTACTGTCTCACTGTCTCCCACCATCTGCAGCGAACTCACAGTTTCCTGTGTGACTTCTGTGCATTTCTCACCTCCATATTAAAAACACACACTGTTTAACACATGCATGTATTTTTAACTCCCCGGGGATCGTGCCAACACGCATGTTCATCCTCACATGTATTTGTAGCTTCTGCAGGAATGTGATGAGCACAGAGGCACCTATAGAGAGCTGCGTTTACTGAGACCTCCTCCTGTGTTTGCAGGAACCTAAAGCTGCAGACGTCAGGCGACGGTCAGGCAGACCTGCCCAGCAGCAAACACTGCAGGGAGGAGCAGGAAACAGGACACGATGAAGGTGTGGAAACGATGCCGCGTGCTCTACCAAGCATCTCTCAGCTTTAATAAGCACCGACTCAGAAATGAAAGGTGGGATTTACCCCACTGGTCGGAGGCGAGCCTCTGAAGCAGCTGCTGTCTTATTGCTTTATTAACTTTTATGTGTTGATGAACACACAGAGGCAGTGTGAGCTGAGGCCCAATGAAAGCAGCTCATTAAAATGCATGAATACAAACACACACCAGTTACAGTTTCTGCATTTCAGAGGTGGCCGTAGCCTCAGTGACATCACACATTAGACTGTGCATGGATCTGACCCACACTGACACCTGTGAGAAATGGAAGTGAAAACAAAAGGAATCAGGAGAGGTGGGAAAGGAAAGGTGGAATTGTTTGAAAACCACGGCTGGCCAACAGCCTGAAGACCACTTTGTTGAGGAGGCTCATTCAGCTGTTGTGTAAAACGAGTTTAGGAAACTGAATCGATACAACTTTGAAATCTTGAATGGACCATTTCGACCAATCAGGTCTAAGATTCTGGGTCCGTCCCCCTTTAGCTCCAGAAGAAGCAAACAGCTGTGATGCTCTGTGTCTTTTGCAGCTTTCCATCAGAAGGAAGCTTCTGAGCAGCTCGTCTGTTGGATTAGACCCCACGGCCCAGCCTTCGCCTCCTCCGCCCAGCTCCCTGCTGCTGGTTCACCGCCGTTCCTTCCTTGGATCACCTTTGCTAGATGCTGCAGGCCGGAAACACCCCACAGAGCTGCAGGCTTGGACATGCTCTGGTCCAGTCGTCACAGTTTGGCTTTTATCAAACTCGCTCTAACATCAACTCTGAGGACTAAATGTTCCCCTAGCTGGTGCCATAGTGAAGAGATAATCAGTGTTATTCACTTCCTCTGTCAGCGGTCAGATCGTTAGGCCTGATCGGTGTACTTCTGAAAGTGCCCAAATGCTGGACGCCGAAGCAGAAGTCCAGAGGACAGAAAAATGGCAGCTGATAAATATCAAAAAAGAGAAATATGAAGCAAGAAACTGTAGAAACCCACAGGGAAGAATGCTGTCTCGTGACCTGCTCACGAATCCAGGAAACCTCAGAAGGATCTCTCAGCTTCTCCTCAGAATCCAGAGTCTTCTGGATGTGATGTTTGGAGCTGCCGAGCTGAAGACTGAACCCAGCAGCTAGGTTTCGGTCACTGATTGTGCCGACGACAGGTCACTGCAGGTCAACACTCAGAGGTCACTGAGTCAAACTAAAACTTTTATATGAAAGGGAAAAATGAATCTAAGCAAAAAGTGAGAGAAAGGTACCCCCCGTCCTCCCTGTGGGTCTGTCTTACCCACAGACCCCTCATCCTTGCCGTCGCGCTAAAACTCAGCGTGCTGTTTTAAGTTTGACGTTCCTGATTCATGGAAGCAGAGCAGCTCAGCTCACAGGCCAGCAGGAGGAAGCAGCTCTTTATATCCGCACTGGGTAACGTGTGCAGCCGTGTTTCCATACAGAACAATCATACGACCCACTGGAAGCCCTAAAAATGACTCAGGGAGTGGGAGATGGACTGGAGGAAAGTGATGTGGTAGGAAAATGTTGGAAAGCTGAAGACTCCCAGACGAAAACTAAAAGGAAGAGGCAAAGAAGCGAGCGTTGAAATACTCGAGCGTGCACGAATGTGAGAGGAGGATTCCTGCCCGAGCCTCAGCGGCTCAGAATCGCACCCGGGTGAAGCGTCGGCGAACATCAACATGGTTTCTTTTGCTCCTGGAATAATAAAGTGAAGTTTGACCAAATGATGGTGTGTGACATGTGTTAGTGTTAGCATCAGAGCGCACTGTTCACTCAGTGAGAACACGGACTGCTCTAAACATTCAGTCCATCACTGTTTTCTTCTCTTGGATCTGCATGATGTTATGATGATGGTGGGGGCGGGTCCTCAGAGGCTCCCGCTGTGCCTGAGTGATTGATTTCTGAAATGAAATAGATGAAATGCATTACTCCTGTCAGATCATCTCAGTGTCGGTGCAGATGGAGTGTAGTCTGTGTGAAGGCGGTCGCCCCCACACATCAGTCGGTCTGTGGCCTCGTGTCACAGTGATGCTGTCCGCCGTGCCCTCTGTCTCTGGAAGGAGGAGCGGGCTCATCTTTCAGAGGCTAAAGCTAGATCTCTAGAAACTGTTTCTCTTATTTTAAAATCATATCACACATCAAAGAACATGTAACGCACACTTTGTATCGATACTTTGTATCACTGTTCATGTCGTCCCACAGCAGCGCCGAGTGAAACACGCTGTGGCCTGTGTGACAGCAGCAGAAGCCTGATGTGTGTGTGTGTGT
>NW_005187506.1:494682-503576 GCF_000239375.1 Pundamilia nyererei | reverse complement strand
GGGGCTCTGGAGTGTTAAAGCTGCACATACTTCACTTTATCAAGTCTCCATCTGAGAGATGGAGAGATTAAACCCACAGAGTGCTGTGCTTTCAGTCTGTTCCAATGAAGACATCATCAGCCGGTCAGCTGACTCGCCTGCAGAGGATGCAGGGTTTGTTTCAAATGCTGTGATAACCTGATGCCTGACTGTGAGCACATGGTCACCTGGTCAGGTGCAGGACGTATTCACGGTTCCAGTTTAGGAGCTGATTCTTTACCAGCAGCTCTGAACAAAGAACAGCTGGAAACTCACAGCAGCACAACCTGTGCAGGTGTTCAGTGGGAGATCCACAGGATGTATCAGTGCTGTGTCTTTACACTGCACCTACCTCACCTTTATCACCTGGACACACACACACCTGGATCACTGTCCTCACCTGATCCCTGATCCGTCCCCTGTGATGAACCTCAGGACTTCATGAGAGACCACACTGCATCTCACACTGCTACAACTTCCACATCTAGCAGGACTTCTGGAACCAAATTCCAGAGAAGAGCTGGGCCACCCAGAGCACCGCGTCCCCACCAGACAGCCATCGGCTGTCGTCAGCTGTACACGTCTGCACTTCTGTAGTCAAATGTTAGTGGTGAAGGTAGCTGTTAGCAGCCTGAGCTCTGATGGATGTGAACCAATCTGTGAATGGTTTAAACTTGTTTTGGAGAACTAAGATGCGACCGTCGGTCGTTTCGCCCTCGGCACTCGAGCCGCAGCGATCCCTGCAGACCTGCCGGACGGACCTGACCGGCTCCATCCATCAAACTCAGGAGCTTCACCTTAAACTGGACGCAGTGAAACCAGCAGCAGTGTCTGACTCACTTCAGTCAGTCTGGGCTCTTATATTCACTTTGTTCATGACTTTGGGTAAATCAGGCTGTTTGTTTTTAACTGCTCATCTTGACCTGTTCGTCTTTGTGTTTTTACTACTGGATCCGTCCCTCACATGTTACTTGTCACAGTCCTGAGTCGGTGACCCAGTGTTTTGATTTTGTGTTGTTATATTTATTATTTTCTTGTTCCTCGGTCAGTCGTGTCTTTTGTCTCTCCTGTCTCTGCGCCCCGTCTTCCCTTTGCTCAGTGTCTAGTCCGTGTCTATGTTATACTTCCTGTTTTACTTTGACGGTCCCTTGTCCTATGTCAGTGTGTCCAGTTTTGCTTCACCCCGGTCTCGTCATGTGTGATTGTTCCCCTCCTGTGTGTCATTCCCTCGTTTCCCTCGGTGTATTTTAGCCCATGTTTCTCTCTGTCTGCGTCGTCCCCTCTCCATGCTGTGTTTCTCCTTCTGTGCTCCCCGAGATCTCCGTTCCTAGTTTTCTAGTTTTGTTTTGTTTTTGGAAGTTTATTTTGGTGAAAACTATGCAACTGCAATAAAGCAGTAATTTTAAGTTTATTCCCCCATGTGAGTGTCTCGCGTGTGGGTCTTACATCCGGCCCGTCACACGGCGCTACCATGACATAACTGTGTTCGCTTGCTGATTACTTTCCCTGCACTATGGACAGGCCGTCTGCTTCTGCTGCCTCGACCGAGTCGAGCGCAAACCGATTTTTTCCTGCAGAACAGGCTGAACCTTGCGTGCCGTTAAAGTCGTCCTCAGCTCTCTGAGAGGAAACAAGGATTTTTGGGGAAAAGTCTTTTTGTGCAGTGATGGGAAGCCAGGGTCACTGATCTGAAGTTTGACAAACTACGAACGTTCACACTTTGGAAGAGTTCAGTTTTACAGACGAGCTCTTCAATTTAGTTTCTCTGTAACAAATATAATAAATATGAGTGAAATGATTTATTTATTCAGCAGTTTTCTTGAGACGGCAGCGAGAATGGAAGGAAACGTGCGTGCTGGACTGATCAGAGCACCGTGGCAATCATACACGTCTGGACAGACGTCAGTGTGAAAGAAAAGCAGCTCTATGGACACACGCGAGAAAATGTGTTTTTTTATAAAAGTAGGAATTTTTGTCTTAAGTTAAAAAAAAGGAAAACAGATAACATAAAAAGAAAGTTTTAGTTATTAACAAAAAATTGTAGTAAGTGAATTTTAAAGAATAAAAGGGAAGAATTGTAAAAATCTACAAACACAACTATACATATTTAAATTATTGTTCAAGTAAAAAACAGTGAAATAAAGATGAAATAAAAAATATAAGATGAGAATCATTTATTGTAATGTAACTAGTAATATTAAAGCAGTAATATTGATGCTTGTGTAGCTAGAATCTTGCTGCACAAGCATCAATATTACTGTTTATGATTTATGATTCTTGTGTTTATCTAGCAGCTAGATAAACACAAGAATTAGCACCTAAAGTAAAAACGTGCAGGCAGCCGGCTTCTCTGCACTTTAACATTTCTATGAATATTTTGCAGAGCAGCTATCAATAAAAGATTGCAGCAGCGTCTCAGCATGCAGAGTCTGCCTTCGTCTGAGCCATGAAGGCTTCCCTTTGTTTCTCCTCGCTGCGTGCACGTGCACGTGCATGTGCTCTTTAATGTAGCTCTGTGCCGTTCATTAGGAGCGCTGGAACGTGGCTGTCTTTGAGCATCAGGTGCTGCTTTCTGCAGACTGAAGGAGGAAGTCAGAGTGAGGAATGGGAGTCCATCAAAGGGCTGCAGTGACAGTTTTACAGCATGACTGCAACCTCTCAGCCTCACACCAGCACGCCTCCTCTCCATCCTCCTCTTCCTCTGCTCTTGTTTGGTCTTATTTTCACTCCTTTTTAACCCTTCCTCTCTCCTTTCCTTTCCCTCCTCCTGCCTCACCTTTTCTCCCCTCTCTGCCTTAAGTGGAGCCTCTCTCTCACAGTCTTCCTCTGATTACTCTTCGTCACTGTTTGTGCGCTCTCTCTCTCTCCACTCGAAGTAAACAAGTCACTAAAATGATGCTGTGAGCTCGAGGGGCTCTGCAGCAGCGCCTCATTTGTTTGTACCTGATGTATATTCGGAGAGGCGGCTGTTTACCGTGGACACATGAGTTTATTTGCACGGCTCCTTCCAACAGGCGAGCGCATAAAAGAAACATGAGTGAAAATAAGAAGACATAAATAATATTTAAAACACAGCAAACACTGCGAGGTAAACAGCATTCAGTCAGCGACGCTGTGACTGCGACGTCGCATGTGGCTGCACATTTTTTAATCTCTGTGTGCTCAGTCTAAACCCAACTTTGACCTGACCATAATCTAGGATAACCTCAATTTAAACCCAAACAACATTAAACCTTCATCTTTGAAAAACAATCTAAGATTAAATTTTCAATCTAAACATCTTGACTTAATCCAAATCCTAAACCTAATTTATAAAAGCCGAACCTGACCTGAGCCTCACCAAAATGACCAAGTCTAGCATAAACTAATCCAGCCTAAACTTAATCTCAAACATAAACTAAGCCTAGATTTAAAGTTAACCTGATCCAAGCTTAAATCAAAGCTCTCAAATGTTTCGATAAGTCCTGAAGCTGTTAGACGAAAGGCAGTAAACAGTCCTGATAACAAGACAGGTGTGACGTGTCCCCTGAAAGATCCAATCAGCAGCCAGTGCCTGAAACGCTAACGATGAGAAACCAATGATATTACGGTGGCTATGTCCATCTTTTCTATACAGTCTATGACTCCTCTGCTGCTCTTTACACATGACCACCGTCACAGACGGGACATAAAGGCGCCTGCTAACATGCATAAGCAGCACGCACAGCATGTCAGTCCCTTTGTGCTGCTTCTGCACACAAGCTCCAAATTCAAAAACCAAAAGACTTGAGCTGAGAGCCGGCCTCCTTAAATAGGTCTTACACAATACCTCCATCCCATCTGCTTCAAAGAGCCAGACAGCGTAATGAGGGTGCTCAGATTCTTTCAGCAGAGCTGCAGAGGTAGCCGTCTGAGACGGCCACAGTTCCACATGATGAAACAAATCCTACAAATAAGTTCGACACAAAGCCTTAACGGGGCCTACAGCCATGTCCTCCCCTTAAAACGAGTTGATCAGTTCTTCCTTTTGGATGTAATGAAGATGAAAACAGTTAATCAGATCAGTGTTATCAGGTTTAAAAGGTTGAAATGTCTCACTGAGTCACAATGAGTTTGTCTCTTTCATGCAGGAGGTTTAATTCTGAACAAAACTAAAGAAATGCAGGGATGAAAGGTTATGGGCAGCTCCTCCAAGCTGCACAGAACAAATAGATCTGTGCATCACAATCCGCCAAGTTAAAAGCATCATAGCGTTTAATTCAGTTTACAGAATGATGAAAAACCAACAGACACAAAGTCTGCATGGACACTGTTTGGCTGCAGGATTCTTATCATGTTGGACAAAATAGTGTGACCCCCAAATCATCCAAACCAGCAGCCCAGACGAGTGTGGGTCTGTGCCTCGGCCAGAGTCGGGTAAACACCTGCGACGGCCTTACTGTTCAACCGAGCTGTAATGGACTCGCTGGTTTATATCTTCTTTGAATTATTGATCGTATTGATAAGCGTGCACCACTCTGGTGTTTGTCTAATCACTGTGTGCTTCCCGCTGTAATAAAGACAGATCTTGTCCTCCTGCTCTGGGAAAGCTGAGCTACAGCCTCACGAGTTAAACAGGGCGCTCTGCGCTCAACCGAAACGGCGAGAACATGTCAAGCTATCCGTCATCTGCTGGGTGTTGTTTAATAATTTCACTGTGTGCGGCTGTCTCGGCGTGAGTCGGGACGTGTCTGTCAGGTATTAAATTGCACCCCGAGATGTCACGGCATGCTCAGCCTTCAAACTTCGTTGTGGAGTTTGACAGACAACACAACTTAACTGTGAGGGGAAAATCCCAAAGGTAAAGTATACAGGACAGAAAATCTAAACCCTGAGACTCAAAGACGAGTGGCACCAGACGTATTCGATTTAATGTGAGAGATAAAACATCTCTGGAAGCGGTTCTCAGTGCAGGAGCAGCTGCAGGTATTCTGTCGCCTGGATGACTGAGACACTTGAGCCCCGTTTGCAAGGTTTATTCAATTTATTGCTATGATCTCGATCCTGTGTCGATCTATCGCTTCTGCAGTCTGTAAAGTTCCAAAGCATATTGGAGTCGGCACAAAGGTCCTGCACAGTGTTGTTTCAGTGCAAAGGAGCGTGTACTTCTCCTGCCTGAACCACGGAGGCTGCTTTGGCCGTTTGAATGAAAGCATATCGGTGCTTGGACTGCAGCATGCATGGAGACTTATCTACAGACAGCATCAGAGCATCGGTCTGGTTTGGTTTCCACATGTTAGCATCAGTGAGGCGAAAACTACACATATTTGCTAACATGCACAGTTAGCCTGCTAAAGTTAGGCAGGTGTAAACTTTACCACATTCAGCATCTCAGTTTGTGTGCTGATGTCACGTGTGTTGGGTTTGGGGTTATAAATTGAAGTTATTCTTTGTTTCATTTTGTAAACCTCTAACTTATTATCGTGCTCGGCCTTGGTCCACTTAACCTGAACACGCTGTGTCAGATTTTGTTGTGTTGGTCATGTGACTTCTAATGCCAGGTGTGCTCTTTGACTTGGATTGTTGCTTCCTGGTTCTGTGAAATCGGCGGGAACAACAAAGCTCACTGTTAGCTCTGCATCCAGTCTGGCTGCACGTGGATCCTCTTTGATTGCATCTTAATAATTTACAACATTTACTAATTAACACAAAACAAGAAGCAGAAAAATCTTAGCTAATGACTGCATCAGGTCGCTGGAGTCACCGAGAAGCAGAATGATGTTTAGCTAGCTAGCATTGTAGTTTAGCGGTGCGCTAGCTCTGATGCTAAAGCTTTCATCTAAACCTGATGTGCCTTCATCACCTCGCGTCTGGACTGCTGCAGTGGAGTCTGGCTGCCTAACAAAGCACAGGAGAAGCTGCTGTTCTCACCTACACACCGCTGCACGCTCCTTCTCCCTCCTGTCCTTCGGTTAAAGACTAACTGTCAATCTGGAGACGCATTCAGGACTTCAGAGCAGAGAATTCGGAGCTGCCGCCCCCTTTGAGATTGGCATCGCCCCGTCTTTGAACCTTTTCAAACAGCAGTTCAGATGTCACGTATTCACCGAGGCCTTGGGTTCTGGATCATTCCCACCACGTCACTCACTGCTCATATTTGAAGCATTTTGCAGGAAACTAAACTCGTCCTTTTAATTCTTCCATGACTTTTTTCTGCTTTTGACAAAACAGTAACGTATCTGCTGACACCGATGCCACCTCGTCAGTATTAGCTGTGATGTTTTTCCTCAGTAATTACAACAGTGTTCCTGCTTTCCAGGCTGAACTGAGATCAGTTATCGGGCTCAGCCTTGGGTTTGTGGCGTTTCACAGTAGTCCTGAAGGAAAACAGAAAGCTGCAAACAACATCAACATGCTTCTGCTCTCATTCTCTCTCTCATGCAAATACAACAGGATCCAGACTTGAGGTGTTACATAAGTGGGTTACATTGACTTTTAATGACTCACACGGTAGAATGAGCTAATTAAAAACCTTATGAGTTATTTATGTGGATGTGAGTTAAAGTGGGTGAAGGAAGCTGGATTCGAATAGCAGGCGATTTAACAAACGAGGCCCTGAAAGCATTTTATTCCCCTCATTTAAACCGATAAGCAAAGAGGTTCTTCAAACCGAAGTGAAAGGTTGAGCTCCATGAAATGGGGACGGCTGCCCAGGCACTCGTCTACAATTAGCATTTTGCTTGCTTTTATTATTCATCACAAAGTGCAGCAGAATGGTTTCACGGCGGGAGCTCGGGCGCACGGCGAAAACGATGAAATGTCATGTTTCTTTGTGTCGCGCTCGCCTCATTCACTCCATCTGAGGTGAACTTTTTCATCCTTTCACCTGAAGATCCAGCAGTTAAACATATACTCACAGCCTGAGGACGTTTCCCTCGTAGCTCCTGTATTTCTCTTTTTAAAGCGTCATTTTCATTTTGGCATCTCGTTTTGACAGCAGCACAACGATGCAGACACTCTGGGCTGTACGTGTAAAACTGCTGGAGCCATTTGAGCCAAACTATAATAAATATTAAAGCATCACAGCTGCTCTCAGTGTGCCCATCCAGTAAAGTCTGCAGGAGATATGCAGCTTTTGACTTCCTCTGTCAGCAGCACACACCTGTGCACCTGCACAAACCTCACCTGCCTGAGTCCCTCAGCTTCAGCGATGGAGCTCGTGGAACACACGATGTTCTCTCATCCCTCTGATGACACTCCTCAGTGTGTGGAAACTCATCCTCCCACTGGATTTTCATTTTGCGTGGAGAGTTATGAGCCTCCTGCTGTCAGTCCTCACCTGAGGGGCAGCTGTGGCCTCTTCATCTGAACACTGCTCGGTCACAGAGGCCCAGCTCTGGTGTCAGGGATGATCCTCCCTGTGACTTTTATATTTGAGGTTGGTGGTGATATCACGCAGTAATCTCAGTGTAAGAGGTCAGAACAGGACTTCCTGCTGATCTGGAAACAGCAGCCGAGATCCTTTACCAGCCTAGAGATGGTGAAGGAGGCAGGGCCTTCAGCTTTCAGGCCCCGCCCTACTTTCCTTTTAGATAAAGCATATAGTTGGATCAGGAGACCCTGCATCTCTCTGCATTGAATCATTAGTTATGATTAATCTCTGGTTCTCTCCCACAGTGTGTCTTTGTCCTGTCCTCATTCCCCCCCACCTGGCAGATGGCCCCGCCCCTCCCTGAGCCTGGGGCTGCTGGAGGTTTCTTCCTGTTAAAAGGGAGTTTTTCCTTCCCACTGTCACCAAAGTGCTTGCTCATAGGCGGTCATCTGATTGTTGGGTTTTTCTCTGTCGTTGTGTGTTGTTGTGGGGTCTTTAAGTTACAGTATAAAGCTCACGGAGGCGACTGTTTTTGTGATGTGGCGCTGTATAAATTAAATTGCTGTCCACAGCTGTAATAATACTGGATGAAAGCACTTGCCTGCTGGTTGTAATCACAGTGTTAGTCATGAATATGAAGTGAAATTTAAGGAGCAGAAACAAATTCAGGCACTAATCAACAGGAGTGAAGGAAGACTTGTGCAGCTGGTTCATTAACAGTCACAGCTCATTAGGAGAGGCTCAATCAAAATTCAGAAACCACGCTGGACTCCAACAAACTGCCACCATCGTGACGACATGATGTAAGGAACACAACATGTTTAAAGCAATGAGCTTCGGCTGTGTTTGCACTGAGACTCCCTCCTCCTCCTCCTGTCAGCAGGTCAGCACATCAGTATCGTGTTGGTAATGTGTCAGATGTGTCGGTGTCGCAGCCTGAAGCTGAGGGGAATGCCGGGAATGCAGCCAGTGAGCACTCCTAAATTAGCACTGCTGCTTTTCATTTATTCATCCTGCTGTTATTCTTCTGCTCTCTGCCGGCTCACAATCACTGTCACTCTGAGTGCCATCCCTTCATCACCGCAACACACACTTTGGACAAAAACCAAATATTTAGGTTCATCCGTCCCTGTGGAAGGATTACGGAACAAGAGGAAGTTCATCAAAGGACAAAATGTGCAACATACCACGAAGAGAAGACAACTTCAGTGAGACAGAAATTTACAACAGAAAGAAAGGAAAAGAACACAAAGAGCAAACGTGCAAAGAGGGACAAAAACTACATATAAAATGAACACAAAGAGTCCAAGTAAGCCTGCAGTCTGAGAGCGAAGTGCTCTGATGGGGTGATATGGGAGTACAAGGTCATTAAGATAAGATGGGGCCTGATTATTTAAGACCTTGTATGTGATGAGAAGAATTTAAATTCAATTCTGGATTTAACAGGAAGCCAAAACAGGAGAAATCTGCTCTCTTTCTAGTCCCTGTCAGGACTCTTGCTGCAGCATTTTGGATCAGCTGAAGGCTTTAAGGGAGTTTTTAGGAC
>NW_005187506.1:490032-492417 GCF_000239375.1 Pundamilia nyererei | reverse complement strand
TGGTCCTAGCACTGAACCCTGTGGAACTCCATAATTAACCTCAGTGTGTGAAGAGGACTCTCCATTTACATGCACAAACTGGAGTCTATTAGATAGATGTGATACAGATTGTGGCAGGATGAATATTATGTTCTGGCTGATCCCACTTTTAGTTATGCGCATTAGGGGGTGCTAGTATAAATAGTAGCGGCCACCTGAGCATCCCCAAATCGCGTACCTGTTGTCGTCTCCTTTCGGTCACATGACTTCCCCCGGTGTTGCAGGTGGGAGCTGCGTGCATGTCGCTGCTGTCTCAGCCTGGCTGGGTGGTGCGTGTGTTCTTTAATGTTATTCATGTTACAGACATGACCCGCGGATACCTGCTTGAAGCCTCCATTGCGGCCGGTCGGTGTTTATTTGGCGCATGCGTACATTATCTCACTCTGTGGTAAACCAATGTTGTTTAGTGGTCATAGCTGCAGAAACCTCCTATGAACCACTCTGTTGATAAATCGAGTGACGCCGTTTAATTGGTACGTAACTCAGCTTTGTTACGATCTCTGCCTTTCATTGTTCTTTTATAGTAAACACGCATTATGTATTGGAGGAAGTGTGGGCCTTAGTGGGCGGCCAGGAGCTTTACAGCGGGGTCGCTACGGCTTTTCTACGCTAGGCTAACAGAAGTGCTGCTGCTTTGCCTTCCCCGTTTGTTTCCGTTTGCGAGGGTTCTTTTCCTCTTCCTCTTAGGAGGCGACGTCGGCTACGGGAGTCGGCTGGCGTGCGTGTTGACTGACTTGATTATTAAATTAGGGTAGTAGGTGGAGTAATACGGTGACTCCGTCTGTTGGTGATGTACCATGGGCAGGGTGGGTGTCCTCACTGATTTCTATAACTGATTCAATTCAGTTTTGACTCAGTCAGAAATATTTATCGTTACTGCAGAAAGAAAAATTATCCTGCAGTCAATCAGAAACTGAAGAAAACCATGAATCAGCAACTGAACATTAGCTGATGCTGCTGAAGTGAAGCAGAGCAGAGCTACAGAGCTTTATTAGAGACACAGCTAACAGAGTTGCAGTTTGGCATCATTTTAAAAAGTTTAAATTTCTTCAGTATTGAACAGCAGAAATGAGGCTTTCCTGTCGGAGGTCATTCAGCAGCTGGCGGCACTGAACTGCTGCGTAATAAGCAGAGAATAAAGCAGAAAACAGAGATTTGATGGTAACCTGGTCTCTGGGCACTGAGAGACAGAGCTGTGCAGGAAGTGTGATTTTATCCTGGTGCAACAGCCAAAGTCAGAGAAAACTCGTGACCGTGTGTATCAAACGTGAAGCGTATCTTCTGGATCTTGGCTCTTCTGTTGCTGCTGGTTCAGTGAATTTTGGTTGGCGTGACAGAGAGATGTCGGCTTTCAGCCCCGACGGCGTGTCTGCGTACGTGGAAAATCAACTTTATAAACCCGCCCTGGTGCAGACCTCTACAGCCGGTGAATGATGACCACCAGGTAGCACGTCACGTTTCCATTTGGCCTCAATAGAAGCAAAAACGGCAGAAAGTGATGGGTTAATGGGGATCTGTGGACGCTGCAGGAGCACTGAGCTCAAACAAAACCCCTCCCAGCTCCCAGCTCTGTGTTAAAATGCAGCCAAAATATTCAGAGATGATTCAGGGAACTGCAAAGCCAAATACAATACCGGCAGGCTCAGCCTAACAAGCAAACAGAAATCCCAGCAGTGGAAAAGAAAGGTCATCGCTGTTCCGAGAGAGGAGAGGCTGTTTGCTGACTTTACACTGACACACAAAGCTCCAAAGCTCCAGAGATCTCACATTCGCCTCTCTGAGATTCTCCCAGGGAGGGAGAAACATCCTCTGCTGTTTCCATTTCAGCTCTTTGTGGCTGCAGATGATTAATAGTTGTCTAATTACAGAGGTACAGCAATCCTGTTTATCTTTCGTGCAGCAGAGAAGGCGCATCGTGCTGTTTCATTCGTGTTTCCTCGCTCTCTGAAAATCCGTCTGAACTCACCAGGTTCACCTGGAACTTCATTAGCATCCACTCCACTAATGGTTTGTCTTCTCGTGAGCAGATGGCATTGATCAGGATCTGCACGAGTGTTGGAGAGTCTCTGCAGAGAGTGCAGCCACACAAACATGCTCATCATTACCGCACTAAATAGTGAAACTCTGAGGATCCACCAAGGCGCAGGTTGAGCTAGAGTCAGCGAGGTGAGGCTCAGGGGGAAACGCTGGATTAAAACGACGTGTAGGAGCCTATTTCACATTCACAAATGGAGACATTGATTAGTATTCCTTCAGCGTACGTGGCTAAAATCCACCCTAACCCTATCAAAAGTTTCTTATTTCCCATATTTCTCCTGTTTCACTGCTGGATGTTGATAAAATAAC
>NW_005187506.1:487135-488500 GCF_000239375.1 Pundamilia nyererei | reverse complement strand
AGTGTCTGAGTGAGACAGTAAATCCTCCTGAGCTGCACGTAAGTCAGCAGATAAGTCCGCAACAACACCAGCGATCATCGCGGCAGAGATCAGAGACGCTGCTTTCACTCGCTGACTGTTACAGGACGAATCTAAAGAAGTTATTTTCACACAAACTCACAGTGAGTCACAGCGAGGCGAGTACTGAGGTACGGCACACTGCTCTGCATTCATGCAGGCCGCGTGTAACGAAGGGGAATTACTCCAAAATTACAACATAAAAACAACATGAATACAGCAGAAACATAAACAAGATAAAGTGATTCAGAGTCAACATCATAGGAAATACAAAGTCCAGCTCTGGAGACAAAAGCATCCAGAGTTTTGAGCTCTGACGGTTTTTCCACAGCGACGGTGCAAACGAACCCTTCGAGAGAGCCAGTTAGAGGAGCACTAATCACAGCAGCTGTTTCAATGTGGGAGGAGTTTTCCCAGCATGCCTCTGCATATAAAAACATACCAGTGTTGTGTCCTCAGGCTTAACGAAGGAAACCAGATTATACGCTGGTGTGTGCTGCACCACTGGGTGCCGAGGAGGCAGCATGCATTTAAATAATGTCATCGCATTTAAGAACATTTTACCTGAACCAGTCGAACCTTCAGCTTTTTCACTAAGTGCTCAATAAACACTAAAGGAAACTCGATCAAACCAGGACACCCAAGTCTTCTCCTCAGGTATGAAAACCAACATCATCTGAGATCTGATGTAAAAAGCACACAATGATGCCTGCAGCAGCTGAAAGGCAGCTTCATGAGCAGAGCCAGCTGAGTGAAGTACGGTGTCCTCTGCATAAAGGTGGAACAAACAGATTCATTCTTCTCACTGTTATTAACAGAAATGAAATGAGGCTTAAAACTGAACCTTGGGTGGTCCTCCATGGGCCCTCGCTCTCTGGGAGCCTCTGGATGTCTGGGGCCTGGATCTCCTCCATGCCTGCTTCATGTTCTGGGGGGCGGGGCTATGACTCCCCACACCCATCTGATGTTACATGGAGAAACCTTTTGGATACAAGTGCACTCACACAGGTGTGCACAGACACACAGTATCTTCCTCGGCTGCTGCATCAAAGCATACCGTGCATGTCGGCCTCACGTGCTGCTCAGTAAAACTCAGTATTTATTATTTACTGTTACTGACACTTATCTATAGGGATGGGTATCGTTTAGGTTTTATCCGATACCGGTGCCAAACCGGTACTTTTGAAACGGTGCCGGTGCTTAAAGAATGGGGAACACAAAATTGGTCCAAAAACCTCTCATGTTCAGCTGTTTTTTTGTAAAAAGATAACAATGTTAGCCTTTTCTGCAGCTATGGGGCATATATGG
>NW_005187506.1:479912-486391 GCF_000239375.1 Pundamilia nyererei | reverse complement strand
CACCGAAATGTGCGCTGCTTTTCATCTGGTTACTACTGTTTATGTCAGAACCGGTGCCATATACTGGTACCCATCCCTAATCACTGGTCATCCCTACTTATCTAGGGTGTTGCTGCGGTTTCCTTAACGTGTTGTTGTCTCTGTGCTTGTTTTCTTTTATTTCTCCAGCAGGTGATCGATTGTAGCCTTTTCTCTGTGTTTCTCTCTCCTTGATTAAACTTCTCGTCTATGTCTCTCGTGTTCCTGTCTCCCAGTCATGTCTGTTCCATTTAATATAACTTAAATAAATAAATAAATATCAAGTTGACCATTATGGCAAAGGAAAAATAAAGGCAAAAAACCCTGAACCATGGGGCGCTCCTTTCAAAAGGAAACTTGACCTAAATCCAACTATATATTTGAAAAACGCTGCAACGGATTCACTCAAACCACGGTCACTGTTCCTAACAGCAGCTCATGGTCAGCCACATCAGATGTGTCACACAGATCAACAAACAGCACAAACCTGCGTCATCTCCACGATGACGATGACATCATTCTTTACCCACACAGCTGCTGCTTTGATGCTGTGACCTGATCTAAAGTCAGAGTTTTACTTAAACTTTTCTCAGCAAGAACAGAAAGTTTGGATGTTGGCTGGTAATTGTTTAAATCTGAAGGTTTTCCACAAACTGCTTTCCGAATGTAGGGCTGATGCTCGTTTGGAGACTCAAATTAAAAATACAATCGTCTGTAAGGCAGGACTTAACCTGATGACTGTTTTGGATCAGTGGATTTTAAAGCTTCACAGCTCGCTGTAGCAGAAATAGGTGTAAAGAAAGTGGGTTCCTCGATCAGACGCCTCCACGTTCTTTGTTTCATTGTTTACTGTCGAAAAATGTCTGTAAGCTTTGTGATGTCGTTCAGAACATGCATCAGGTGACGGATCTGGAGATGCGAGGATGCTGAAGGATCGAGCGTGTAGGAAGCAGCAGACAAAGCTCCAAACCTTCAGCCTCACCGTTTGCACACAAAGACAATCAGACTTCACACGGACTCTGCATGAGAGAGCTGGCAGGATAAAGACCTGCTCCTCACGTGCAGCTCTGTGGGTAAGGCCGATAAAAATTCAGGGCACCGCTGACCTGTGATGAGATTCCTTTTGTGTTCGCTGTGATTGCCTTTTGGACAAAAGCAAATGTGTTTCTTTCTGCTCAGTCAGTTGTATTTCTGTAGCTCCGAATCACAACAACAGTGTGCTTTATGTTGTAAGGTGCAGGCGTCCAGCATGAGGGGAGTGAGACAGGCCACAGACAGACTGTTGGGAGGTGGGGGTTAGTCTGCATGTTCATGGAAACATAAATCTAACAGAGGTGGTTCAGCACGTCACCAGGAGGCCCCTCAGACGTCACCCAGGTCAGATTTTCATGTCCAGCGTTTCAGGATGTAGCAGGAAGTGGACGGTTTCACATCACTGTGATCTGAGCTAACCAGCTACCTGCTAGCTGACAGAGCTGAACATCTCGTTGCACTTCACTCCCACGTTCAGACACGATACCTTTAAAAAACATCACTTTCATGTTGTTTCAGACCCAGCGTCAGAGCTGCGGTCGTGCTCCTGCAGACTGTTTAATGGCGTTCCAGTGATTTATGGTTGTAGCTGTTCCTCCTTCGTTTGTCTGAAGGTTGAGATTTATGTTTCTGCAAATCTTTGGCCATATTTCCCTTTATGATGGCATTATGCTAATGTGTTACAGCACACAGCATCAGCTCTGCAGTGAAAGACAGAATGGATCATTTTCACATGTGCCACTTACAATAGTCTGTAGCCATACATCTAAAGTCCCTCTGAAGTGCTCTGATAGTTCTGAATATTGATATAATGACGTGCATCACGTGTTTGAGAGCAGGATCTGACTTGGGAAATAGTTTGGTAGCTTTTGAAGTTTGATCTGAGGAGACACATCCGTTTGTTCCTGTTCGGCTTGTTTTGGCTGCTGTGAACGTGTAATTGAACCAAATGTGATTTTTTCTTTTAATAAGCTCAACGGCTGTTTGTGGCCTGGTCCTAAAAGAAAGTGTTTAAAAGTGTTTAACAGCATTCGTAACAACAAATTAAAGACTTCTACGTGCAGTAAGGCCACGCATGCATGAAGCTTAGATTTTAGACAGCTTCTAATTCATTCACTGAATATTTGCTTACAAATGTAAATGTTTAAATAAAGTTGTGAATCATTCGGGTTTGTTCTCTGCTTACGCACCCCTTAATGTCAGAGAGGATCACCTCATAGGGCCAGGCTTGAGGCGCGTTGTGCAAAGCGCTCAGGTAGAGCAGGAAACCTGAGAAGCCGTCCACGTACCGTCCTGCTCGACTTGTGACAGAGAGAGGCTTCGTTCTCCCCTCCAGACCCTAAAATAAGTGATTTGGCTGGTTTTGTTTGAGCCGCTCAGACATAAATGGCAAAAAGCGACAAGCCTGCAGACTCATGCGTGGCTCAGCAGTTACAGGTTTACAGCTGTCATCACTGGCAGCCTCACCGGCCTCCACATCAGCTCCACGGTGATGACAAAGGGAAACGACTGCAGGCTCAGCAGCCATCTGCTTCCTGCTTCGCAGGGCCCCGCTGCAACCTGACGGACCTCGGCAGAATGTTAATGAGGGAGGAAGCTAATTGTTGCCCGTGAAATGGTCACAGATGGGAGCTGCAGAATGAAGCGAGGTCCAGCTGATATAACGGATTGGAATAATTACTGCTGCAGAATGAGCAACCGCGTCGGTGGAAATGAATTTTCTTGCATTAATTACCCACTTTGTTTCTTTTTGGTGACATCCTTTTATTCCACACTGAAGCTCATAATAAAACTTCAGATTGTGTCTTCCAGGGAAATGAGCCGGACTCGTTCAGCTGCTCGTACCAGAGTCAGCTCGGTGGAACGCCGCCCGCTGCTGCTGGAAGCTGCACAGAACGACGTGTTTGAATCCGAGGGTTAGTCTCCCTTTTTCTTGCTTGTCAGAGAGTTTGAAGAGCTGCATTGAAACAGGATCCTTTGGTTGATGGTTGTTCCCTCACCTTCCTGCTGCCCAGATTTTGAGTTTGACAGGATGAATGGTGAAAAATAAAAGCTCCAAAGCAAAGAAACAGCAGCTGTCAAAGAGTCTTTTCAATATTTCAACACTTTAGCTTGGGCGTAGCAGAAAAATATTCCTGTGCAAAGGCTGATGTGAATGACAGAGTGGATTCATAGGAACACCTGTGGAATCGTAAACACAGATACAAAAACACCTGAGTCGGTGCCGGCCACTCGACTTTCCCCCGCACTTCCTGTCATCATATAAAAGATAAATCTGAATTGATTTTAGTGTGCTGCCTGATGGAATCTAATCAGGTTCGGTCACGTAAATTCATCTGCAGGTTCAACTTCCTGAAGCTGAAATGAGCTGAAACAAGAAACTGTGTCTGTCCTTGGATTTAACGTGGATTTGTACTCTGGTGTGACAGGAAACATGTAATAATGAGCCCAGTGCTCCTGTGCAGCGATCAGCCCAAAGCTCAGTGTGAGCGCTCGGTCGGCTCTGAGCATCTTCAGGAACAGTTCTCCAGGCTTCTTCTTGGGAAGTTCTCTGTCAGGATGATCCCACAGTGCTTCAGTGATGCTGAGCTCCGGTTCCCCTGTGTGTTTCTGTGTCAGAGCGAGTCTGCCTCGTCGCTTGTTTCATGTCGTTTCGTTCTCTTTCAATCTACGAACTAAAAATACACAAACCTCCTTGGTTTAGAAAAGCCCAAGAAGAGCAGACAGCCAGGTTAGGAGTCACCGAGGGATCTTTATTAGGATTAATATTCAGCAACTGCGCTCAGCTCTGCCAGTTTGGGAAAAGTCATTTTGGGAAGCTTTCCCAGCGACCTGATGGATCCTGAAACCTTAACCTGGCACGTACAGCAGCCCGGCCTCTTTGGGAGAGCTGCTGGCTGCGGTCAGGCTGCTTCTGCAGACGATTCACATCGTCTCCACAGAGCTGCAGTGGATTTCACGGCTGTGACTCACACGGACGCCGCCGCCGGCAAAACGGACTTTTCCTTCTGACACGGGCAGCACATGTGGTAGATTCAGTTAAAAAGAATCTGTTGCGTGCATGAATATAATAAATCAAACTGTTGCTTTGCTCCACGTCAGCCAAGACGTGGCCCAGAGCCCTCGATTAACTATAATGATCTCATAATGTACTGTAACAGCGGCCGCAGCTCCGCTCTTATTTACCCCGCGCTCATGAGCCACCATCACTCATCCCAGTGTACCCCCGAGGAAGAGGAAGATACTGTAAGAAGATGAAGAGCAGGGCTATCTGGATGAGTTGGTGGTGCTGACGGAGGACGTGGCGGCGATTCAAGCTGCGGTCAGCTCCAGGGTCTGAGCTGCTGTTTCATCAAAGCTCAGCTCGGTAACTCGCACCACTCCACAAACTGACACCGTGACACTAAAACAAGTGCAGAAACCTGCAGTTCTCCTGACGTCCAGCAGGGGCTCCAGCAGTGAGTCCGCCCCCGCAGCCCCCTGTTAATATAAACATGTTTACAGCCTGATACAAAACTGTTTTACTCTTTAGATCATTTCTAATGTCTAATTTCTAAAACTCCCCCTGCTGTAAAGAACCATGAAGAACCATCCATCATAACCACAGGTTCGATCTGGGCCCCTCCCCAGTGACGTTTATGTGTCTGATATTTCCTGGATGATCGAGTATGCATCTGGACACTTTCCAGGGAATTATTTGCACTTCCTGGACTGACTTTGATGTTTTCTGTCTGATTCCAGCTCGCTGATGTTCGAGCTGCAGCAAAACGATACGACTCGTAATAAGCTCTTCATTGACCTCGCTCCTCTAAAATCCATTATTACAAACACATTTCTCCAATAATTACTGAGGTCTGTGCTCGATTTCAAAAATCTGAATGAGGCTCAAAAATGATGTTCAGGTCATGTTTCCCTGCAGCGGCTCCAGCAGGATGAGGCTCAGAGAACCGGGGTTATCTCGATGACCAACATGAGCGCAGCGACAAAACAGACACGACAGATCCGCAGCAGACGCAGTGAACATGTCTGCTTTAGTTCCACCTTCTGCTCCTTCAGAGGAAAATGTGGTACTTTGACTTCACTGCATTTGATTTTTAATAGAAACATGAGTAGAAATCCATCTTTAATGAAGGCACCATTAATGCGCTGCCATCCAGGCGATGCTAAACCACGTTTGGTTTCAGACCCTCAGAGTATTTAACCATCCGCCATCTCACAAAGTCAGGTCCAAAAGTACGGAGCAGCTGAGCGACGGGAATTTCTCTTTGAACATGTGACACGTGTCTTTAAACTAATTCAAACTTCTCCGTCTCTTTCTCTAAGCCGTTGACATTATCAGGCGTCACATTCGTCTGCGTTGAATCAGATATGTTACACATTTTATTCATTTAGACTTTAAGGCCACATTATTTATCAGAGAGATCTTTGCAATGAGTCAGCAGAGGAATGACTCAGAGCTGCATGTTTCTACAGGCGAACGAAGGCCCGATCTTAGAGAAACGTGCAGCAGGAGCTTCTCATTAGAACATGAGAAGGTGAAATGTTCACTGGAGCCTGGAGACGACCTGGAGCTACAGACTCACTTCATCATTTACGTTTTGAGTCTTGACAGAGAAGATCAGGCCTGCAGCGCGACACAGCAACACACTCAGACGCACAATCGTCTGGCTGATGTTGGACTGTGAGTTTACCACCCGCATGTGTGTCGGGCCCATTTTAAACTGAATATTCTCACACTGCCTCGCAGCTGTTCCACCTTGTTTCTCTCACAGAGACCTGCTGCAGCTTCAGCACCTGTTGGTGTTCACACACTCGCATATAAAAGACAAAAGCAGTCGTGCTGCGAAGGGGGCGGGGTAAATGTAATCCCTCTGACTATCTATGCGCAGAGCCCTGCCCCCGACCTCGCTGCATCTGTCTGAAAACTGAACCTGCATTCTTTGTATTGTCCAGCAGGGGGCAACAGCTCTGACTGTGAAGCGTTTACTGAGCGATCTCAGGACTTCCCTGAAGAGTTTATGGTTTCGGGTCTTAGTGAATACAGCATGGTATCATGACGGTGGTTAGAAACAGACAGCAGGGGAGGAGCTGACTGACAGGTGGATGGAGACACAGGTGGGCGGAGCTGCTAGCTGTTAGCTAGGCTTCACCTCCGCTGACTGGACTCCGTGAACTGGACCTCTGGACTGTGTTTGTGCTGCTGAAGCCTTTTGGAGCCTCCTAGGGTTTGAGTTGGATGTTACTGAGCAGATTAGCATTGATTAGCAGGTACCTGTGTGTGTGTGTGTGTGTGTGTGATGATCTCATTCAGTCAGCTCGGTGACCAATCAGCCGTAAGTCTGCCCACTCGTCCAAATGTGGCTCCAAAAAACCAAAACGCTCAGATTGAGGATTTAAACATGACTTTTCATGTCCATCTATACAGTCTA
>NW_005187506.1:468533-478768 GCF_000239375.1 Pundamilia nyererei | reverse complement strand
TTTAGTGTTATTTCCAGTATTCTCTGGGTGAAATTCCCAGGGTGGCGTTGTCGTTCTTTAAAACTGAAGAGTATTTACTTTATATCCCAACCTCGTCTCGCCACACTGGCACTGGTTACAGGTTCGAGTATTTGTTTGGAATAACAGGACGTGTGTTTTTCCTTGGTCAGTTTTGGTGATGTCACAGGGATCTCTGATGCAGCTGGATTCATCAGTTAGCCTGAGGGCTGAAACACAGCAGATCGACCCTTTAACTGAAGCTCATTCATAGGAACTCATCACATGATAAATCCTGCGAGCGGAACCTTAACCGGGCCGCCAGTTCCATCTAATCGATAATGAAGTCCAATTTAACGGCTCTTATATCTTCGCTGGGCTGCTGGTGCCGGGCCGGTTCCAGCGAGGAGCTGTTTTCCACAGACAGCTCTGTCCAACACTGTGCGCCTCTATCTAAAGTCCTCCTTTTGTGTCATTGTGTGCTTGTTAGAGGACTCACAGAGAAGTCTCCCAGCGGTAATGATTTTTCTGCAACAGAGGAAGGATTTACAGGATCATCTGTCCGATGAAAACAGCCAGCAGAAAGCAGCAGGCTGATCTCTTCATGTTGTGGCATTTTCACTTCAACCTGCGTGCCCTTCCTCGCTCATCCATCCTCCTCTTTTCTTCCCTCCAAGTCCTCTTTTCTTCCTCACTTTAATTCCCATTATTCTTCCTCTCCATGTATCCTCGTGCCTATTTTTTAGACTTACTCTTCCTGCTCCTGCTGCATTAACCCTCCGATGCATGATTTATGAAAGCCTTGGTCAAGATTTTTTTCTTTTATTCTTCTCAGGACATGAAAAAAAAGTTCAACTCCTTTTTTCCAAAAATATGTTTTTTTTATAAAGTTCTAGACCTGTCCAATCCAGTGGACTACATGCACCCGAGCACTCAGCATGAAATACTGGGAACTTGCTGTAAAAATGAATTACCTTGTGTTCTATTGTAAATATAGAAACACTTGTGATAGGTTTGTAGCTTAAACCTATTCGCTGGAACGTTCAAGACAATTCAACTACACAGCAAAAGCATTGAACACTAAGTAGGCAAAGTTCTTCGTGTTACTCATGCATGAGGGAGAGAACCACGACAAGCGCCGTTCCTTCGCTTGACCCCAGTCACTCTCGTCCGCTCCCCCATAACATTGTTCTTTTATTGAGCTCCCAGGATGTGGGTGTGATGCCAGAACACTCTGGAATACACACAAAGTCTTTGCAGACTATTAAGGATCAAACCTCTACCAAAATGACTTTGATTATAACACTCTAAGCATAAATGACAATCAACAATACAAATCTAACAACTTGTTTGCTTGTATGCTTTGAAAAACATCTCAGCGATTTTGGGGAACTTTCAGCTCATATAGCTCCAATGTTTAGGCGTAAATAACAAAACCAATCAACAGTCCTGTTGACACAGCACAGGCCGAGATCATGTGGAGGACAGAACTGTGGAGCCAGCGTGTCACAGTGATGTTTGCATTATTGGTTGGGGACCGCTGTGTTATATCATCAATTAGATCTGCTGGAAACAGATGTCTGAACTAAACTATGGATCCTTGCCCTCCACGTTCAATTTCCACTCTCCTAGAAAAGGAGGCAAGTCTCCTTCAAAGTCATTGTCTTGGACTTTCCAAACATTTTTGCGGGCTTGAGTATGGTCAGGTGCCGTGCGCCCATCTCCCACAGCTCCCTGATCATGCTGACCTTCCTCTTCACCCTGCCCCTCATCATTCTCACTTTCTGTGTCCTGACTGTCTGTTGTTATGGTTCAAAATATTGGGGATGTAGACAAGAGAAAAAACCACAATAACAACACTGGTCCGGCCGGGTCAAGTCAAACGATGATTTTAATGGTCACACACGTGGGAGATGGAAACTGAATGCAGACAGCCTCTGATCTCAAAATGGTGGAGGATTACTCAAACTCTTATAGCCTCTGGTTCTCCCACCTTATCATAAAAGCCTAAACATTCACATCCTTTCTCTCACACGGCGCCTAAGCTACGACCTTGGCTCCCTGTTTATCTGCTCGTGCTGAGATGGGGCAGAAAACTCCAGCATGTTCTCTTCTAATCAGACAAATAAGGCGATGACTTTCTGCGAACAGTATTTCTTATAACATCATAAAACAATATCATTCATCCACAATAAATCAGCAGTCTAATGTAATGCAAATCAGTTTAACAAATGCAATAGTTATCAGCTTCTTCTACTTCAGGAGAATAATGCAAACTAAAACTACATAATAATTCACAATCTTTAATTAGGGGTCTAACATGGCATAAAATAATATTATAACGTAACACTGTCTTCATCATCCGTAGCTCGTATGTCTCTGTTCTGCTCTGGCAGCCACTCATCATCACTGCACTCATCACTGAAATCATCATCACTGGAGCTGGATGGAATTTCCTGGACTGTTCTGTACGCTGCCTTATTCTTTGCTGCATTTGAAGTCTACAAAATATGATAAAATAATTATTATAGTAACTCAAACTACAGCTGATCTGCACAAAAATATATATTTTAAATGAGTAGCTTATAAATGTAACAGATATACACTTATAACCAAAACAATGAAGCAATTTATGACTTATATAGTGGGTATGCCTGATGTCCACTTCATTGGACACATGGTTAATCGTAGTTTTTTACATATTAGACATAAACATTTTCTTATTCCGAACAGATAACATCCTTCCCTCGATGTTACTGCATATCGTCATATTTTTTTTACCTGTTGGGCTCTTCTAGCATAGAAGGATTGACAGGATATGCCAGCAGTCGGCAGGGATGACAGTTTGTCTGCCATCTTTGATTCAGAGGAAATTTACTTGCAGTTGCACTAACTGAACACTGAATTGACTTTAATGGAGCATGGCAGCAGAGAGCACTCTAGAGGCTAATATGCAGTTCCACCATAGAAACCAATGCATTAAAGAGATATGTACGTTTTAGTAGCTGTCCACTCCAGTGACCACTATGCATCAGAGGGTTAACTTTGTGAATATCTCTGTGAAAAGCCGAGCCGCCTTTGTGCTCCTCATATTGTCACCTCCTCATTTTCTGTCACTTCATTTCCAGCTTCTTTCAGCACCTTCAGACTCAAAGAGAAGGACGTTAAATGGTGTCTGTGAGAATGTCTCTGTGCTCTGTGAAAGAGAAAAACATAATGACTGAATTAAAGAAGTGATTTAATAATCTGCTTGTTACTAATCACTGAACACGACGAGGGCAAATGAAATTACAGCGAGTGTAATTAGAGGAAGTCCTGCTGCAGTCTGAGATTCTCCACAAACACGCTCTGCTTCATTAACGAAGAAAGAAACTTCCAGAACAACTAGTTTGTCGTTGGGATTTGTGAACTGGGCGTATTCTCCCCATTCAGAGTCTGATAAAGACACAGACTGTAAATAAAAGACGAGCGTCGGTTTTGAACAGCATGTTGGCCACAGCCATGTCAGGTGACATTTGCACGTGAGGGCAGAGACAACTGAACTTCCTGTCCCACAGGGGGCGCTCCAGAGAAGCTCAGCAATGGATGGAGCTCAAGCTGCAGAATGAAAATGGTGTCGTGTCTGGAAGTAAATGTTTTCTTTGGTCTCCTTCGCTGTGATATGGACGCTGAGGGCAGGTAAAGACCCAGGTGTACACCTGTAACTGTCCCAGAAAAAAGCTCAAGTCAGTCAAAACAGAAAGAAACGGAACCAGACCAAAATAAAAGCAGAAATGCTGCAATGAGAAATAAGAGCATGTGCAAAATCATTAAAGTGACCACACTGAGGTAAGACAAATAAAAAGGATTGTAATGATGTAAAGAGAAGCAGCTGTTTCATCCCAGCGCCTGTTAAAGTCGAGCTCGTGCTTCATGTGGAACCTTAAAAAGTCTCTGAGGGAAGACGCCATCGCTTGAAAATACACTTAAAGCCCTGCATTCGGTTTCTGCCTCCCCGAAGTCACTGAAACGAGATGAAAGAAATGCTGAAGTTTCAGAAACGACTGCAAAATCACCTCCACCACAGAAAATTCAACAGCACACACAACCCGAGAGATGAGGTGGAGAAAACCACCAGAATAATACAGAGTACAGCTGATAAGATGTTAGATCGTAACACAAAATCATCAAACAAACTGTAACAAGACCAAAAACAAACAGTCCAACAAAAACATGTCAGATAGTATCAGAAAACAAAAACTCCCCCGAAAAGCACAAAAATGGGACACCTGCTGCACCTGCTGCACCTGTTGCTCCTGCTGCACCTGCTGCACCTGTTGCTCCTGCTGCTCCTGCTGCACCTGTTGCTCCTGCTGCACCTGTTGCTCCTGCTGCACCTGCTGCACCTGCTGCACCTGTTGCACCTACTGCACCTGCTGCACCTGCTGCACCTGGTGAGTTCTCCCCCGAAAAGCACAAAAATGGGACACCTGTTGCACCTGTTGCACCTGCTGCACCTACTGCACCTGCTGCACCTGCTGCACCTGGTGAGTTCTCCCAGCACCTCATAAGTGACGCTCTTCATTCAAAGAACATTCAAATGTGTTCTAAATGATGATTTTGATGCCTTGCCCAAAAGCACTCTGGCAGAGCGGCAGTGGGCTCTGCTTCTGACTCCTCCCCCCTGACTGAAATAAAGCACCAGGATAAAAATGAAATCCTTTCCAGGCATGAAGAGGGTCAGAGGTCTGCAGCTTTACTCTGAGAAAAATCACCTGAGCCAGAGCTCGCCGTCTCTGCTCGCCGCCTCAGCTTCACGGGATTCCATCACTTCCCCTGCCCTCACTTTCACCCTCGCCTCCTTTTTTCCCTCTTTCTCGCTGAAGCGATTCCTATCGCTCCTGTTTTCTGCTGTCTCTACATCTTATTTCATGATAAGTCCTCTCCTGTTACAGTCCACAGATCAGATGTTTTATCAGACAGGAAGCAGGTAGGTGTGCTGCTCACAGCTGTGAGGGGGAAGTGATTCGACTGAACCATTGTTTTCCGCACGACTCCCCTCGCTCTCCTTTTCATTTCTGTCTGCCACCCACTCATGTCATTGCTCCTGACCTGTCCTGTTTGAGGTCCCTGAGTACAAAGCCGTGTAGTTTCTCCCATTACAAGTCCAGGACCTGACACATGTCACTTTCCTGCAGCCTCAGTGTTTCCCTCAGCACGCCGTGCCTCAGACTCAGCGCTGGAAAACATCTTTTCTTCTTTTCTCTCGTGGAGCCAGATTCACTTTTTACACTTCCTGAAAGAAGTGCTTCTAAACTGTGGCATGAATGAATCACCAAACAGACCCCCCAGGCACATACACAGGGGCCCCACAGGGTCCACCACACCTCCAGAATATCCCAGGTAAAGACACGAGTTCGACAAAGAGACACACAAAGGAACCCAGACTCATCACAAAGTGATAAAAATCACACAATACAGCCCAGAAAAGTCAGAGTTAAACTAGCAAAAAAGAACAAGATCATCAAAAGAAGTGCAAAAGCACTAAAAAGAGGAAAGAAAGACACCCACAGCAAGGCTCGACGGGCACCAAACAACCAAAGTCACATTCAAACAGGCCAAAGGAGGAACAACATGAGGCTGAGAGAGACCAACAACACCAGGAGGCCTCACCGCTGCCATACACAGAAACATCAAAACCTCCAAAACAGATGGAAGAAAATGTCCAACATGAGACCAGAGCTCTCGAAACCCACAAGACCTGTGGAAGGATGATGATGATGATGATGGTGATGGTGATGGTGATGTTGGAGATGGAGTGGACTGAGAACTTTTCAGGCCGCAGACAAATAAAGGTTCAAACAAATGAAAGCGCTGTACCCATATATACGGTGTAGTGAGTGTGAACCCATCTGTCTGAACTTGGTCTGTCGTGTATTGAAATAAAAATTCTGCCGTAGCCGAAAATAAGGCCGACTCTCTCTCTTTAAATCCCTCTAATGCGAGCGGCTCCTCCGTGCAGTCGACACAGATGACGGTTACAGCAGCAGATGATGTGGAATCATTTGCATCCTCTGTTTCAGAGTCTCCTGAGCTCCTCGTGTTCATGGCCAGAGGGCTGAAGGCAGCTTGTTAGAAACATATCCCTCACCCCGCTTCCAAACCTCCAATCCGCTGACCCGGATCCCCAGCCAGAGAATTTGGTTCACTGAGGCCTGAAATTAATTTCAGTTGTCTTTACAAGAAGCCGGAGGGATGCATGAAGAAGCAAACAGTCCTAATCAGGACGGTGATGCAGCCGCACACTGCAGGGTTCAAACGTGATGATGTAAGAAAACAGAAACATCTGTCCAAGAACAGCAGCGTCCTGCTTACAGGCTCAGCCCTCCACAGAAGTCAGTGACTAACCAGAACCACAGCGGCGAGCTTCAGGACACCGTCGCCGCTCTGCAGGAGCGACCTGCAGCCGTTTATCCAGCTGTCAGAGATACAAAACACTCACTGCAGATTCATTCCTCTTTATTTCTCACGTCTGGAACAAAAACATTAGAAAATAATAAAGAAGCACATTAAAACATCTCTGTAACGAACACACGGCAGACCTGTCGTGGTTACTGTCACACACGGCTGCAGCTTTTCAGCCGCCAGCCGAACACCAACACCAATAACAACCAGCACCCAGTGCGGACTTTTTACTCCGGCGAGGCGTGATCGCAGGTGCATCCATCTCTCCTGCAGCCGCACTGCAGACCACGCCCCGCCACAATCTCACATTCAGACAAATCAGCACGGTAAAATGATTAAAAGTACAGTGAACAACAGTGCACTCCCAGGAGTGACTCTCTTATCACTGTTTAGTGTTTTACTAATGTACCTCACACAGAAATCATAGAATAGTAGTGCTGCTCAAAAATACCTGCACAGATCCTGAAAACATGAACCAACACAGTCGCTGCGCTCTGTGTTGATTCAGCATCAGCCGATTGGTCGTGGTCAGGCTGAGCTCCACCCCTCTGTGTTTGCATGACGAGCTCGGCGTGCTGCTTTTTGCTGCATTGATTCATGTTACATTTGCGTCCCTTAAAGTCTTTATTCCACGTGTGTTTGCTCTGTCAGCCACAAGAAAACAGCTCTGGGACTGAATCTGTTTGGGACGGATTCATCTCCAGTAAAACATTCCAGCAGGTTATTAATCCAGTCGTTTATTAATCTATTCTAATTACACGCTCAGAACTACAGACTCTTCTCATCTCATCTTCTCATGAAAAGTGTCTCATCTGAGGTCTGTGCAGTGTGTCTGACACACCTGTGATGATGATGCACCTTGCAGGATTTATAACCAGCATCGGCGCAGACTTTCTAACCTGCTTCCTGTGAAGACTGGACGGTTTGGGACGTGAAGATCAGCTGTGAAAGCAAAAAACAACCAAAAACAGGGAAAAGTGACAAAAATAAGACAGAAAATACACAAAATGTAAAAACAAACTAGAAAGCGGTGAAATGTAACGGATCCCAACCACCAGGTGGGACTCGTACCTGTGGGCCCTGTTTGACCCCAGCAGGAGGTTCAGTGTTTTTATGACTTCTAAAATATTATTATTCTCCTACATCTTGCATGAGTCCCGTCTGTGTGATGGGCGTCCTGTTGTGTCCTGTTGTTTTCACCCCTCCTCACCAGGGCGGAGTCAGACTACGGTCCCTCCCTCTGTCCTCATCCACACAGCTCTGCCACTCATCACAGATGGTTACCTGGAGTCTGCTCGATCGTTACCCAGTGTCAGCGTAGCCCCGGCTCTCTCTAACGTCTGTCTCCTCTCCTTGGACAGACTTCCCTGGACCCCTGCCTCGTGGACTGGAGTGGATGTGAGTGAGCTCTTCGTGGACTGGTCATGGACCGAGTGAGGAGTGTGAATGTTTCCCTGCCGGGACCTTCTCCCCTGGATTCCCCGGAGCTCCTTTCCCCTGCTTCACTGTACATATGCATAGATTTCACCTGGTGTGCATCTGTAAATAAAAGTGACCCAGTTTGAGTCCTGCACCGAGCGAACGGTGACACCTGTGACTGCTACCGTGTTTATGGGACAGGCTGCGATGAACCATTGCTTCACTTCACAGCGTCAGAGCTGTTCCTGACTCTCTGCCCACGTTTGCCTCTGAGCACCGATCAATGGTGCGATCGTGAAAGCAGACGCTGCTTTCTGAGGACGCTGACCTGCAGCAGCTGCTTCACCGTCTGTGGTTTAAAGCTGAGAAACATCTGCAGTAAGTGCACTAACAGCTCAGTGAGGACAGGAATGAATTATTGACACTAAAAACTTTTCCTGTTGCAGACTTGGAGAAGGTTCGAACTTTTTTAAAAGCAAAGAAGAAACAAATGAAGCAGCGTGCGACAAAACTCTTTGAATAAAGAGTAAAACTGAGACTGATTGTTGATTGAAACTTAAACATTGCATTTCTAACATGGATAAATAAGTTTACAGGGAGAATGATGTTCCCATTACAGTCTGACAGCAGAATGGTAATGCTGGTGGGAGCTCCGGGCCATTGTAGATAAAAAATGAAATAAATGATTGATCACGGAGCGGGAAGAGACGGGTTACACACAGAGACAACGTTCAGAGTTCAAACTGATGAGGAAAATGGTTGTCATGGTTACACAGCTTACTGAAGATGCAGGACTCTGGTTCAAAGATTTCAGTGAATCCAACTGAGGCTTGGAGTAGCAGAGCAACAGACGTGAATCACACACTAAGTTCCCAGACTTGGTGTTTCCTCAGACCTCGCCGAGCTCAGACTGATGACAGATTATTATCTGCTCAGGTTCAGATAACGGGCCCCGATTGGTTCTTACAGTCTCCGGTTCACCTGTGAGGAGGGAAGAATAATTAACACGCTCACCAAAGAGAGACAGAGAGGGCGGACCAGGACCTGAGAGAGACCCGGACAGTTCGTGAATATTTCACTGAGAAGATCATAAATTTATCGCAACCAAAAGTTTCTGCAGAGTTTTTGGAGACGCTCACTAAAATAAAGGAGAAAGCCTCACATCTGCACAAACTACCAGACTTCTGGAACCAAGTGGAGATGTTTGTCCAGGAAGCACAGCAGCAGATCTCCAACAGTCCAATCAGAGTCCAGACCTGGAGCATTCAGAGAGCTGTGCATGAAGCTGCTGGTGGACGTGGAGAGTCCTGTGACGCTTCCAACCTAAAATCACAGAGATGTCTGCAGGCTTCTGCTTTATTCAAGTTTGAACAAAGGACGCCACATTCTCATCCATGTATTTATTGACATCCTTTTAAGACAAGTTCGAACATCCCGTTCACCAAAAAACGTTCTGATGAAGATAAATGCATCAGACTGAGTTTAAACGTCACCGTGCCAGGATAATAAAAGCATTCAAAGTGGAGTCCTCAAAGTTTGCTCTGTTGTGCTTCAGAGTAACTGCTGTAACCTTCATGTCCTCAGTGCACCATCAGCTTTTTGCTCAGGAGAAATACCAGAGAGTACTTCTGTCATCAGCGTCAGGGTGGAGAAAGACTCTGTATCACTCTGACAGTATGATCCAGGTAAACTCCAGCAGCAGAGTCTGTGCTGCGTCCTGCAAACGTCCAGCTGTGCTTGGAAACTTCAGCAGAGTCAAACTGTTTTTTCTGATGAGTTTCATTCCCTCTCCAAAGATGTCACTTTGTTTGTGTTCGCTCTTCCTGTCGTGGCGTTTAAATCTTCCTCTGCAGCGTCAGCGCTTGTTTTGTGTTGTGACGAGCAGAAAAGAAAGTCTGAAGTCTAATCCCGGATATTCAGCTGACCGGCCTCGGCGCCACGTTTCCCCGAGCTCTTCTTGTTTCCTTTCAGACTTCTTTGTCAAACGTTCGTTCTTGGCAGTCGCTGAATCGAATCAGCCGCGAGGAGCTTTCTCACAAACACGAGAGGAGATTGAACCGAGGAGCATCAGCACAACGTCAAATACGAGAATGTCAGTGACTAACGTTTGCTTTCATACGGCCAATAAAATAAGTGAGATTTTGACACCAGCCTGTGGCGATCAGCTGCAGATGTTTCAAAGTTACAGTTTACCCACTGACAGCTGGTCTCACTAAGTATATGTAATAATGATGATGTAATAATAATAATTAAAATGCTGTGTGTGCTCACGGCGAGTCTGCACGGCCTGTAGTCAAATGTGTGCTCGGGGTCACGCGAAGCACGAATATTATCGTTAACCTGATGATAACATGATGTGCGTGTGTGTGCGTGTG
>NW_005187506.1:465823-467698 GCF_000239375.1 Pundamilia nyererei | reverse complement strand
TGAGGGAAACCTCTGAAGCAACGATATATCCTGCAGCCTGTGTCTTTAAGAGTCACACACATTATTTTAAGAATAAAATGAAGTATGGAAACGTCACACACACACCACAGACACATGAGTCACCAGCCTGTCAGCCCTCCACAGTGGGAACCAGTCTGCATTTATTACGTTTCTGCACAGCTCACATCTCAGTAACCCCCAAACTCAGCAGCAGACACCGAAGCGCTCGTCCACCAGCTCGTCCCTGGGAGGCATCAGTCACTACAAAGATGTGCAGCCAATCAACAACGACCACATTTGGCTTAGCGCCGCCCACCGAGCTCGCTGCTTTGAGGAGCGCTCTGAGGGGAAAGGGGCGGTGTCTTTGCACGGTGGCTGCTGTAAGGCGAGGAGGCAACGCCGAAAAGTGCCAAAACCAGTTCATGTGATTTTTGGCCTGAATGAAATACTTCATTAAAGTAACTTAAAGTCCCGTGTGAGTAAAAGTACTTCATGTAGCACTGATACTGTGTGACCGGTCCAATCAGCTGTGACACCACTGCATGATGTGATGAGCCGAGCATGAATGAATGAATAAAACGATGGTTTAAATGTTGCATTAAAAATCATCCAGGGGGCCGAACCATTAGGTCACGGTGAAGAGACTGCAAGTGCAGGGAATTATGGGTATTAGTGTAACGGCACAGTTAAACGTGTGCGCGAGGTGGGCCTTTAAATCCTTCCTCCGCCATCAGGATAAAACCTGGAAAGCTGTCGTCTGCTCGTCTTTGTAAAGTCGCACTGCTGTGTTTTCAAGGTCCTGCTGATGCTTTTGTGCTTATTTTACCAACATTTACAGTGATTTTTGTTTTTTTACTGTAGTCCAGCACATGTGTGTGGTTGTGTCACCAATGTGTGATTTCATCCTGTTACCTTGTTTGATGGTTTTGTGTGGATGTTCATTAAGTTTGCACATGAGGGATCCTGCTACCATCGCATGTTGATGAGGTCGTATTCCATATTAGTGATGCTCAGATGAGAGCAACATATTTCCATCTTATGGATCAGACACAGCTGCAAGCGCACACAGCAAACTCAGACACCAAACTATTTCATGTCACACACAAAACGATTTCTGCTGTGAAGTTTTTTGGAGCCTGTCGAGGTCCCAACAACAGACAGAGGGATGATGAGGGAACGAGACACAGGAGGACAGCACAGCTGGGACCAATCACAAACAACGAGACGCAAAACTGAATGCACCAAACACAGGACAAGGAACTATCAGCCAAACAGGAAACAGACCCAAGACACGCTGTCATGGGCTGTATCCCAACTCAGGGTCTGCAGCCTTAAAGTACGCAGCCTCAACGATCCTCAAGGGCCGCGTACTCAAAGACCGCTAAGGCCGGAAGTGCGAGGCTTGTGAAATGGACGGTCTAGCCTCCGTCGCGCTGCCCAGGTTGCCTAGCAACCATGATACTAACAGCTGGAAACGTGTCATACAGCTGTGTTTGACAGAGATGAAGGAGAAATCTTTTGTTCATTTGTTTGTTCCTACATGAGCTTTGATCATTCTCTGTGAGATTAAGCTCAGCTATTGGACGGCATATATTTAAAGTAAAGGCTTTAAAACCAAGTTAGTACAAACGTCACTAATGTCACATGACTTTGCCGACATGTGGCCAACAGGAATGTTTAATGTTCTTCGTTATTAAACATTTGCACATAAATAAGTGACATCATATTCAGCACTTATTCATAATATTCAGTGGGTGTGGATATGTGGCAGGATATGTTTGGTCACGAAGTCTACACTGCCACATCCTTAAAATTCAGGGAAATGAAGGACGCATTTCAGGGCCGCATTTCGAGCAGCCTTCGAATTGGGACAGC
>NW_005187506.1:454188-465167 GCF_000239375.1 Pundamilia nyererei | reverse complement strand
CACTGAGAACTGCAGAAAAACTAAGAATAATCAGAGAACGTGAATCAAACGGAGTCGGCCTGCTGTGCAGCTGAAGGTTTGAGCGTTGGCTGTGTGTCAGGTTGCTGCTGGGCTTCGCGCCCTCTCGTGGTTGTGTTGGAGGAGCTCTCTAATTAAACTTCAAACCTCTTGCTGGTTCAGAGGCTTGTAACCAGCGGTCATATGGTCCCTCAGCCCAGTCACTGTTAATTTACTGGCATAAGGAAGAAGTGCGGTTTGACTTCCTGCTGTATAAATCTGTGGGAGGAAGTCCCTGTTTATTCAGACGAACCCTTTTTATCCCTTTGTGGGCCCATTTTACAGGTACATTTAAAGGGCTGGTCAATAAAGGGTTAATAGCAAACGTACAGAGATGAATCTCTCTGGACTTTTCAATGAGGCGCTGTTTCTCAGAGTGAATCATTTCCTGTTTCTTTGGCCATGAACTTGGACGTGAAAGTGCCGTGTGCTCTGACTGCTGTATTGTGTGGAACCATTAGAGGCTTAACAATCAGAAAGGTTCATGTATGTGGAGCATTGACCCCCCACATGGATTAAATAAAGAGGCTTCCTGGTGTTACTCTGATTACAGTGAGTGGAGCTGGACTCAGTGTGGTCACTGAGGGCTGTTAGAAGGTGATTTACTCTAATTTCCAGTTTTGATTACGTGGAACTAAAAGTGTTTCAGTGTAAGTGGATCAAAGTGTGCAAACCTGGAGTCGACCTTTAGAGCTTATCTGGCAAAGTTAATTTACAGGAATCTTATGACATATATATTCCTCGTTTGTGCACAAACTTGACCAAATAAAGATGTTTCTGGTCCTGATCTTCTGATGAGGACCACCGCTGGAAGCTGTTCCTCTTGTTCCTCTGTGCTGTTGTTTTGAGGGACAAAGGATGATGAAGATGGCAGGCAAGAGGAAGACCCCAGAGAATATTCATGGATGTAGGGAAGGAGGACATGCAGAGGCTGGTGTGGCAGTGGAGGATGCTGGGTCTGGGTCTCTGCTGTGGAGACCCCTACAGGTAACAGATGGAAGAACATGACCAAACTATAAGCATTTAGTAAGACTTGTCATGTGACTCATCCTGAAGCTAAGATGTTAATTTGATGATGAGTGTTCACTTTGCTGTCTCAGTGTTTATCCTCATGGGAACGTGAATGTGTGAAGCAGATTTACAAATATAAATCTCAACAGTTCAAATACGTAACGACAGTCCTCCAAATACCTGTGAAACTGTCAGTGTGTCGGCTGTGACGCTGGAGCAGCAGAGAGGAGCTCGTCCTTACGCAGATTCATCCTCTGGGGACCATGAAGGCGTGGATGGAAGGACATTCCTACTCAGGTGAGTGGGATTCATGTTCAGGTGCTTCCCCTCAGCCCCTCCCCCTCCACAGTGTAAAGTCATAATTCTGTCTTTGTGTCGACGTCTTCAGTAAACTGCTTAGCGGTGTCTAATTACCGCTGCGTGTTTGCCAACTGTGTCAGGGATTTTACTTTTCATTTTGTCATTAAATAAGCCTTTACAAGTGAACCGCTGAGACGAGACGTGTAGTCTGGCCCATAATCCTCAAAGAATTGTTTACCTCTGACAATAAGGGGAGCGACTGTCTCGCTAGAGCAGCAGAGCTCATTATTGGTGTGGTATTAAGGGGGAGCAGAAACCAGGGGAACATGAACCTGGTAATGAAAGCATCGAGCTTCTGCAGCCAGCGCGGGGGAAGCCAGGAAATGATGTATTTAACCAAAATCACCACCAAAGGTCCTGCACATAGCCAGGAGAGCCAGAAACAGGAAAAACGATGGCAACGCTTAGTGTGTTTAAAGTCAGTCGTTTCTAAACAGCAACAAAGCAGCAGGGTGTCTGACAGACAGTAAATAAGGACAGCCAAAAATATGGCTGCGTGTTATTGGTAACTGCACATCCCAAAAATTCTCAATGGGGTTGAAGTCTGGACGTCTGTCGTGCTCCCTGAACCGCTCCTTCAGTCCTGGCTCATCTGGGAATATGGCCATGCCATGATGAGCCGAATCCACTGATGGGAAAATGCTGAGCATCACTTCTTCAGCCCTGATGTTAGCGTCAGGTAACGGCATGCTGGGTGAAGCACAGCGTTCTCCATCTCCAAGAATAATTCGACCCTCCGACAGGACTGTTCAGAAACTGAGAAGCTGCTCTGGTAGGGTTCACAACCAGCTGGAACGTCTTCATCACTGCAGGTCCAGTGGAGGCTCTCAGCTAAATCCAGGTGGGTCCAGTTAATCGTTCAGCATTCTCCTTTGCTTTAACATTTAAGCTCAATAGTTTTCTTCCTGTTCCCCAAAACGAATTTTCCAACATCATGTGTTTGATTCTGAAATATGTTCTTCATTGCAAATATGAGGCTTGGTTATGTCCTCGTTTTCTCATATATAGACATGAAATATGTTTCCTGTTCAAATGCGTTACTTACATATCTGTGTTCACCAGTGAGGGAATAACAGCGTTCAGTAACTAGTAATCTAATTACTTTTTCAAAGTAACTTGCCCAACACTGATGCTCACTCACACACAAACGCAGATTTACTCGTAAGGATTTCACAGCCTGCGTCTTCTTTATACGTCCTACATTGGCAGTAACACAGGATTTGATTGGACGCTCGGGCCTGAACATCAGCCACACAACATTCAGAGTTCAGAAGAAATCAGGCTGTCACACATCTGTGCAGTTTCAGGTAACCAGACGTCAGCGCGTTCTGGCACAACGATTACTTCAGAGGCAGAAACGAAGGCACCTGGAGCCATCTGAGAGTGGAAGCCTGTTCTACTGACACTCTATTTATTGATCTAATTATTACGTCCAAAACTTTTAATAAATGTGATAACATGAGGCCGGTGAGCTTTCTGAACCCTGACATTACAATATGACAAACTTTTGCAAAAAGAAGAAAAACGTAGAGCCTGGAGTGACTGACGGAGACGTTAATGGATATGTGAAAGCAGGAGTATCTGACAACATGTTCAGGATATAAACTATAATAAAGACCCAGACTGAGCTTTCACTGTACGCGATGCTGCTACGCGAGCACCTGAAGATATGCAGTGAATGAAACTGGAGTAAGTCTGATGACATGTTGTAAGCTCCGTTTGCAGCATGGAGGAACTCAGACTCGGTCATGCGTCGACGTGTCAGCGCCATGTGTCTGTAATCAGATTCATATTTAAAAATGAATTCTTCAAATATCTACAGAACAAAAGTTTTTTATGGGTATAATGATCTGGACTAACGCTGACAGAGGAGCGTTTAGGAACGGCCGTCGTCTCAGAGAGCTCATCATCACAAGCTGAATATGAGCTGGAAACCAGGTGCTGTGGCTCGGATGGTAAATGCACACCTCAAACTATAAAGGCTCATGTGAACATCTGGAACTCCTGCAGGTTCAAAGTCGGGACAGATGTCCAACAGACGAAAGGAAATGATCAGAGGCTGAAGGAGACTCAGGAAGTCCAGCCAGCTCTGGAGCTACGTCTGACTGGTTTGTGTCAGAGGGGATGATAAAGCTGAACATGGAGCGCAGCCATCAGCACTGAAGCATGGACCAGATGTTACACACTGAATAAGACACAGAAGAGAAACGACGTGGACTGTGCTGGACTTTTGTTTGAGGATCATTAAACCCTGCTGGTGTTTGTTCGGTGGCATCGTTGGACTGACGGGACTCGTGTGTCTTGGTTTGTTGTTTGCTTTCTGCTGTTTCTATTCAAAAGCCTATTTTGGAATATGAGAGATATTCATCTCCGAGCTGCTGCAGCCCGTTTTCTCTCACATGATCAAACTCGCGTTTTGCTCTTGGATGAGATTTTTACAGGGTGTAAAATCAAAGTGTCTTCTGGCCTCAGCATCGTGTGTTTCTGCCTCAGAAGGCTCAAACGTCTCATTGCTGTGCAAGGACGTGGCTGGATGTTGTGGTGGAAGCGATGTAGGTCCACTCTCTGCGAGGCTCTTCCACGCTGTCGTGCTGCAGGATGGAGGAATCCACCCTCGGTTGGTGGAAGTCTGCCTGGAGGCTCCTCAGGATTCTCTCATGCGTCATTCCCACAGAGCCGTGGCTTCCTCCTCCCCCTCCTCATCCTCCTCTGACTTTTTCACACCTAGACAGCTCAGGCTTTGCTTGTTAGCACAAAACCCTCCACTCCCTCGCGGCGTTTGTACCCCCATCGCTCTTGCTGGCACTTCCACTTGTTCTCTTCCTCTCACTTCTCCATCCTTCCCTTTGTTTCCTTCCACCCCCCATACAAATATAAGCATGTGAGTTGATGTGTGATGCCTTACAGGAACAGAAAGACTTGTTTTAACACACACACACACACACACACACACACACACACACACACACACACACCCACACACACACACACACACACCTCCTTCTCTGACCTCCTTCCTCCTCCCCTGCCTTCTTCCATGCCTCCACTCTGCATCTCGCTGCCTCAGCCGCCGCCTACGGCCTCATCTCATCACAGCCAACACCATGCTGAGGGGAGGAAGGGACTGTCACCCAGCCAGTAGCAAAGTAACAAGCTCCTCAAACAGAGAAACACCAGGGGCATCATGGGAAAAGGCATGCTGGGTGAAGCACAGTGTTCTCCATCTCTGGCCTCCTCTGTGACTCCCACTGGGCTTCTTTGTTTTGTCCTTCATCCACCCTCAGCTTCCTCTTTAATCTGGGCTCCATATTCTTTAGCTCGGTGCTTCTCACACACGTTTTATTTTTCATCAGACACTTGGGCTCTATTGGTCTAAAACGGCATTTTTACTCTGACTGAAAGCTTTAGACATCCGTATATTCACTCCTACGTACGAGAGGCGGGTACGTCCTGGACCGCCGTCTGTGATGGGGCAGAGGAAACTCCACCAGAGCCAAAGTCACGTCTGTGTTTATTCTGTTTGTTTCCAGAGGAACAGAATAAACAATTTTCAGACGACTCAAAGATAGCAGCACTGATAGACCTTTAACTAGAACAAAACAGATCGGGCTAACGAGCTAACGGCAGAACAAAGGCCTGTGTTTGAATATGTGTGTCCCAGATTATTCTTTCTGAACTGATGAAAAGAGTTTGGAGTTTTTGTGCAGTTCAGTTGCAGCTTGTTAGTTTCAGGCGGCTGCATCGGTGCATGTTTTCTCTGCATGGCTCTCAGACTGTAAATAAAAGGTGGAAGTTTTACCCGTCGGCTGGGTCAGCGAACCTCGAATCGTTCTCACTTTCTTCTTGTAACACCAGATGTGACGGACGAGGGGAAAGTGAGCAGCTCTGCGTGCTCTTATTCAGATGGCTGTCAATCACAAGCAGCCCTGCCCTGAATCCTACTCTGCTTCCTGTTCCTTTCTGACTCTGACAGGAAGTGGACTTCATGTTTAATTCAATGAGAGCTACAGAAACCCATCAGGACAGAGCTCACTAAGCTCAGAGACCACCTGAGCTGCAGGTTCATGTCTCATACATGTACAATCACAACCAGAGGAGTCGCCCCCTGCTGGGCCTCCACAGGACTGCGGGCTTGAGACCCTTCAGCATTGGGTTGGGTCGACTGTTTGTGGATAATGGGAACTTTCCACTCACTCCTTTAATTGTGGAGATCCAGAAAAACAAACTGTGCAGCTTTCCAAGAACAAAGCAAGGTTTATGGATGAGTGATTTATGATGAGTGACAGGTAACAGAAATCAGCCACCTGGAAGGAACAACTCGCCAGCCAAATGAGCAGCTGCTGCTACCAGCTTCTGAATGTAAACTGTTGTTTTGACGCGTGTCTTTGAACCCTGATGCATTTTAAATATTAAATATTGTTTTTCGTTTGTCATGGCGGTCTCCTGCTGAAAGCGCTCACTAACCTCTGGGATTTAATGACTAAAGGTTAGATCAAATAAAAGGCGTGTGCACAGATACGTGATTAGACTGTTTGACTTAATGTGTGAAGTTACTGAGCTGAATTTAAAAGAAATTAATGCAGTTTTATAAATTCAGGAAGCTTTAATCTGAACGTCCAAACGCTGCCCTTTATTTCCTCTTCAGCTCCTCGCGGACACGACTGTTTCCTGCTGGTTGGACAAGATTGGACGGTTAGCTGAAAGGTTAAAGTTTCCATCCCCACCCCAGCGCTGTGATGAATTACTGTGTCCTTGACTCGGAGACTAAACCCAGACCTGCTCTCTTATTGTTCTGCCCCTCCCTCCCTCCCCTCTGAAGACTGTCGGCTAAATGTCATGAGTGAAACGCTCGTGCCCAGCGCCACAAAGCCGGTGGGTGTCTGAATACCTGGCGGAGCGTCATTAGAGATGCAAAGGTCATCACAGGAAGCGCTTGAGCACATTTAGGCAGTGGGGAAATGTCTGCTGCAAAATGTAAACCGCTGAAGCGTCTCGTGAGGCATCGCAGAGCTGTAAGGCGTGAAAATCTGAACACGGCGTGAGCAAAAGCATCAGGTTCATGTCGGGTGTTGCACTCACCCACACTCGGTCCTGTCTGCAGCGAGTGCGACTGATGGGTCGAACTGCAACAGGCTGCTTTCCTCTGGGACCAGTTTGGATCTGTGAGCCGGGCAGCGACGCTGAGATGGGACTCTCCCAGTTTGTTTTGTGTGGGGTTTTTTTGGGTTTTTTTTATTGGTATAAAACGTGATGTTGTTTAAACAGCGTGTCTCGTTGTGATGGTTTCTGTCTCCTTCTGGCTGATTTATCAGGTGGAACGAGGTGGGCGAAGTATCAGAATGATCTCAGCTCATAGAGATTCTTCTGAGCAGCGGTGAGTAATGGCTCTGCCCTACTTTTCCTCTAACACCAGGAAAAAGTGCAAGCTGAGCAAACAGTTCATTAGGGCTGCAGACGTCGTACCTGAGGTCCTGGCTAATTATACGCTGTGTAATAAATCCTTAATCACTGGCGGTGGTTTGTGGAGTGGGATCTCCATTTAAAGGTGTCCCAGTCAGCCTCTCCTGATGTGGCCGGTTACACAGACTAATTTACAGCCTGCCTGGTCTCTGGTGCACCTTCAGATGCCTCCCAGCTGGCTGGCATAAGGACTGAGGACGTGATGCACTTTCCTGGCCTGGTTTTTAGGCCGCGTGTGTGTTTGTGGCCTTCAAATGCTCGCATGTCCAGCTGCTGTCACAATAACTGCGTCCCTGGGTCGCCCCAAGCCGTCAGCAGAGTGTATCAGAGTGTTGAGGCTGATATCACTCTTTCTCTCTGTTTGTGACATTTTCACAGAGCCAGTGTGGACAGTTGTCTGTAACATTGACTTTATTACCCACACCGCGGAGCCTGGCTGCTGCACCGCAGCCTTTAAATGGGACATCACGCTATTGTTCCTCTTCTTCTCTATTGGATTTCATGGCACTTTATTTCCACCACACTCGATGGATCCACACAGAGAAACAGAAGAAATCAATAAGAGGAAGAATCACACACAGCTGCACACACATTCTCTCACATCAGGGTTTATTCTGGCAGGAAGCAGCAGAGACGCCGACGCGCTCGAAGGATTTCCGCACGCCAGCATCCGACAGGAGTGACGAGGATCAGCTGATCAGATCGTTAAGTTTGCAGCTCCATTATTTTCATTCTTTGTCTCTATCAGAGCAGCTTTGCATGAATCACAGTTCAAATCAGCTGTTTTAGCTCCTCCCCTTTATGGCTGCCCACCTGGTAAGCTAACTTAAAAGGAGATTATGAATCCTGACGAGTCCGCCTCTGCTCATGGCTGCACAGCCGATGTCATAAATACATGAAACACTACGGATCCTACGAAGCTGCTGGTATCTCAGTGTCTGTGGAGCCTGCAAACAAACGTTGTTTACTTCCTGTCAGAGTTTATTCTGTCAACCGTTATTCAACCACAAAGTCCCCTCAGATTAAAACGTCTGTCACGGGAGACCTGAAGCTTTTATTGCTTAACCAACACCTTCATCAGGGTCGTCCTGGGGTCAGGGTGAGAGTTCAAGACTGAAGCGTCAAATCTGATATTTCTGCTTTTGTGAGTTTTGTCGTCTCTCACGCTGAAAATCGAGCGTAAGAGTGCCGACCCTGTGCCCAATGAAATGTCGCAGATTAAAGTGAGAACTTGATCAGTGTGTGATGAGTTTGGAGTGATAGGGTGCTGGAACGAGCATGTCACGGGCCGCTCGGCTCCTCCACAAATAACTGGCAGCAGTTCTTGTAAAGCATCTGTGGCTTTTTTGCTAAACTAAAATGTTCAGCAGCTTCTCTTAGGTCAGCTGATCAACGCTGCATGACGAATGACTGATCGAAGCAAGGCCGACTTTGACAGCAGCAGCGGGAAAATCAGTTTGTAAGAGCCTGAAAAGAGCTCTGACCGGTTTCATCCTTCTGCTACTTGTCCGTAATTTGAGGTGAAACCCATTAACGTGGTTCAGTCCAGCTGATTCCAGAAATGCTGGGTTTGTCAGCTCTGCTCTTTAAAGATGCCGGCACTTCACCTGCAGAGCTGCAGCTCAGATTGAACCGTCAGTCTTACGAATGCAATCACAAATCACTGAGTTAATTACAGCATCTCCGGGAGAGATTTTCAAGTCGGCGTACGTTCAGAGCGATCATTACGAGCCTGAAAACTCATTACAAAGACTCATTTGAACAAAGCAGCAAAATCTATACACAAGTTTCTGCAGGTTCTCTATTTAAAGTATTCAAGCTCTGCAAGGCTTCGATTCTCAGGCTCAGCTCTGGGCCGGCTTCATTTGTTCCACCTGATTAACACTAAGAGCGTCTCATTTGTCCAAAACTAGCTGAAAAACTACAAAAGTATTTATAAAAGATTTTCAAAATAAAACCTTTTTCTGCTTTTATTGTAGAGGAGCAGATCATGTGACCCAGGCTGCACTGACTCATGTTCCTCCACATGGATCATTAACTGGTTTGGTTAATAACAGTTCATTTCACCTGCCATCTGGAAGCAGGTGAAGCTCAACATGAAGCCAGAGACATGGGCGGAGTCTGAACATTTTACTGTGACGAGTGAGGGGCGGAGTTAAGTCACAAACCAACAACAAGTAACCCCGTCATTGTTTGACTTGGTGGGATCAAAATGAACTTCATGTCTAATTCAGTCAGACTGAGACCTCATTAGGCCAGAGGAGTCGCCCCCTGCTGGGCATTAGAGAGAGTGTAGGCTTAGCTTCACAGCCATGGTCTGTTGGTACGCGTTGCTCAAGCATCGTCACTAAATTTGTGCAGACGGAAGTGAAAATGTAAACAAAGAAACACAAACTGGGATCAGGATCCATTCAGTCATGTGGGCAGCAGGTCCTCTACCTGGTCGGGGAACCCTCAGACCAACATGCCACTCAGGAGATATCCAGGAGGTCATCACAGGAAGGACTTCCTGTCATTTTTGAGAGTGAACTGTGATGAAGCTGATTTGAACCCAAACCATAAGTTTTGGGCGAATCGGAGTAAAAACCCAAATGATCCAAACAGGACGTGAGCTGCAGTGTCCTGGCTGACAGCGTCTAGCCTCGTACGCCCAAACACAGCAGGGATGAATCAGAGTCTTTGGGCCATTTCACACCTCACATATATTCACCTTTCAGAGACCAATCAGAGACCTTGTTTCTGATGACTCCAACGCTGCTGTCACAGGCATCTCTGCAGTTCTGTCGACGCTCTCACCTGAAGGAGCTCACAAACTGTAAACATCCTGCACATTTCTGTCAGTTACACCAGTAGAATCCAGCGAGTGGCTTTGCAGACTCTCGAACTCTGATCTCAAAACCTTCTCTTGGCCTTTGGTCTGAACAGGAACACCTTGTGGGCATCGTCAGGATGAAACAGAATAGCAGCCCTAGGATGATGACGCGAGGCACAATGACTGTAAAAAGATGTAAACCAGGATGTTTTCAGGAAAAACTCCAGAAGAGAAAGTCAAAGAGCAGATTAAAGAGAATCAAACACAATTACCAAAGCAAATAATGAGACAGACGATGAACAAAGAAAAATGAGGCTCTAACTAAATCATTCACAGTATGCAGAACATGGTGTGAACAAAAGAGAAAACCTGAAAATCAGAGTAAATACAGAGCGCTGGCGAGGGACGCCAAACAGCCCTGAAAACCTGCCACGCCCTGAAGCTCAGGACGGACTTCCTGCTGACGCCACAGTGGCACCTATTCGCTTGGGCACGACCTTCTCCTCTGTCAGATGTTCTCACTAATCTGTATTCATATCATTAACACGAACTCCTTTGGGTTCAATACCAGTGAAACGATGACATCATCACCACAAGTCAGCTGACTGAATGACGCCGTGTGACATCATCGTACAGGTGTTATGAAGGCAGAGACCATAACAGCTGTAAACACGATTATTTCTGCTGGAAAGTTTTAACGTGGGAGTCGATGGGACCGGCTCACTGCTGGCGCCTCTGCAGGACGTCAGAGAAACTGCAGGACTCACGGGGCTGAGGTTTGCACGATGGCTCCACGTACCTGAGGACACACCTGCGCCGTGAAAACTGAAATATTGTTGTGCTGCACAGCTGACGTGTACAGCAAGGTGAGAGCATCACCTCCTGATTTTGTTTCTGTTCGTTTCACGTCTGATTCAGAATCTGCCCGGTAACCGAGGCTGAAACAAAAAGAATCAAACGTTTGGTGAAGGAGGAAGAGGAGGAGGAAGCTGCTTGACATTACAGCCGCACTGCTACAGCAGCTCCCATCGCACCTTGTGGGCTCCGACTCTGTCGTCATGGCAACCCCAGTGCTACACGTGTCGTTATTTGCAGACTTTGACTTCACAGTCCCACCGCTGCCATTATGTATCAGTTCTCACCATGACAGAGGAGGAGGAAGTGTGACGCGAGGAAACGGGGGTTGTTTTTCTTCCTTTATTGATTCTCCGCAGACACTGAGACGTATGGGCTCAAAATGTGGTCATAAATATTTTGTACTTGTAAAAAAGATTTATGT
>NW_005187506.1:445932-453306 GCF_000239375.1 Pundamilia nyererei | reverse complement strand
CCCCTCCGACAGCCAAACCCATCTGTTCTCTGATTGGATCGTTACATTTGTGATTGACATGACATTGACCAATCAGATGAAAGGAAGAAAAATAGGGTCAAAATCCGTACTTGTAACTTGCAGGGTTTTTTTTTAAGTCCACACACAAATCTTTTTTACAAGTACAAAATATTTATGACCACATTTTGAGCCCATAGAGACGGCCCCTGAATCATGAAGAGCAGCGAGCTGTTGTACATGTCTGTAACAGCCACCATGATGATGATGAGCAGCAGCTGGAGGACTGCTGGAGGTGCTAAAAGGGAGTGAGTTTGAAACCTGTAACAGTCACAGAGCAGGTCTGCTCCTCGGGTGCGAGACGTGGCGATACGTTTAACTCAGAGAGCGTTTGTTCACGCAGACAAACTCGTGAAGGTCAGAAAGCAAATGAGTCATCTTTAAAAAGTCCAGCATTTAAAGGCAAAACTGCAGGGGGTAAAAACTTGAAGCACACCTGTTTGCATGAAGTAAAATAAATTAGAATAAATGATTGTTGTACTTGCATCATTTCACAGCTGCACGCTCTCCCGCTCTGATTTTTCATTCATGTGTTGTAACAACTCGGTTGAAGCGAGTTGCTGCTCGCTTCACGCCCCAAATAAAAATGGAGGACTGGTAAGTAGTGTGTAGTGCCGTGGCATCCCTAAAACTCACAGAAACCTGGTACCAGGAAGAAAAACTACAGATGGAAGTGTCTCCAACCTCTCTATCGTGAACATCATGAAGATTTTACCAAACGAAATTCATCTTCATCATGAGCCTTCACTCAGAATGAACTCAGGAGCGCCCCCTGTGGAACAGGAAGTCTAGTTGGTTCCCCACTTGTGCGTAATGTTTCAGACGTGTTCAGTATTTAGAGGTTTTTTGTCTTTACAGTCAAATTTACAGTCTCTGTTCAGGAGACACAAACGTCACCTCTGAAGGGTGTCTCAGCACAGCCCTCCAGATAGGATGAGGAGCTCAGAGCAGAGCTGCTGCTCTCCACACTGAAACAAGTCTGCGTTGGATGCCTCCTTGGTGAGGTGAGGTATACTTTGGACCTGTCTAACCAGGACACCTCAGATATCTCTGGAAGTCCTCAGTGACCCACCACTGGAGCTGGAGGGGCTGGCTTGGATGAGGTCTGAGCTCCTCTGTGACCTCGAGACCTGGATGAACACTGAACTGTTTCCCTGATGAGAGTCTGACTGTAGACAACCAGCTTCACAAAGTCAATATTTTAACAGCAAAGCCTTCTACAAAGCTGCACAGGTACATATTATGGTGAGAGCCACAGTCCATCAGTGTTTTAAGACCTGGAGCTCAGTGAGTCCAGACACTTCCAGAAAGTTTCCTTAAAACCATCAAATGAAAGTAAAGACAATCCCTGCGTCCAAACTTTTGACTGACTCTCTAACATGAGGCTAAACAGCCGTGCGCTCTGTCGCAGTAATTGTCAAAAGCAGGCCTTTAATTGGTTTTCCGTCCTGCTCGTGATTTTGACAAATTCCACTGGCCCGTTCCCGTTTCCCCTCGTTCCAGCCCCAATAAATCTGATAATAGAGAAATAATGGCAGAAAATGTACAGCGCCGTGATGGATGGCGTTAGAAATGAGTGGAAGAGTTGATGCGGTCGCACGGAGGCTCTCCCCGCTTCACCTTTGGACGACGGCAGAGAGAGCGGAGCGCGCGGCCGTTACTGAGCTAAAATAACCGCGGTGATTTCTCGATGGCTGAGCGATGCTGGCAGGAGGACGGACACTAGTGGGGTTTTTTCTCTCTTCTCATCACTGCGCTGAGTTATAGCTTTGTCATGAATTGATTAACGTTTCAAAACAGGCTGTTAAGGAGTGCAATTCAGCGGGGTCCGGCCGGGCTCGCTGTGTGATGTGATCATTAATTTGTATTACAGAGATTCTCAAATGCCGATAATTCCCCCGGTATTGTTTTCTGACAGTGAACTCTGAGGCAATCATAAATCATACTTTTCTTGTACGAGGCAGGACAAGATGTCTCGTCCAAGAGCAATTCATCATGTTAATAAATGTGTCACCGCTCAGCTTCTTTATGTTCTCACTTTGTCCTCCTGCTCGCTGGAAGAGTTCCTGTCCAGACGTGAGCAGCTGCAAACATGTTCCTCTGCACCTGAGAAACACAATATCAGCAGCCTGGAGGAGCTCCGGTCACCTGCAGGTCCTACAAACGGCCCATGTGTGGATTTTCCATTTAAGCTTTTAAGCTTAACGTCCACCAGGTCACAGGGTCATGGGTCAGCAGTGTGACATCAGAGAGCAGAGAGAAAACTGTGTGAAGCAGCCGGACATGTGTTCATGTTTGATACACAACTCATGACTGGTGTGTATATGAATGTTTTAGGACAGGATGCCTCACAGTTTGATGAAAGTGATCAGCATCCCGGTTGGGTCTCCTTCTAGATCTGGACCAGCTCATCACGGAGCTCCTGTCAGTCAATGGCATTAATTCCTGCATCCTCTGCCTGCAGACTCAGGTGAGGCCGGGCTCTGTTGTGCACCGGGAGGAACCGTTGCCGAGACCTAATGACAGTCAGGGTGTCGTTGTCCGTGGATATGCCTCTACAGACCGTCACTGGTCGTGCTGGTCGTGCTGAGTGATGTTACAGGCAGCATAACGTTTCTTCACGGCTTCTCCAAATCCTTCCACAGCTGTCACATGTGCTCAGGGTGAACCTGCTCTGATCTGTGGAAGTGCCGTTCTGGTATCTGTGCCAGCCAGGCTCCACGGTGCCGGGCAGTGAGCACAGGAACAGGACATCAGGCCCTCAGGTCATCCTTATGAAGGCTGTTTCTGTATGTTTGGTCTGACACATCCACACCAGCGGCCTGCTGGAGGTCATCTTGTAGCTCTGACAGTGCTCGTCCTCTTTGCACGAAGGAGCAGATACCGGTCCAGCTGATGGGCGAAGGCCTTCCAAGGCCCGGTCCAGCTCTGTGTCCTGGAGTCTCCTGCATGCTCTTCAGACCGTGCTGGGACCGTGCTGACTTGGACTACCTGTGCAAACTCTGTAGGGTCCCTCCAGCAGCCACATGACAGACTATAAGAAAAAGCTGAATTTAACCTTTGAAAGTTTGAAGAAATGAGCGGTGCTGCTGTAATCTCACAGCAACATGCTAAGCTGTTTATTTTATCAGAGGAAAAAGCATTTTTCTCCTCTTTGTTTGTCGGAGAGCAGGAGCGCCAGCAGGGGAGCGGCTCCTCCTAATATGGCACGCTCTCCCCTGAAAACATGATTTGTGACACGCTTGGGGGTCTCCAAATATCGACAGTACGCTGTTTGCTGCTGCGGGTTTTATTTTCCTACATCTTCATCTGAATCAGGCATAAATTTAGCTGTTCTAGATGTTATTGATACATCAGCATGATTTACTTTAATAAACACAGACTTGGTTTTCTTGCCTGCATAAAGTGTCGTCTCATTATGTCTGCATGCCTCGTGCTGCTGAAGCGCAGCAGGCAGCTCCTTTCATCCCGTTTCTTTATTCTTTTTTGTATTTGCAGGAATCATGACAAATAAAATCAAGTGTTTCGTAAATGTTTATGTTATCTCTGACTCTGGTGTAGTTCACAGATGGCATCTATCCAACAACGAGCGATTTAAGCTGAGCATCGGCACGTTCTTCACTCCAGCACAGCATCTGTGTGAGAGGGAACAGCCACATCAGACTAGCTGGGCTGTACCTGTGCAGGTGAGTGCACTTCACTGAGCTCGCTCAGATTGTTGACATCCTGACGGCTGAAGTCAGGTGTGATGAAAGGAAGCAGGCACTCAGTTTTGATTTCTCCATAATTATCCTGCGATAAGAGCAAAGCTAAAGTAAATATGTTCCGAGCTCCAAAGGAAAACGGGTTCCAAGTCCTCCAGACAAACTGGAGGGATTAAGGAAGCAAATGCCAAAACGTGATTCCAAGACTGCAGACAGTCCCTGTGGTGGGTTTCTGGAGTTCGCATTTTTGATGGCAATACGATGATTTCTTGGAAACCGACAAAACTTCACCTTCAGCCAGATTTTCGTGTAGAAAGTCAACAACTCGTGTAGCTAAATGTCCTGCCAGTTTGCTCCTACATGAACGGGTATTCCTCTGGATTCCCGTACGGAAAAGAAATAGAAAAAATGTATAAAAGACAGATGTGGCCTACTTCACATAGTGAATCATAGAAGGCTGATATGATCTACTCATGAACGTGGCCACTTTCATGTATTGTTTTAGGAAGTATCCAAAACAAGTTTCATTTATATAATTTTTCTGGGGATCTTGTATCTGTTTTCACTCTTGTGTGCTTTTCATACAAGTTTCACACAAGACAGATACAAACTTTATAAGATTTATATCTTTTCCATGTGGATTTTATCAGTCAGGAATTTGTTTTCCTGACAACGTATGAATGCACGCGATGCCTCCTGCAGTGAGAGCTAATGGGATGTGTAGTGTATCAGAAACAGCTGGCTGCAGCTGAAACCTGCAGGGATCCTCTCTGCACATCTTTACTGTTTCACCTGCTGCTAGCATTAGCATTAACTCCTTCAGCTCGGTGTCGTGTTTGGTCGTATAGGAGTGTTTACAGAAGATGGATCTTGGCCACATCTCACCCACTGGTTCTGTAGAATTTGGAGCTTCAGTGTTTCATTGCTTGAAGCCATATTTGGATAAGAGGGTAGTTAGTACGAGTTATCAGCTAATGCTACCATCTGTCTGAATCCACAGACTGTACGGGTCCATCAGACAGACCCCGACCTGCTGATTAGAGCCGACATCGGACGCTCTGTTAGCACAGTGACATCACAGCAGCCATGTTATTGGTCACATGATATCATTAAATCGCTCAAAAGGCTCCAGCAGCACAAACACGGCCCAGAGGTCCAGCTCAGGTGAAGCTAGCAGACAGCTAATTCTGTCACATCCACCTGTCGATCAAAGAGGCCACGCCTCTAATAATGCAAACTTTGAGCCTTCATATGATTTAAAGCGGTGAATGATGCTGTTACAAAGGAGGAGATTATCTGTAGCTACAGTTTGTGTATCAGGATGTAAAGATGTGGGAGTCTCAGTGCTGGAGCCTCTGCTGGACACTAGAGGAACTGCAGCTTCTGACATGTACGCTATGTTTCTGTTACCTTAGGAGGTGATTTGTAGTCATGATTGTTTCAAAATGATCTCCTTTTTATTTTTGTGGGAACTCCATTTCTCGATTAAGCTGTTTCTGGGCTTCTTTTACTCCCCACTGGAGATATTTGCTTATAATTGTTAGAAGAGACCAAGTGTCACTAATAAAAGAAAATGAAACATTTCTCAGATAAATGAAACGCTAAGTTGGCTTGATAGGAAAGCTTTCAACATGAGATTAAAATGAGATTAAACCCTCCCCCCGAGCATTATGTGAGCAGCCTGTAATGTTAACCTGCGGTTCTTTAGGTCGCCTCGTGTTTCAGATATCGATCCTCTGCTGCCAAACAAATGTCAGCCATTGATTTCTTCTCAGAAATAATAATTTTACAACCATAAAAGGTCAGTTTCACAGTAACAGCTTCTGAGCATCACAGCATCCTGATGCAGAGATTCTGTGCAGGAGTGTAAGTGACCGCTTGAGACCCGTGTGAGGAGGCAATTATCAAAGCTCGGCGCCACACCTGTCACTTTCTTCCACACGGGCGCTGAGCACTAAAGAGTCGGGTTAAAGCCAGTGCAAATGGAAACTGTGACTTTTAAAAGTCTCTAAATCATAATGTTTGTGAACATCAATACTGCTGCCTGATGAGGGCGCAGGAGAGCACCGAGTCCTGAAAGTGATGTTACCAGCAAACACGCAGGTTTACTTATCCCACCAAGACCCTGTGTGGGGGGGCACAAAGGGTCCACAGCAGCTTTGCCCTGTGGGGCTCTATGAAGGTTTATCTGTGGGCATCTGAAAGGACACAGTCCACTCACACAGCCCCTGTTTGATAAACATACCAGACCATGTTTCATTTACTAATCCAGACTGTGTGACAGCATTAGAGTGTTTTTGAGAAAGATCCTGGTCAATGCTTTATACCAGCTGATGGCAGTAACACACCAAGGGGTGACAGTGGCTCCCACACTTCATACTGGTGCTAGGACCCAACAAGGGCCCACTGTGGGGTTTCCCTCGGTCGTCCTACAAGTTTATTCTGATTCACAGCAGTTCGTGCAGCTGACGGTCCGTCCTGTAAAAGCTGAGCGTGAGTTTGTCACGTCGCAGACTGGAGTCCGTCTCCTGGAGACCGTTTGTTCCTGTCAAAGCATCGAAAACATCAGGAAGTAACCTGCTGGTTATTTGGCGCCGACTGAAGAACAGTGAACTCACAAAGAGGCTTTTAGATTATTTCTCAGGTGTGGAAGGGAAACACACTTTCCACAGCGTACTGTGAAGCTTTGAGAAGCCACTGCTTCCTGTGCGCGCTGACTTCAGGTTTAATGGCCCCACCCCACTCCAGGTTCAGAAAAGACACAGCTCATGCCGTTCCCACCTGTTCCACTCTCACCTTCAGACAGGTGAGAACGCTGCTCTGCAGAGAGCCTGCAGTAGCTAGAGCGCTGGAATTGCAATGCATTCTGGGTAGTAGCCACTATATGTCCTTTTCCCCATCACAGGGAAAAAACCAGAAAGAAGGACACAAACTGGTGGCGGGAAAACGCAATAACAAACGCTGCAGGATGAGCTCACGTTCATGCGTGTGGGACTCACACAGACATGACCCACGGCTCCGTGCACATAAACAACACTGCAAACATTCGCTCTGACTTTATTTTACCTAATATTTCAAACTGCTGTAATTGTGTTGTATTATAAGCTTTATATGTTTTACATCTCACAGCCCTCCAGACGTAAACAAGAGGTTTTACTTGGCATTGAATTCTGCGCTGTAAAAATGTCCTTACCTTCAGTCACGCTAAACCGAATCTTAAAAATAAAATCATCCATTTTATCTCTTTTTACAGTAGGTGTGTTTGATCCCGTCACCCTCCCTTCAGCCCCAACCGGTCGCAGCAGATGGCCCCGCCCCTCCCTGAGCCTGGTTCTGCCAGAGGTTTCTTCCTGTTAAAAGGGAGTTTTTCCTTCCCGCTGTCGCCAAAGTGCTTGCTGATAAGTTGGCGTCTGATTGTTGGTGTTTTCTCTTTATTATTGTCAGGTCTTTACTTGTTGTGATTTGGCGTTTTATAAATACAATTTAGTGAAGTGAACACGAGACCCTGGTTAGCACAGGGTTTACGTTAGCAACTCCAGCTAATGGCATCAGAGTAATGGTAAATGGTCTGTATTTGTATAGCGCTTTACTTTGTCTCTAAGGACCCCAAAGC
>NW_005187506.1:432635-445411 GCF_000239375.1 Pundamilia nyererei | reverse complement strand
CACACACACACACACACACACGCACACACACACACACACACACACTGTCTCTGTAGTTGGTTATTGATTAGTTGATTAGTTCAGAGTTGCAGATCAGTAGCTTCGTGTGTGCTATGGAAGCTAACCTTGTTTAGATTTGTGTTGTTTGCTTCATTTGTGGAGAAAGTTGATGTTAAATCGTTTTGTCCTGAATATTCACTGTTGATGTGCTGCTGATTTGAGGCACAGTGTGTAACTCGCACAGTTTCTCCTCACACACACCTTCACCTCACTTCTTTTTTTAGACTGACAGGGAGGATGAGTGAGGAGAGGTGTGTTTTCAGGTGTGCAGCGACGTCCCATTAATCTGTGAGCAGGAGCTCAGCGCGGAGCTTCAGAGACCGCCACCACATCTGCCTCTGAGTCGCTGCCTCGCTGTGGTGGACGCCACGCTGCTGCTGACATCACACCACGACACAAAATGAAACCGCATTTTTCCACCTTTGCGTTCACGACGACCCCCGTCCACCAACACTCGACTCTATGAACGTTGTGCCAGATGTGGCTCACAGCTGCACGCCTGATGTTTGCTCACCAGTTTGGTGTGTAATGCAGAATCAGAGGCTTCAAAGTCAAGACACACTGAAAGTGTTGATCACGTGAGCACTGACATCTTTCAGCACTTCCTTGAGCCATTTCATGAGAAACAAATGAATCATCATCATTTATTCAGCGCAGAAGAAAATGAGTCTCACACTCACATTATTATATCTGCAGGTTCCCCTCAGCAATGACAGTTCAAAGGGTTTCAGTTTAGCAAAACTCCTAAAAGCACAGATCCAACAATGTTTTTCTTGCCCCTGAGCAAGGCAGCATGCATGCAGAGGTGCAGCGTGTGATGCTGATCGGACTCTTGTTAAAACCTCCCCAGATGAGCGTTTAAAGCATGAATGGAGCTCAGCAGCAGCGCTCTGCTAATGTGTGCCGTGTCATTGTGAGGAAATGGAAGACAGCAGTGAAACCTTTCAGAGTTTTAATTATGCATTTGCAGCCTCGGTGCTCTACACTCGTACCCATGAGGGCTCCCGCCTCCATCCTCTCAATACGCTGCAGAGCATGATGTCATCTTTTCATTCTGCTCACAGACAGGAGACCTGCTGTTTTTCTCACTCACACCTTTATTTTTCTTTATTTTATTTTATTTTGACATACACACAGCATGAAGCTCATCGGAAACAACACACAAACTCATTTAACTACAGAAAAAACAGCAACATCAAAGCAAATCATCAATAATATAGAAAAACCCAACAATGAGGTGCAAGAAACCCCCGGCTCAGGGTGGGCCGGACATCTGTCGCAACAGACAGGACAGGATTCACCTGGTCCAGCCCTAACTATATGCTTTAAAGGAAAGTTTGAAGCCTAATCTTGAAAGTAGAGATAGTGTCTGTCTCCTGAATCCAAACTGGAAGCTGGTTCCACAGAAGAGGGGCCTGAAAACTGAAGGCTCTGCCTCCCATTCTACTTTTAAATACTCTAGGAACAACAAGTAGGCCTGCAGAGCGAGAGCCAAGTGCTCTAATAGGGTGATATGGTACTACAAGGTCATTGAGATTCACTGCTTTATTCTGAATATGTAAATATACATTTTAAAAACGTAAACAAGAAAAAAGATAAAGTACAAAATAAACCCCCGAATGTTTTCAGTTACCACGAATAACTCTAAACACCGCACATGCAAATCTGACATCATTCCCTTTTTGCCTCAAATATAGTGTTTGTAAAGAAGTTGTGTACATGCTTCCCATCACACCCACCAAGGAACATAAGCACCAAAGAACAGTAAAGAATAAAAGCTGGTTATTGATTCATCACACGCTTCGCTTTGGACCAAAGCCGACGACTGATGGGTGATTTTCAATTTTGTCGTATGAACAATGACTGAAATCACACATTAGTTTAATGTTGTAATCTATTTCTGACGTGCTCCGGTTCAAATTCATACCAAAGCACAAATTAATTTAAGTAATCAGCACAAAAGTAAACAACAACAAAAACAAACATCCAAACATTTACACTCTCTCATGTTATTTAAATGGTTTTTAACCCAATCAGTACGACCTCCTCATCCCAGATCGTTCCACTGTATTTAATTAACTGGCTTCGTCTCATTCCATATAGTTTGTATTTGTCAATCATTGTTTTCACTCTAACAGGGAAACTTTCATCTGCAGACATTTTATTTGTGAACCAGTTTCATATGAGTTTTTTTTCTATTCCAGCTGGAAGCGACGGCTTTAAAATGTTAGTGGTTTGGAAATCCCACATTTACGTCTTCATGATGTTTTGCTTTCACATTTGTCTTGAGGCACGCTCAGTCATCCAGCTCTCATGCTTTTATATTTATTAACAATATTTTCTTTTTCTTTTTTTTCTTCAGTGGTTTTCTTCAGTTTTCTCCAGTAAGACAGGTAAAACATTTACAAAGTATTCACTGAACTTATCAATAATATGATTGATAATTAAAGACTGTGGCTATTTCTACATATACAGTTGGCTATGTACCACAAATGAAGTTTGTGGTAAAAAGTCAAGTACTTCTGATTCGAGGTTTTCTTTTTCAGAGGGGCCACAGCATCCAGTCAAACACAGTGATGATGTAATACTATTAACAAGATAATGAACACCTGTGGGAGCAGTGTTCAGGTAGCTGCTCTGCTCTGTGAAGATGACAGTGGGTGAATTATTCTACTTAAACCAGGTTAAAGCACTTGTAAAAAGACATCTTCTGTAATAACGTGCATTCCCCACTGATGTGTAATCCATTATTGCAAATATATTTATTAATTTATTCATGTTATTAAGAAATTATCATAAAATGAGGGTATTACTCTTTGGTGTAGCTGCAGAAGGTGAAGCCTGGCCTCCAAAGCTACACACAAGCTACATTTCCAAGATAGCAAGACAGCATTGAATTAATGCTAACTTTAAATCTGTATTATAATTGTGATCAAGACTGTAAACTCTGTGCTAAATAAATGTTCAATTAACAGACTGATGAAGCCTGATGGTTTAACTGTAATGACACTGTCCTCTTATAACTGATTGATCTATTTATAGTTGACCAGGTGACAGCAACAAGGTTGAAACAACATGGATTCACAGTTGAATTGTAAATCAAAGCTATTAGCACTTGGACCCGTCTCAGAGTGGTATATTTCATACTGAAAGTCATTGATCTACAGCTAGTTTTAATGCTTTGTACTACAGTGTTTTTCAGACTATAAGGCGCATCAAGCAAAACTAAACAGATAAGTCAAACTTTACTCAACTCATTCTTCTTGCTTAATCCACTTCAAAAAAGTTAGCGTTCATCCTCCAGCTTCACTGTGTTTATGTTATGCTAACATAGCTGTGTCGCTAGCGAGCACGTAGCACATCATTATATAGCAGCTAGCCCAACTTCAGTAACCCTACAAACGTCACTGCTGTTTAGTTTTCTGTCTTCATTTATGTTGGAAGTGATAATAGAGCTGTACGTTTTAATGTTTCAGAAATCTCTCAGTCAGAACATGCAATATCATGTTTAGGTGGAAACTAGCGAGCTAACTTCTGCTAACTTCTAACTCCGCTGAATTTAATAAATCCTGTTTTCATGGATGCCTGGATGTTAAACTTGATTGTTACACCTGGTAAAGCAGCAACGCTGATCATTTTATTACAGATGAAAGAATTTAGGCAGTTTTTAAGTCTCAGTGATGCTGCAGTGTTCGTTTGACTTTGGGACCTGAAACAGATGGAGTTTAGGACCCAGATTCCTCCACGAGGCTCCTGACTACGGTAGCTGTAATGCTCCAACAATCCATCAAGCGGTGCGGCTTCGTAGCTACCAAAGTCACACGAAAACATTTTTGACAGATTTTTGAGCGCCGTGTAGCACATAAAATCGGTTCGAGGTCAGTAAGCACAACCAAGATTCATACATAAGGCCCACTGTCGATTTTTGAGGAAATTAAAGGATTTTAAGTGTGCCTTATAGTGTGGAAAATACGGTATATCATGACATCAGATAAGTAGATGCAATATTCTGAAGTGTTTTGTTCTGTTTACCATAAGATGAAACACCGCTGATATCCTGTTGATCTTTAGTAGTGATGTCGCCATTGTTTCAATGTTGATTCTATTATATTAAAGTTGCCAGAGTAAATAAAATGTATTTCCTGTTGATCATCAGTTTGTGATTTCCATGTTGATTTAACTTTGTTTCTGTTATTGTTTGCTATCCAGTATAAACCTCTGACACACATGCAGAAACCATGCTGCTAGTGACTGAGATCTGAGCTCATAGCTACGCTAAGCTAGCAAATCCCTAAAGAGACAATGATTGAATACTATAGATATAATTTGCAGGTGATTCAGAAAAAGCATGTGAAGATTACGCTACAAAATAAGTTGTTCTCAAAGGTTTGCAATTAAACAACCTATACAGATTAAACTGCAGAAAAGCATCCCTGCACTTAGTATCAGGAACAGGAAGTGACACAATAATGCAGCAATCCAACATTTTAGAAATGATCTTCCTGTTTGTGTCTAAATGTTCTGCTTCACTAACAGTGAGAACTTTACTGGTAACAGCTTAATGGGGTATTTAATCACAGTGGCAAAGAATGGAAACACTTTTTCACTGCAAGTGTGTGTGAAGGTGTGTATGTGTTTGCCGGTGTCAGCGTCAGAGAACGACAGCTTTCCTTTGGTCCAGTCCAGATTCAGTCTGATCCTCTTGTATTTCTTGTTCACCGAGAGAGCAGCTTCTGGATCTGCTGATGATCCTGCATAGTACTGACCTTGACTGTATCCCAGTCCCCACAGTCCAGACCGTATGTTTCCCTTCCTCTGGTCAGACTCTGCTAACACGCCCAGTGACCAACCTCTGTTATCTCCAACCTCAACATCCCAGCTGTGCTTCCCTGAATCAAAGCCCTTTGAGCTCAGGGCAAAGTAGAGATGATCAAACCTCTCTGGATTATCCGGGAGCTGCTGCCGGTCTCCAACCCTCATGGTGGTCAGACCTTCATACAGGATCAGTCCCGGATGGGCAGTGTTTGGGTTCAGGATCAGAGGAGTGTAGGAGACCATATACTTCATGTTGTTCCAGATGCTGAAGGTCAGGTTGCCCAGGTGTTTGGCCTGGTCTATCAGAGCTCCCGGGGGCAGCTGTGGATCATCCAGCAGGGGGCAGCGCTGGGCTCTTTCCACCACAGCCTTGTAGTTGTGCAGGAATGAGACGTCTTCAGCTCTCAGCTCCTCCTCTGTGGCTCTGATTGTGTCTGAAAGAGCTGTTATCTCTCTGCTCAGAGCCTCCATCTTCTCCTTCATCATCCAGCTCTTCTGCTCCTCTTCCTCCCACAGCACGGTCAGCCTGGCCTCCTCTTCCTCTGCTAGAAACTGGTGAAGCTTCTTAAACTGCTCCCTAATCTTCCTCTCTGTGCGTCGGGCCTGGGCCTTAATGTGTTCTGCTGTTTGATCAAAGTTCACCTGGACTTCTTCACAGACCTTTAACTTCTGCTTTAAAGCTTCCACAGTTTCCTGAAGGTCATTCTTGTGTTGTTGTGCAGCTTTATCGATGGGTTTGAACTTGTGGTCGCTATGTTTGTCCGAAGTGCCGCAGACCACACACACTAGCTCCTGATGGTCCAGACAGAAGAGACTGAGTTTCTCAGAGTGCAGACTGCAGAGATCCTCCGGAGTTATCTGATTTCTCTCTTCTATGAACGTCTCGCACAGGTTCTTCAGAGCAAGGTTACACGGTGGATCGTGCATTGTAGATTGTTTCTGACAGACTGGACAGTCGTGTGTTGGGTTTTCTCTCCACCAGCTGTCCAGACAGTCCTTACAGAAGCTGTGGCTGCATGGCAGAAGAACCGGCTCTTTGAAGATGTCCAGACAAACTGGACAGCAAAGATCTGATCTGGCAGCCATGGAGTCTCCGGGTGAAGCTGGAAGCAGCAGACAGGCACTACAGTCAGGCGTGACTCCCGTCCCTCCTCTGCTGCCTTCACTGAAGCTTCCTGTGAGTCGTGTTTTCAGTCAAACTAACCTTCAGTGTGGAGCGTCGGCAGCCAGAAGCAGCAGTGTTGTTTGTGTCCTGACGCTGGACTCGCACAGAGGAAGCTGCTGGTCTGAAGTTCAGTCTGACTGTCCCGCTGCGAGCGAGAGGAAATTTGGTGTGTCTCAGGTGAGGGGTGGAGCTTGATTACGAATGCTGTTGCTTCAACTGTAAGTTGTAGTTGAGTCATTCCAGAGAATCAGATTCCAAAACTGCCAACAGGTCTAAAACTGCAGAGCAAGTTTCTGTTCAGGTGCAGGTCTGGACATGAAGAGATTCATGAGCCTAAAACAAAGCGTTGTTCAGCACCGCTGTGAGAAAGTGAGTGTGTGATGCTATACCAGAAGCACAGCTGATACTGATGGGTGACAACAAGCTGCCCCATGTAGGCCTTTATTACGACAGCTTTTTCTCTGCGATTACATTTTTCCACAGACATGAGAAAAGGAAGTTTAAGATCATAATATTACACATCCCTGAATTTCACAAGTTACAACAAAGAAAAAGCTTCCAAACTCTAAAAGTACAGAAAACATGAAAAAGACTGGGATATAATAGAGTCTGAATCCAAAAGCTGAGGCAAGAAAAACAAACAAAGACACAAAAGAAGACCAAGGCTGTATCCCAGTTCAGGGTCTGCAGCCTTAAAGGCCGCATTTCAAGGCCGATTACGTCACAGCGACACGACGAAGGCTGTCCCAATTCAAAGGCTGCTCGAAATGCGGCCCTCAAATGCGTCCTTCATTTCCCTGAATTTTAAGGCTGTGGCAGTGTAGACTTCGTGGCCCAACAATATCCCAGAATGCATAGCGCGGCGGTGGGTGTGGATAATTTTGCCGAAAACAAACGGCGGATGAGGGGCGGCCGAAGAGTAAACTTTAAGTACTGAATATGACGTCACTTATTTATGTGCAAATGTTTAATAACGAAGAACATTAAAACATTCCTGTTGGCCACATGTCGGCAAAGTCATGTGACATTAGTGACGTTTGTACTAACTTGGTTTTAAAGCCTTTACTTTAAATACACGCCGTTCAATAGCTGAGCTTAATCAGAGAATGATCAAAGCTCATGTAGAAACAAACAAATGAGCAAAAGATTTTCTCCTTCATTTCTGTCAAACACAGCTGTATGACACGTTTCCAGCTGTTAGTATCATGGTCGCTAGGCAACCTGGGCAGCGCAACGGAGGCTAGACCGCCCCATTACACAAGCCTCGCACTTCCGGCCTTAGCGGTCTTTGAGTACGCGGCCCTTGAGGATCGTTGAGGCTGCGTACTTTAAGGCTGCAGACCCTGAATTGGGATCCAGCCCATTTTCTGAGGGCCATCCTTTTTACAGGTTTACACTGCAACACGAAGCACAGCACAAGCACAGCTGCCAGGGAGCACTCACTCACGCCTCGGTGTGATGGCACACATGGTCCACAAAGGCCACGAAGAAAAGATGGAGCTCAGCGGCAGGTACTGGACCTTCACTCAGCCAACACAGCACAGCTGCTTTCCGTGTGAACGAGCCACCGGAGGACACAGGCGGGCAGACCATGAGGCCGTCAGTCGTGCCCTCCTCGGGCTCTGGGGAAACTCATGGGAGGGTGCAGAAGATTCCCAGCATCCCTGCCCTGTTATTGCTGGGCAGCGTTGATGAGGACGGACAGCGGTCTGTCGGACACATCTAGCGGCGTGGACGTCGGAGCAGGGGCGAGAACAAAGAGCTGCACTGTGGTGACACACCACCCTCCTGAGGGAGGCCATTGAACCTGCTGACAAGTAAGTAAACTGTATCTATACCATAAAGAAATTACCAGACATCGATATTAATGGTTTGAGTTTATGGCAGATTCCTTCAAAGGATGTGACATCAGAGTTTAGATGATGCACGTCATGAGTCTGTTCATTTTTAACCTGGATTTACGCTCAAGAGTTGTCAGTTCGTCTTGCAATCGGAAGGTTGCCGGTTCGCGATTGTCAGACGAATGTGATGGGTGCAGATCTGAAGTGGATTCAGTGGAGCTGGAACGCCTCTGTGATCTTTGACTGTAAAAGTAAGTCGTTCATTTCAACCCCAGCAGGTCATTTTGTGCTTGATGAGCTCTTCTCTCTCCTTTTCCAAACACTTCAGCGCAGAGCTCACAGTCTGGCTCACAGTCGATGTTTCTCCTCCTCGCCACCATCGGGAGGTCATGGAGTCAGATCGCTGGTTTTATTGGGCCTTTGTGAGGCTACAGAGGCTTTAATTTAGAATCCATTACACCATCAAACTGGCTGAAACGTGATGGAAAACAGCCGGGCAAAATAAGCTGTTATTATTTGACATTTCCAGCTGTTACGACTAAAATCCTGTAATTAAATGAATGTGACCCGGGGCCTGAAAAGCAGCAGAATTAAAAGAGTTGTTTCATCTTTCATCGAATGACCTCAAATATCTGTGAATGAGTTTGATGACACGAGCTGCAGAAAGTCCAGTGCTGCTCCTCCTCCGCATGGACCAAGCTGAGCTGGTTCATCATCTGACCAGGACACCTGCTGGGCTTCTTCTAGATCAGGTGCTTCAGAGATATTCAACTGGAGGAGACCCTGGATTATTACTCTCAGCTGGTTTGAAGCTGAAGCTGGTCAGATGTTCACTGAGAGTGAGCAGGATCAGAAATGAGTCCATGAGGCTGAGATGGTTTGCACATGTGCAGAGGAGGGAGGGTGGATACGATGGAGCTGCCAGGCAGGAGGAGAAGAGCACAAAGAGCTGGTGAGACAGAGGGGGGTGGTAGGGAAGGGGTGAGGAGATCCCTGCAGGGAGCAGCCAGAAGAAGGAGGTTTGGAAAGAACTCTGTGTCCTTCAAGAAGAACTGAAGGAGGTCCAGGAGTCTCTGATTAGACGGCTGCTCTTAAAACCTGGACCCAGACATGTGGTAGACGGAGCGAGGAAGGAAGGATGGAAGGAAGGAAGGATGGATGGATGGGTGGGTGGTTTTGATGATGCACTGACAAGTTTTAGTTTGTTCATGATTTTCTTGTTTGAATAACTGAGAACTCCAAATATTTGTTTCTGTTATTGTAATAATGTTATTGTCCTTTCTATGAAATTCGTTTTCTTTCCTGCTTTGAATCTTTGATAAATGTGCAAAAATCCACCCGTGGGAGGCGCAGACGAATGAAACCAGCCTTCAGGAAGGAGCACTCACGGTTCACTTGTTCAGAATAGCTACTTTTTAATTGCAGAGCTCTTGTTCCAACTTTTAAGTACAATATTAGAAGGATAATCATCAGGTTAGAACACCTGTGATGTGGCAGCGCTCGACTGTAGTGAGGAGAAAAGCAGCAGGGAGTGTCTGGTTTGTCTTGTTAACAACGTCGGGCCATTTTGTTCTTCTACAACAGCCTGTAACATCTGCTCAGCAGGTACAGCGATCAGCCGAGTATCACCTGGAGGAGTCTTTGCAGTTTGTAAGAACTGTGGACACCATCTGTGATCCTAATCTCTGCAAATCTTCCATATCCATAATTTTTAGTTTGGTCAACATCACACCACAGATCCTCTTCAGCAGCACGTCTGCCAAACACAGACAGACCTGGTCATGGAAAAGCAGCATGTTCAGGTACGAGTGCGTCATATACAGCTGTACACATCTGTGTATCTTTTATTCTAAAGTAATTATAATGTAAAATCTACATGCTGCTAATGCAGAGATGCCAAACTGTCTTTCATTGTTCTTGTAACAGTGGCATTAAAGATCTATCTTATCTATTCGCTCCTTTTCTTCATCAAAGCCAGGATCACCTCCAAACTCAGGTATCCTCCTTTGGAAGAGCTGCAGGATGTCAGCCTCACAGGCAAAAACACAGTTTAGAAAAACATTGTTTCATTTGAACCCTAACCTTGGATCCTTTTCTAATCCTAAACCAGAGCCTTTATTTTCTAAAAAGAACAGATTTTATGTTTAAAGTAGATTTAAAAAATGAAACCAGAACCGCCACAGAGCTCTCGCTCTGATTGTTGTTGTTTCTCTGTATTATCGAAGGATCTTTACCGTACAATATTCAACAACTGTTGTTCTGCTTTTGTGCCATACATGGCAAATGTAACTGAACTGAACTGTCCAGCAGGGGGCGACTCTACTGGATGATTGGACAGAAGTTTAAGAGAAAATGAACTTGAAATGGGCGAGATTTTAGGGCGGGGCTAACTCCTGTAAGCGTGCACAGCTTGTGTGTCAGATCCACGGCTAGCTCACACGTCGAGGTCAAACACCAAGGGGAAGAAGAAGAAGAACTCAATAGTTCCTAAAAGGGGGCCATCTGATTGTTGGGAATACCATTTTTTTAACTTAAGCAAACTCTTTCTTAAATCGAGTTTTTATTTCATCTCCCTTGAGTTATTTCCTGTGGTTGCAATGGAGCTGGCCATCTTACCCAAGCAGTCATCAGTGCGGCGCTAAACCTTTAGCACTTCCTGCAGGTGTCCTGTGCTGCTAAAGCTTCCTCATCTTGTGTTGAAGCACAGCTGGTGTGTGTTCTTAGAGTTGTGTTTTTGGGTGAACAGTCTTTGACTGTGGCTGATTGTGACGTGCTCGGGCTTATTTATGTGTTGTTAATGGTTTTAAAGATAGTTAGCTAAATGTAGCATCTTCCTTGGTCGGTGGCTCCACAGCTTTGTGCCTCTGATGATGAAAGAAATGTGCAGAAACGGGCCGATATGAACAAATGGGCAAGTGTGCGGAATCAGTCTTTCAGACAGAGTGGGGCGATTGGGGGCAAAGTGTTTTTCGGGTGCTGGATCGTCTCAGCAGAGCAGGTTAAAAGGTTGAAGATTCCCTCGGGAGTAGAAACCATAAAGCCAGCCAAAGAAATGCTCGAAAAATGTAATTTTATCCAACGTGTGATTTACTTTGGGCCTGCAGGAATGTAAGCACCAGTTTAGCGAACGCCAAATGTGCAGGAGACAGTCCAAGAAAATAAACGGTGTGTGCTGCGAGCTGCTGCGTTTAAACCTCCTCACGCGAGCATAATGGTAATTACTACAGCAGCTGGGGATTTCACATACAACATAAACTCCTTAGCACTGTACAAATGACTGAACATCCTAAATCAGCCACTCGTCATTTAAACCTGTGGATTATGAGGGATTATATACAGTCCAATCTTTTCATGCACACACAGCCTAACCATCACTGATTTAACCACCGTGGAGGCGACGCACACACACACACAGCGGATTATAAAATACAGATGCATGAGACGCCCCCGAGCCTCAAACACCTCCACATCTGCAAACCAAACGAGTCCCAGCCGAGTGTGGAGACACCCCATCGCTCCTTTTTCTCATCGTTTTGGTCTTTCTGCTTCTTTGTTGCTGTTCTGCTTCTTCCGGATTCCATTTTTGTAGTTTTGTAGCTTCCATCTTTGTCCAGTTTTCCTGGTCGTGCTGTGTCTTTGATTAACCTTTCAAATCCTTGGTCAGTCTTGTTGCTTTTCTGGTGATCGTGTGTCTCGTTGTGTTGTTCTGCTTCATTGTTGGGATTTAGTTCAGGGTGATGTGCAGCTTCTCAGTCATCCAGGTCATGGCGGTGTTAATGGTTTGAAAATGGCCCTTTTGTGTCTTTGTCATAGCTTTGCTTACTAGTCCAGTTGTGTTTGTTATTTTCGGAGCCTTTTCTGTGTCTGGTTATTCACTTTCAGTTTGACTCATTTTCTGCTCGTATTATTCATTTCTTCCTCCTGACCTTGGGGCCCTTGGATCTGAGCCGGGTGATCCTGTTCCGTGATGCCGCCTCGCCTGTGGGCGATGACGTCACTGAAAGTGTGGAACTGGTTTAATTCCCAGCAGCTTAATGTTCTGCCAATTAGCCCATTTTAAAAGGGGGACTCTTGTTAAGAATATCATTTTCTTACTTCTAACAGGTCACTCAAAAATAGCAGAGCTCAGTTTAGCTCTGTGGGTCTCTGTCTGCCAGTCCCTCCCTCTCACTGGTTTAAATGGGTTAGCTGGAAAAGGTGATGTCAGTTTTCCGTGCTGCCAGTTCACTGTCAGTCCAGATCACACTGAATCTGAAGACGGTCGTAGCAGGTTGTGACATCACCCGCTGGTCTCGTTAGAGCTGGTCTGAAGCAAAGGGCTGCAGCTTCTGCTCGTCTCATTTTTCCTCTTAGCTGATGGAGACGCATGTCGGCTAACCTGTCGCCTGCTTTCAGCGTCACACTGTGACTCAGATGGGTCGGCTAACTCCTGTTTGCATTAATTAATTAGATCAATTCAGTTCACTTTCACTCATCTAGCATCAAATCTCAGCAACTACTTTATATTGTTAGGCACAGACCTACAGACACACACAGAGAAACCCCAAGAATCAGACGACCACTAAGTTAGCACTGGGAAACAGTGGGAAGGAAAAACTCCCTTTTAACAGGAAGAAACCTCTGGCAGAACCAGGCTCAGGGAGGGGCGGGGCCATCTGCTGTGATTGGTTGGGAGTGATGGGGACGCTGTGGACGAGAGCCAGAGATTAATAATCAGTATTGGGTTACTTTAAATTAGTAACTTAGTTACATTACTAGTTACTTCTATCAAAAGTAACTCCGTTACTTCAAGTTACTCCTTACTTTCAAAGTAATGTATAATCTCACACTAGTTACTAGGGAAAGTAACTTTGGTTTTACTCAGAATTCTCTTGTTAATGTGTTGCTTCCATAAC
>NW_005187506.1:430451-431333 GCF_000239375.1 Pundamilia nyererei | reverse complement strand
AACGAAAATAAACTCCACCTAAACTTGGTTCATATCTGACCCAGAGAGACTGCAGGTCATAACTTCTTACCTGAAGTTCAGTTCACCACCTCAGGTCTCTCCTCCTCCTGCCTCCCCTTTCCCTCCGCCTGCTGGCCTCCACCACTTGCTAATATTACTGAATCTGTGGAAGCTCCGCAATGCCACCACACGAAGTAACGAGTAACGAGCCTATCTAAATCCCAGTAACGAGTAACGCGTTCCTGATTTTGGCATAATAACTAGTTACCGTGCTCGTTACCACAATAATAACGTAGTTACTGTAACGCGTTACTTAATAACACGTCAGTCCCAACACTGGTTATAATGAATAATGGTTAAATACAGAGAGGTGTACAAACACACAGATCACACAGATCAGAAGATAATACATAAAGGAAGCAGTACGGGTGCACAAACACAAACAGAGACATTAAACATGGATTCCTGTTTGAAACAAAATCATGTCACTGGGTCATTTAATGGTTGGAACAGTTTGGTCACCTTCTGGTCATTTTAAATAATTTAATTTCTTGTGGATTAACATCTACACGTATTTTCTGTTATTTCAGTAACGTTTTAAACTTGAAATTAGATTTTCCCATCTGTATTCATTCATGGTAAATAGTTAAACTATTTAAACTGCTTTTTTAGATTTAGATCACCATACATCAGGTCTTTGTACGACTTCACGTCCTTCTGCTTCTGCTGGATGTAAACACGAGGACACTCATCAGTGTTTCAGTAAACTCTTTATTCTGGTAGCTCTGTGTCCTTTAGTGGACAGCGTGCAGCGTTCGATACTGTCAACCATAATATCCTATTAGAGCGATTAGAACATGCTGTAGGTATTACAGGTACTGC
>NW_005187506.1:427106-428855 GCF_000239375.1 Pundamilia nyererei | reverse complement strand
GTCTCATCACCGTTGGTGATAAGACCCACCACTGTAGTGTCGTCCGCAAACTTCACAATGATGTTGGAGCTGTTAGTGCAGTCGTAGGTGAGAGTGAGTACAGGAGAGGGCTCAGTACACACCCCTGTGGAGCACCAGTGTTCAGTGTGATGGGGGATGAGGTGATGCTGCCCAGTCTGAATCTGAATCAAGACAAACTGAGAGACTTTATTGCTTGAGTGACTGTTTAGCTTTAAAAACAAGGATTAAATGTCCTGGAACAAGAAGACTTATTGCAGCATTATAAATGAATCATCTCTTATCTTCTTCATTACATTTACAGCATCAGTGGTCCCAGAGGATGTAGAGATATCTTCAGTTTGTTTCAGCAGGAGAGACGTTTTTAAATTTGAAACTTCCGTCATGGACTCTGGGAGGGCATATCGATGTTTTTATGCCCTTTCCATGTAATTGATTTTCCTGCACCGACTTTGATCTCCGTGTTTACTTATCCCTATCAATACTCCTCCACGCTTTATCTCAGCCTTCATCAGCCCCCCTCCCTCCCTCCTTTCCTTTCTCACCTCAGTGGGTGGCAAATTAATCCCGTCTCTCTTGCTCCCTTTAATCAAAGGACGATCAAGCACACAGCGGCTCGTCATTAAAGGTCAGTGCAGTTGGCAGGTGAGGAGATGCAGAAGCAGCTGATTTACAGCTACATCATCCAGAGTGTGATTGGACTCTTCTCTCTGCTACCTGTGTGACACAGACAGGAAGTGGTGACGATGAGTCCTGCTGCGTCTAAGAGCTGATCTGTTTTATGTTCATAAGCTTTTCACATTTAATGCATTTTGATCTCTCAGTTTTCTGTCAGATCTTTTTCCCCTTTGGCTAATTCGTGGATTATAACCAAACCCTGAGTATGTCTCAGACTGTTGGGATATTCAACCAAGTACAAATGTGTGCACGTAATATAATGCAGGTTTGGCATGTGGAGAGCACTGGAGATGTTTTCCTGGACCTTTTCAGTTTTATTCCTAAAGCCATCCATGCAGCTGGAGATCAGATCTGCCTGATTTCCACTCAACCACCCCCACAGACCCCCTTAGACCCCACAGCTCTTCCTGCAGGTAGTGGGCCCACAGGAAGGTGGACCCATGTGGCTCATTCGTGCAATGACCCCCCTCCTGCAGGCCTGGGTCGATGGCGGGAGCCTGTGTCCCTGATCCAGGTATGTTACCGAGTCAGGTCACACAAGAACAAACAAATATTTAAAAATAAAAGTTTGTACCCGACCTCATCAGAACCTCATAATTTATGCAGTCATTTTATTTAGTGAAGCCAAATGTTAATGATTTTCTTCCAGCCCTCTCATAACTCATAACTAAGTACAGGAGACGAAATCTTCTGGGATAAAAAACGTGTTTGAGTTCTTTTCAAACATCCAACAGTCACAGTCTGACTCCAGGTCAGATTGCTCAGCTCGATTCTGTAACCAACTCTGAGCATCCAAATATTCAGAGTATGAAGCTCCAACTTAGCGTCACGTCACTGAAGATGTTACTGATCACAAACTGAGGCGGTGCTGTGGGAGGATGTTTCACTGAAGGTTTGAAAAGTGCCCACTGGTGCTGAAGGGAAGAAGTCACTGAATGTCGTCCACATTTTAATCTGGAGGATGGGAGTTTGCCTCCATAAGTCCGACCTGGCTGGATGGAATTTCCATCTTGCAAGAAAAAAGATCTCATAAAAACTTTCTGTAAACAGCAA
>NW_005187506.1:407959-425981 GCF_000239375.1 Pundamilia nyererei | reverse complement strand
GGCTCGACGGAGGCTCGACGGAGGCTCGACGGAGGCTCGACGGAGGCTCGAGTTTTTATTCCATCCAGAGTCAGCTGAAAACGTCTCTCTGGAAACTTCTGGCTCTTCAGACCTGCGATGATCGAGTTTTGCCGATGTGTGACCTTTGAACTCTATCAGACTGAACTGGCCCAGCTCCATCCAGGCAGCACGGACACACAGAGAAGCCTCGCTTTGGAGGAATTCAGGTGCGTTTAACAATTCCTTCCCAAGACGCCAGCACCGTGTGCCATCCTGCACATCTCAGGACATTAATCCAGGCAACAATGAGACGAGACAAACATGCTGCGGCGGTGATAATGGAGAGCAGCAGGACAGCGAAGCTGATGGGAAATGGACAGAAAGGACCCGCGGCGAGGTCTTTTCAATCAGCACACTCGACAAAAGCTCCTCCTGCTCCTCTCGGGTTCCCTTTCTGAAGGATAATGGCGGTCCAGCTCCCGACTCGCTCTTTGTTGACTTTTTGTCAGCGGCTATAATCAACAGCGCCGCTGCCGGCCGATAAGCGCCCGGCCTCGTAATGATGCGATTATTCCTCAAATTGCATTTTAAGCTTCACGGAGCAGCCGCAGATGGAGGTGAAGTCACACCTGCGCGTTAACTCCGGCCCGTTCGGCCAGGCCAGCGCTGCTGTCCACCCTGATGCTTCTCATGCATTTCCTCCTGTGCTCCTGCTTTATGTTGGTGTAGAATGGATGGTATTTAAGGCCATCCTTCTCTCGGCGCTCTCTCATGAAGCATATTGATTTTTCTTTCCCAGCTAAAGGTGAGCAGTTTTCAATAAGAGCTCAAAAAGCAGCTTTTCTCTCCGACCCTTCACCCCGAGCTGACGGCGTGATGCCCAGACTCTTTATAAGTCTGAACGGCGTTCACCGGTGACTGTGTGACTGACAGAGCTGTGCGTCGTGCATCAGTGTCCGTTCACCTCGTGTGACAAAGCTTTCCTTTATGGAACGTTTAAGTCCCAGAGCAGGAAGGTTCAGCTCGGCTCCTTCAAACAAGCACAACCACAAACAGAAATCCATGCATGCAGGAGCGATGCCTGCACATGCCGACGTGCAGGAAATGCACTGTGCATCTGCCACGACGACACCTCTGTATCGGCTTTACGTCATTTATGAAGGTGCACCGAACACCTTCTTTCCTGAGAGTTTTCCACAAACATCTTTCTGCACGTGAATCCTGTGGAGCTCTGTAAGCTGACAGGCAGTAGGTCTGCCTGTTAGAGACAGGCGCTCATGCTTTCTGGGTTTATTAAGGAAATGATTTAAAAACACACGAAGAGTGAAGCAGGTCAGGCTGTCACAGTTACCCTTTCACTTTCTGCATTATTAGCAGAATCACAAACCTCTTTAGCAAAGTCACAGAACGTGGTCGTTGAAGCTCAGGCTGCTGATTTCAGAGCAGTTTCATCTCCAGTCTAAATATTAATCACTGAGAACTGACTGAGACTTCGTCTTCGTCACATAAACACTTTTTGTTAATTGTTCTAACTTTTTCCCTGAGCTGTAGCGTGGCATTTACAGACTCTGCTCATCTGCACTCCTGCTGTTCACTTTTTTGGAATTACACAGCAGGAGGAGAGAAACTCAAAGAGGCAGAAAATGAGTCTGAGTGCAGCGCCGAGGGAAGAAAATGTTCTGATGCTTTCTCTATGGATACAATAGTAACGACTCACATGACACATACGTCCCCAAATGTTTTATTCAAAACACGAAGCACTTTGTCACTCTGTGTTTATTATGCTTATTATTGGAATGAGTGGGTGATAAACCTGTTTGTGATAATCACAGATGCTCCAAAGTGTACATTCAGCACCGCAGTAAAGGTATTTCTACATTTCTCTGCAGCTTTGTTGCTTTAGAGTTTTGCACAAATGAAATCAGCAGATTAATGAGCTGATCGAGGCTTTTATGCAGCTGTGTTTGAATCGTTTTAAGTGAAAATAAGAAACATTTCATGTTTGGTTCGTTTCATTTTAATATTGTGGAAGATTTTTGTGAACTTGTCAGAAAACTGATGATTATTCAAATATCCGTCTGTCGCTGGCGTTTCATGTCCTCGTTGTTCAGTTTGCAAATTATATTTTCCTCCAAAGAGACAAAATGAAGAAGCTCGTATGACACGTGCTGCAGGTGCTGCTCATCAGAGACGCCAATATTTATCGATATATTTATGGGTAACGAAGACGATTCCTCCGAAAGGTTCTTGGCCGCTAACAGCTGATGTCATCACCTTACAGGTGCCACGCTGTGAATGGTTAGGGTCGATACCTCGGCCCCTTCATTAAAACAACACTGCACCTTCAAGGTGTCCAGAAAGCTTTGGGTGACATCACAGTGGCTACGCCCACTTCTGGGCAGCCGATTGGACGTAGTGCTGGCGTCGTGTCATTGTTCTTACTTCTAGTCAGCTCCTCGACTTGAACAACCCCCCCAGCCTGTGGAGGAGCCGCTCTCTGTTCACACGTACAGGCTCGCTCTGAGGTAATGAAAACATTATTCTTCCATTCAGGTGATTATGTACTAATGAAACCATACATTTTCTTACCTATAGACGTCCACAGTGAAGCCTTACAGAGAAAAAACCAAATAGGCCTGCCTTCATCTCGCCGTCAGAACATTTGTTCTCTGATTGACTCTGATTGACTTCCTGTGCTGTAATTCAGAAAGTCCTCCAGAGACTCGCTGACAGATGGATTTTCAGAGACCTGCTTTGACCTTATCAGCACGGAACAAAGATATTTCACTTAGCGTCAAATGTGACGGCCACGTGCAGCAAGGCGGCTTTCATCCTGACAGAAGCACCGCAGCACACTTTAGCATTCACTGCAACGAGACGTCCACACGGGCACAAAGGAGGCCTCGCACTCGTGAACGCACCTCCTACAACGAACGGGTGCAGCCTGTGACGGCGTGCTAATCCAACCAGCAGCAGACACAGGAAGAACATCTGTGATGAACAGAGGAACATCGTCACCATCAGCAGATCCTCGTGCTGCTCCTCATTGCCTGTTATGTATCTCCTCTTCATATTTAATGTTTCTAATCGTGAGCTCAGGCTGCATCGGCCTCTTGGATCTGTGTGATGTCTGTCTGCTTCTGTGTGTCGGGCTGACCTGACTCACTGAAAAGCTCCATGCGGTCTTATTCTGTCTCCACATGTTGATGGGCGAGTTGTTCTCTGCCCGTGTTCTGTCAGCGAGGAGGATCAAAAACTATGAATATTCAGTAAGAATTCCCCGTCCGGAAACACAGTGCTGCTGTGCTGTCATCTCAGGAACAGAAGCCCCGCCCACCAAGTCTTCTGTTTGTTGGGGATAGCCAATCAAAGGTAAGTTGCCTTTAAGGAGGAGGAGCTAAGAATTGCTTGTTTCAGATTGGACAGGCTGAGGCCCGGCATCAGTTAAAGAAGGATTATTCTGAAGTGTAAATCATGCAAAGCTGCTTGAAGGCTTGTGTCATCCTTCTGGGATGGAGGTCGGTTCATTTCTGACTGTTCGGTTTGTTACAAACCTGCATCATCATCAATGAAGCACGCTCGGTTCAAATACTGTTAAGGCTGCACAGATGACAACAAAGAGTTTCGCTGTGAAGCATTACACACCTTTGTTTCTGACACAGTGTTTTCTGTCACACACTGCTGGGAGTGTTTCTGCTGTGGGAGTGACAGAAACAACACTCGCGTGCTCTGGGAGGGGGATGCAGCGCGAGTTTGTCTTTAAAAAATGTTTAGTAGTGTTAAACTGGTAAATATAGAAGAAGACTTGAACACAGCAGCACACACGCGTAAAGGGGAAAAGATCCGGTTTAAGAATTGTTTTACAAAGTGTGTGAAGTATTTCGACTTTATAATCCAGAGAAATCACAAACTGAGGCCAACGCTTTATTCACTCCACATAAATGGTGTTTGGAGGTGTGTTTGGGGTCGTTGTGCTGTTGAAAAATAAATGAGTTGATGGCGTGTTGCTGCAGGATGCTGTGGTGGCCATGCTGGTTCAGTCTGCCTTCAGTTTTAAATAAATCCCCAACAGCGTCAGCAGCAAAGCCCTCCACACCATCACACCTCCTCCTCCATGCTTCACAGTGGGAACCATGCATGTAGAGACCATCGTTCACCTTTTCTGCGTCGCACAAAGACACGGCAGGTGGAACCAAAGGTCTCAGATGTGGGCTCATCAGACCAAAGCACAGATGGTCTAATGTCCTCCTCGTGTTTCTCAGACCAAACAAATCTCTGCTTGTTGCTTTTCCTCAGTCGTGGTTTCTCAGCAGCTGTTTGACCATTAAGGCCTGATTCCCACAGTCTCCTCTGAACATGCAGAGATGTGTCTGCTGCTGGAGCTCTGTGTGGCATTTATCTGGGCTCTGATCTGAGCTGCTGCTAACTTGTGATTCCTCGGATGAATGTATCCTCAGCAGCAGAGGGACTCTGGGTCTTCCTTTCCTGGGGCGTCCTCATGTCACAGTTTCATCGTAGTCTTGATGGTTGCGACTGCACTTGGGGACACATTCAACCTTTTAGCAGTTTTCCAGACTGACTGACCTCCAGTCCTTAAAGTAATGATGTTGTTTCTCTTTACTCGGCTGATTGAATTCTAATAGTTGTCAAACCGAGCTGTCAGCTGTGCACCAACATGACTTCTGCACAACACAACTGATGGTCCCAACGTCATTAAGAAGGCACGAAACTCCACCAACGAACCCTGGCGGGCACACCTGTGAGGTGAAACCATGTCAGGTGACGACATCATGAAGCTCATTGGCCAAGAGTCTGCAGCGCTGTCAACAAAGCAAAGAGTGGCTACTTTCAGTCTGGACACGCCCCTGCCTGTAGCAGAACACTGGTGAACCTTTGGGGAGAAATTCAGCTCTAACACCCGATGACAGTTTCTGGAAGCTTTCAGCTGAGCTGCTAACGATGGCGATCCCACGCTTCACGCACTGATCACACGTGTGCGTGTGATGTCTCTTCTTCCCCGTCTCTTCATATTTGCACACGTCTGTGTTCCCCTCTTGACTTTGATGCATTTGCACTCAGATTTCATGTCGGCTTCTTATCGGCATCCAGAGAAAATAAGATGAGGGCTTTTGTTCCCGCGTTACCAACACTTCCGTAAAAACGCTCCAACCGCCATTCATACGTTAGAGCAAAGCGGCGGGAAAAGCAATAAATGTAAAGGCTGCAGAGAGCGTTTGAAAGGATTTAGTGTCCATCAGCGCCTGCATGTGTCATTTTCCATTTCTTTCTGTTTTATCTCGACACCTCCGGCTCTTTTCCTCGAGAAGCACTTATCTGTGGGTGTGTGTGCGCCCCGCTGCCAAGATTATTCAAATCCCGCTCTGTCGGAGGAGGAGAAGAGGGGATATCAGGTGCCAATTACTGCTGTTCCCTGTCTTTTGCATGCAATTATACTCTCATTATCCAACCTCCCGAGTCTGAATGAAAACCCGAATCAGTCACTAACACGTCCTCCCGTGGGAGCGAAGGGAAAGGATGTTTGTGAGGTTTGCCAGGCTGTGGCGGTACTAACAGTTACAGTCACAGAAACGTGATTGTGCACAGGCTCGATGCTGAGTCTGTGCTGCAGGCCGCCGTGTGTTAGCGACGTGAGCCAACGAGGTAACGAGCTCTGATAAGATGATCAGCTTTGTATTCAACATATCTGAAGGACCGTTTAAGGAGCTAACAGAAGCACACGTGTAGCACAGACAGCTGCAGCACTGCGGTGATGGTTTAAACCGACGTCTTTTTTATCTGAAGCAAAGAAAACGACGAGTTCCTGCTGTTTGTTTTTGTCACACAGACAAATCAGCAAAGATCAAAATGCTGATAAAAGTTATGCGGAGATAAACTTTTCAAACTCAGAGTGCAGACGTACAAGAGCCTGTTGGTCCGTCGTGTCTCATGAACTCACATAACTCTTATTCGGTTTTTTTAATGTTGTGCTCCGACTGTTGGAGATTCCTTAACTGTTCCCACATTCCAGCTTTCTGGCTTGCAGTTGTTCCAAGTAACTGCCGTGTTTTTTCAGCCCAATCTGCACATGTCTCAAAGCTCCTGAATGAAAATGAAAGCTCACAGTGGAGGAGTTTCAGTGAAGACTGCACAGAGACACAAATAAATATAATAAATAAAGGAAGGATGATTTTGAACAGATCCAGTAAATTCGATTTAATTCCCAGAGCTTCATCGATACTCAGTCTTTGCAGTTTCCTCGTTTCTTCCTGACCAGTTTTTAACCCTGATCAGTATTAATGTCAGCTCTCACGTATTTGCATCTGCTGTTTGTCCCAGTGGAAGCAGTCCAGGCAAAGATTCCAAGACCTCCCTCTCTTTGGCACCTCCTCCCGGTCGGAGCGATAACCAGGTGTTCCTTTCCCATCCGAGAGGCTCAATCGCTCCACGGCGTTGCTCCTGGGCTCCTCGCCCCATCGCCGAGGCTGAGACGCTCTGCAGAGGAACCTCCGTTATTCTTTTACTCTATTCATTGCAGCAGCTTGTGCTCATAGGCGAAGGGAAACTGACAGCTGCAAAGCTTGTGAGCATCAGTGAGTATGTGGGTGTAAGTGGGACTGAAACCACGCCCCCTTGTACCTGAAACATCTGTCAGGTCTTCAAACTCAGGAGATTTGCCAAGTCAGTTCATGCTTTTGGTTTGTCTGTCCCAACGTTTGGATTGCACCTTCACGGACACTGAAACAGCGACTGGAAGACTTTGGCCTGCAAAGACGATTCGCCCGTTGTGAACAACGTTTTCATTTCTCCGTGTCTGGATCGGGGGCAGCTCCCCACACCTCCCTGTGGTCACGACTAACACAGTATAAATGTTCACTGTTAGAGTCTGGTTTGCCTGAAACTTAAAGCCTGAAACGATTTCTTGTGTTGTGCATGTTTTCGTCCTCGGACTGATTGTTTCCAGGATCAGAAACAATCAGGACCTTTCCTCTGCAGTCAGAGCGCTGTGTATCTCATGGCTATAAAATCATCCACATTTTCCAACAAGAAATCGCTCCGGTTTGAAAAGCCATTGATCGCCCACTCAGACATAATGATGTTCTCACTCTCAATTATCATGAAAGCCTTCAAAATTGGTCTCCAGTGGGAACATCAGTGCCCTTATTGTCTCATGTATAGTAGTCAGAAGAGGCTTTTTGGTGTTACAGCGGGGTCATTACTGCTCGCAGCCACCCTACAGGAGTCAGCCAAAGAGACGACTGAAGATCAGCTCCACCCTGCTCTGCAGCCATCAGTAACTAACAGAGGGGTGGAGGAAGGTTTTTCTGGTTTCTCCACCTCTTCCATCAGAACTGACAGACCTCTGCTTCGCCTTTCACCCAACAAGGTCTTTGCTTTTCAACCCTGCATGCTTTAGGATGTTGTTCCTTCAGGTCATTCTGCTCTGAAATATTAATCTGGGCTATAAAGTAAGAATTGATAAGAGGAACGGAGAGAGTAAATAAGAGGAGAGGAGTTTCCCTGCACACCTGGACTGCAGCTGCTGTTACTGAGGACGTATTTATGAGGGTATCTAAACTGGACTAAAGATCAGAGGTTCAGTCCTGACAGCCGATGCCAAATCACAACAACAGTCACCTCAAGGTGCTTTATATTGTACAGTAGATCCTACAAGCAGCCTACGTCTATTACAGCATAACTAAGGGAGGATTCAGGGTCACCTGGTCCAGCCCTAACTATATGCTTTAGCAAAAAGGAAAGTTTGAAGCCTGATCTTGAAAGTAGAGATAGTGTCTGTCTCCTGAATCCAAACTGGAAGCTGGTTCCACAGAAGAGGGGCCTGAAAACTGAAGGCTCTGCCTCCCATTCTACTTTTAAATACTCTAGGAACAACAAGTAGGCCTGCAGAGCAAGAGCGAAGTGCTCTAATAGGGTGATATGGTACTACAAGGTCATTAAGATAAGATGGGGCCTGATTATTTAAGACCTTGTATGTGAGGAGCAGGATTTTGAATTCTGGATTTAACAGGAAGCCAAAACAGGAGAAATCTGCTCTCTCTTTCTAGTCCCTGTCAGGACTCTTGCTGCAGCATTTTGGATCAGCTGAAGGCTTTTCAGGGAGTTTTTAGGACTTCCTGATAATAATGAATTACAGTCGTCCAGCCTGGAAGTAATAAATGCATGAACTAGTTTTTCAGCGTCACTCTGAGACAGGATATTTCTAACTTTAGAGATGTTGCGCAAATGGAAGAAAGCAGTCTTACATATTTGTTTAATATGTGCGTTGAAGGACATGTCCTGGTCAAAAATGACTCCAAGGTTCCTCACAGTGTTACTGGAGGCCAAGGTAATGCCATCCAGAGTAAGAATCTGCTTAGATACCATATTTCTAAGATGTTCAGGGCCGAGTAAAAGCCTGCTGCTTCACAGAAAGCAGACATTTCTGAAGCTGTAAAATTACATTAAAACATCCTAAATGTAGGCTCGCCTTCACATTTTCCAAAGTCAAGTTTCCCATTGGCCGGATTGGAGTCTTTGCTAGGCCGATTTTGGGCCCCGGGCCTTATGCTTGAGCCCCCCGCATCAAAATATTAACAGTGCAGAGATCAGCCACGCAGTAATTCACCTGCATGGAGTCGCAGTAAAAAGAGCATCGTTTTTATTTTCCCGGCAGCGGTCTCCTGCCCACACGTTCCTCCACTAACCTTCGTGTGACAGCTCGATGCAGTCACGGTTCAGTTCAGCCGTGACACCACATATATTTCCTGCGCTTATGCAATCCCTCCTCTTAAGACGTAAAAGCATCTCCAGTGTGGGTTTGGTGTGCGTGGCTCGAGGATGCCGGTGGGCGTTTCTGCAGGAAAGGTCCTGTGCAGGGAAACCGTGAAGAAGCAAAGGTCCTGAAAACAGTGAGCAGCTGAGCTCAGAGTCTGCAGCGTTAGCCTCCGCTGACTGCTGAATCACAGTAGGAGGCGGTCTGTCTGCTCAGCCTCCAAACTATTAAAAAGAAATAGATAATAACTGCGTGCATTTATTTACTGTTCCCCGGCGGGCAGCGAGCAGCTCCACTAACACTTCAGCATCACGACACTCAAATATTAAAAATACATCCAAAGGGTAAAAGTCGAAAACAGAAAACTGCACTTTTGAGGTCGTTTACTGTGTTTATTCACAGATTTCTGCATCATATGTTACTGCAGCACTTCTGTCAGGCTGCAGGCTTGTTATGCTGCTGGATGTTCATATTAAATGTTTCCAAAGATGAGATGGATGTGTCTATAGCACTCCTGCAGAGCCCAGGCTGCACACTGCTCTCAACACTCAGGTCATCCGTTTGGATCTGGATGATGTCACGGAGAAGAAGCGTCCTTATATGGTCATCTCAGACACACTACCCATTCAAACCGTGTGTTTGTGAAAGTCAGCCAACATTAGTAGTTAAAATGCTTGTTTCAGAAAGAAGAAGAACAGAGGAGCTGAATTAAAGGAGGCTTATTATGAACTGTGGATCATGCAAAGCTGCGTGAGTGGAGTCACGCCCCCCATAAACACCCTCAAATAGTTGAGTGAAGGATGCGATGCTGTCGTCCATCACTGCAGCTCTAATGCGGCGGATTAAAACCTCCCCGTTTGAAGTCTTTCAGGCGTCTGACGGCGTGAAAATGATCAGCTGCTCTGTCTTTGACAGAACACTGACAGCGTTCCCTCTCACTCAGTCACATCAGGACCTCAGATGTCTCTGTGATGTGTTCAAGTGCAACTTCCGCAGACACGGCCGATGCGAGGTGACGCCGAGTGTTTGATCGCCCAGCCTCTGTCTGCTCGAGTCCTCTGAGGCCGACGTGGTCTGTCAGCGGCCTGACGATGTCAATTAGCAGCTGGCGGGGAGTAAAGCCAACGCTGCGCTCACAGGGAAGAGGATTCATGCGTTCATGATGCAGCCGACGGGCAGCTGAGCAGCAACCTGTGAGCTGTTTGCTCATAGATGTTTGGTTCATTGATTGATATTTATTAGTGACTTTTGTGGGTTTTGGTGTCTCCGTGGTTGTTTCCTGTCCCCTGGAGGACATTTTGAGGACTTTATAGTTGTATTGTTGCTCTTCGTGGGGTTTTTATGAATCTTTTTCAGTCTTTGTGGTCGTTTTCATCTCCCTTGGATCATTTCACGTCTCTTTGTTTCTTTTGTGGCCTTATGTCGTCTCGTGGTTACTACAGCTCTCTTTGTGGTCATTTCACGTGTCCTTGAAGGCATCTTTAGCCTCTTTGTGGCTGTTTAGGTTTTTTTCTTTCTTAATGCAAATCTTTTTCCTCTTTGAAGTTATTTGGCGTCTTTGTTTCCCTCTGACAAAACTTTCAAAAGGAAAAGTTAAAGTAACTTTATTATTAAAATGCATGATGCAATGCATTGATTTACACAGCAATAGGGTGGGAAGCTGAATTAAACGTTGTGTTTTCAGCTGAAGGCTGACTGAGGCTGTGTCGTCTGCAGAAACTGCCCCTCTGAAATCCAGCAGATCACGTCAGTGTGAATAAAACCTGAACTCCACATCTGTTAGGGAAGAGTTTAGCAGATGATGCCTGTAGCAGCTGATAAGCGTAGCTCCCTGAGGTGCTGCAATACCATCAGCTCCACCTGGAAATTTATAATCTGATGAGCTAACCAACCGAGGCCGTGCTCATGATGCTGCTGTTTAATGTTGAGCTATGACGCTGGACGGCTGCAGGTCTCTGAATGCTGCCAAGCCACACACACTCATGCCAATGCGCAGGACTGTGCAAAAGTCTTGCCCCTCATTTCTTTAGATTTTGCTTCCAAGGAGCCAGACTTCCTTATAATTTGTTAAAGTTGTTCTGTGGGACACTGGCTGCTTTTTCACTCTGGTCACTGCACTCTTTGTATCGTTTTTACAGGAATGATTTGGCTTGCCTCTTTTTATCATTCACATAAAATGCCTCCTAACTGTAGAGATGAAGCTGTGTCCTTCAGCTGGTGTAACTGTGGTGAGTTCAGGAAGCTGTTTGTGGACAAAAACACACCTATAAGACGGATGATCTGATATCCTCGTGTCGGTGTCGTTCCCACATTATCATGCAAATGTTGTTCCAGGATCAACATTGCAACTGACCAATTACATTGTTGTGACGTTATTCTTTTGTGCGCCAAGCCATTCGTGCATTTATGAAATTCCAATGTTGCAAGGACAATATCAGTTCTGCTTACCGTTTATTAAAGAGTCAGGGTCGGTTAATCGGCGGACAGAGGCGGTTTCTCGCAGCTTAAGTACAGTTTTTTGTTTTACGCCGTTTTTTCCCGAAGTCACAACATCACAACATTCTGATTGGTCACTTGCAATGTTGATCCTGGAACATTTAGTATGATGATCTGGGAACAACACCAACACGACGATATCAGATCGTGCCTATAAGACTGCAGTAACTAGCGGCTCTGCCCGCAGAGCTGCTGATCCACGTCCGTGTTTTGGCGATTAATGAGGGTCTCACACAACTGATCCAGTCACAGCTTGCTGACGAAGGTCTGAGGGCTTCAGCGGTGACAGCCTTCGGCTCGCTCGGCTTCTTTGGCCTTTCACTGATTTTTTTTAAAAAGGCCTGGAAGCCGAGAATGAGTCACAGGTAATTATATTTATTGTGTGCAGGTGGTAAAATAATGAAGGACAACTTCAGAATAATCCACACAACACATAATCATTTATTATTGCTTCTACACAACTGGGGGGAAATGCATGAAAAATAATGCTCAGCGGCAGAGCGGCCGCACGCTGGAGCACAGCGAGCGCTCTGAGCTGATGATGATGTGAGCACGAACGTGGCTCCAGGACAGCGGTTAGCTGGACTGTTAAACATAGGAGTCTGACTCACTGCTGGAGCCTCTGCTGGACGTCGGAGGAACTGCAGCGCTGACACAAAAGCTCACTGAGATCGGGGTCGTCCGTTAGGCCGGTCGGGGTCTCTCGGTACCTCACGATTCAGCCGCGATCACTGTGTGTGTTTCACCAGCTTGGAGCTGGAACGCGACCTTGGAGGAAATGAAAAATGAGCCTCCATAACATCAGAATCACACAGCATGCCGTTCTCCCATTTGGATTCTTCAGACATTTGGCTGACGGTCTCACTCTGAGCGACTTCAGCGCTCAAGGACGCTCGCCGAGCCAAAATATCTGATAAATGACTCAAATCTGACAAAGTCAGACAGAGAGCTCTGTGTCTGGATCCAGTGGAAATGCTCTCAGTGCAAATCTGTCCCCACATCACAGCATAATTGAATTGTGCTATTGGATTTCACTCAGTTGTGCTCGGCTATCAGAGAGAATATAATGAAGCACTCATTTGAGCAATGAGTGCTGCCAGACGCTCGGAGCTGCACACGATGACACTGAGCCGCTCGCCTCGGTGCGGGAGCCGCCAGAGGAGCGCCGGGTCATGTGACTCACACCTGCGACAGGTCATGTGGTTTACACCACGGGCCTAGAGACAGCACGGTGAGGCTAAAGCACCAGACCAAGATTCAAGAGGACTAACTCCATATTTGTAGGCTTCAACTCTACTAGATCAGCTTTGCATGATTCACAGCCCAAAATAATCCTTCTTTATCTGACACTGGGCCAGTGTCTTCCGATTGGCTGTCCCTCACAAACGTGATTGTTTGCAAAGATGGGCGTGTCTCCAGTCTGCCAATGATGAAAATGCAACACCAGTAACAAAAACATCAGGATGTTGTGTACAATTAAAAAAATGTGAATAAATGTGAATCAGATATGAATCTCTGAGATCAGGCTTTATGTTTTAATTCATTGACACAGCGTCCCGACGTTTCTGGAACCTGGTTATAGATCCTTGTGTGCTTGTTTGTGGCTGATGTCATTTGTTGTTAGTAGTAAGCCTCATGTGACGGATTCACATATTCACTGATTATGAAATGGGAGCGGTTCATAATAACTGAGCAGTAAAAAATTACTATAACGTGTACTTGATGTTTCCACACTCACAGACACTGGCTCTACGGTTAAGATTCAAACTTTCCTTTTTGCTAAAGCATATAGTTAGGGCTGGACCAGCTGACCCTGAATCCTCCCTTAGTTATGCTGCAATAGGCTGCCGGGGATTCCCTTGATGCACTGGGTGCTTCTTCTTCACTCAGTATGTGTTATCAGACCTCTCTGCATTGAATCGTACCTGTTATTGATCTCTTTAAAAATGACAAAGTCTTGATCTTTGGACGTAGCTGGTTCCCTGGTGTCCTCTGCCCTCCTCAGACAGGAAGTAGTTGGGAGTACAGGACTCTGAGGCCGCTCTGCTGAGCACACAGAAACTGTCCAATGAGCACCTGCAGAATCTGAAGTTGAGGTCTAAATTCACTAAACCGCTGTGAAGTGGCTGCTCCAGCATGAACTGCAAATTTGTAACGAAACTCTGTCATTTCAGAAAGTCGGTATCAAAACAAAAATAATCCTCAGACTTGCTGAATCGTGATGTTCGCACATCGCAAAGCGACTGAAGAGAGACTGAGAAGGTTTTTTCTCCTGCAGGCAGTCCTGACACACAGATGGCAAATCTCACTCTCACAGCATCTGACTGACGAGAACGATGCTCAGCGAGCATGAAAGTGAGAATGAGAGCAGGTGCGCTCACCTGGTGTTCATACAGCAGCCCAACATACAAACAGCGTGGTTTCTCCAGCTCTGGGGTAATCTTAAAAACCTCTAAGGCTGCTGAAGGACTCATGGTGTCAAAATGTTTTGGTGTGATTTCAGTAAAGGCCGTCTGCAACATCCACGGGACTGCTCTGACCTGTCGATAACATTTCAATTAAACCGAGCTTAGTGTGTGGCTGAACCGTTAGTGTGGCCGTGATGCCATGTTACATACAGCAGCACAATGCTAGCTGAGTGACGTCAGCAAATACAGGAAGTAACCACCGTGACCTTTACACTCACGTCGTGTTAATGAAAGTTTCATGGATGTAAAAAGAAGGGGGCAGGCTCATCCACTGTAGAGCTCCGCCCCCAGGCTGAAATGATGCAATAAATAGTTTTAAAGTGTCTCTGTGGATATTTTGTTGACTCCATTTACATACAGGGGAGATTTACACATACGTGGCTTCACCTCTTGCCCCCCACCCCTGTGTAAAAATTTCTAGATCCGCCACTGGGCTCAGTGAAACCAGGAAACAACATCGCCAGACAAACCCAGACATGGAAGCTGCAAGTCAGGAGAGAGGAGACCTTTTTGGAGACCTCCAAATGACAGACCCACAAAGGCTCACTTTGAAGGACGCTCACCGACGGCCAACGATGGGTGTCGGGCTTAAAACAGTAAGGACGTGGCACCCTGCAGTAAGCAGCTGCTCAAACACTACATTATATAAGTTAACTTTCACACTTTGTTGTGTCTGTAAAGTTATTCAGTTATTAAACCAGGTCCACATGAATCCATCCCAGGAGAAGTGTGAGTGTTATTTTTATCGTGGTCTGACAGTGAGCTTCTTTAAGGACTTAACTGTCAGAAAAAGTCGTCATTCTTCTGTGAAACTCCAGCAAACTCACAGCCCACAGAGGTCGAGTTCACTGTCACTGAAAAGCCAGGACACATTCAGTTTTTGGAGGTTAAACGTGATTCTCGAGTGAGCGGGCTGGTTTCTGTGACGATGAATAGTTTCTGGATTTCTGCATTCTGCAGCTGCATTTACTATCAATAACAATAAAAACTGATCTACAGATCAAAGTCATACTGTGAACCTCGCTGCGTCAGTTTCAGCACTTTGCGTCGTTCCACAGTTTCTTCTTTTTCAGCCATGCTGTTGATGACTGACGCTGATCTTTGTCCCACTTTCTTGTTCCTCCCACAGACGAACGTGGCTGCTGTGGCCTCTTCACTGGTGTTGTGGTTTGAACTTCCAGGTTTTAAACAAGGCCTGGGTTAATAAACTGTGCGACTGTTGGTCGAAGACCGAGGAAGAGGAGAGGGGCATGGCAGGTTAGCAGGCAGCGAGAGAGAAGGAAAAGCAGGAGAGCAAGGACTCTAAATGTGGGAACTATGACCAGCTGAATTTACAAGTCAGATATTTGATGTGAGATGCCTCCTGGATGCCTCATACACAGCAAGATCTCCAGTGTTAAATTAACACTAGAGAGTGTCTATATGGGTCCACACCTCTGAGTGTTAAATACAACACTGTTGAGTGTTAAATGAACACTTTTGACAGTGTTGTATGTTTAAAAGTAACCTGGTCAGTTTTGAAGATTAACAAAGGCTAACACTGAGCAGTGCTGATTTTCTAACATTTTGAGTTATTTTCCAGTGTTAGAAAATCAGCACTGCTCAGTGTTAGCCTTTGTTAATCTTCAAAACTGACTAGGTTACTTTTAAACATACAACACTGTCAAAAGTGTTCATTTAACACTCAACAGTGTTGTATTTAACACTCAGAGGTGTGGACCCATATAGACACTCTCTAGTGTTAATTTAACACTGGAGATTTTGCTGTGTACCTGACGTGTTTCTGACATGTGCCTCTGGGAAGGGGCCTCGGCAGATCCCGGACACACTGGAGAGATTCCGTCTCCGGCTTTGGTGGGAACTCATTGGTGTTACTCAGAAGAGTCGGAGGAGTCCTACTACCTGGACTACCTCGTTTATCTGGATTTATCCTAACATTAGCGATCAGCTTGGTTATAAACTCACTAACTAACCCACGGTTTAACCTGCGTTCAGATGAAAGAGGAGTGTCAGCAGAGTGTTTGACAAAAGAAGCAGAAACCATCATATCAGAAAAATATGAAGAGATTAAAGACACAGTACAAGTATGTGAGTGTGTCTCTGTCTGTGTTTGTGTATCTGTGTGAGTGCGTCTGTGAGTGTGTGTGTGTGTGTGCAGCAGGTGAGTATTAGACGCTCTGACTGAACGCGTCTCTGCGCTGTTGTGTCTGTAAAAGAGCTGCTGTGTTAATAAAGCTGCGCCTGTTTGAAGCCGTGACGTTTCTAATCAGATATTAGATGATTGGATGTTTTACACGCAGGTTTGGTTCTGTTCTCTGTTTCACACGTTACAGCTGAAACTCGTCATTTCCACCAAAAAGCGGACAATGCGGCTCGTCAGAGAAGCGCGAGGACACCAGAGGCTGCTGCTGTCCGCGCGCACAGGTCCGAGGGATCTTCGGGAATGATGACGCCATTTACGCGGAGAACTAATTGGTTCTTAGGCGCTTCTGTCACACCTGTTGATGTGTAACGAGTTACGGTGGCGGTAAGACCCGGAGTTTGGCTGAAGTTACCTGGATGCCCGGAAGCGGGAAACGTGATTTTAACGTGAGTTTCTGAGGACACCGAGCCTCACGCTCCCGTTCACGGTAACGGTCCGTGAGCCGGAGCACGCGCAGGCTGTTTGTTCGGCTTGTTTTGGCAGCACAAGCCCTGCGCTGATAATTACACAAACGCGCGTGGGCGGCGTGAGCGCGCGTGCGTGGATGAGCGAGAGAGAGCACGAGCGAGAGAGAAAGAGAGATAGAGAGAGGGGGCTGGTGGACCGTGAGGACCGCGCGCGCAGAGCTCCTCTCCTCGGCTCGTGTCGACTCCTCTCGCCGCCTCTCTTTGATCTTTTTCGGCCACTTTGTGCGCAGAAGCCCGGGAGCCTCCACGGAGTGCGCGAGCCCGCAGACAGGTGTGCACGGCGCAGTTATCGGAGCGGTCTATCGTCACGGGCTGTGACATCAGAGCCGCGCGTGGGCGGCGGGCTGCCGTTACCGGAGGAGTTACCGAGGAGTTACCGGAGTGTTGGGGCTCGCGGGGCCGGGATGGTACTCGTGCAACAAGCGGCAGGCTCGCGCGGCGCGGATGCCGTGGCTCCTCGCGCGGGATCCCAGCTGTGCCGGTGAGCGGGTGCTCTCTCTGCGGGGCGCGGGCCGGCCACGAGCCGCCGGATTTACGGACCTGTCCCGAGAACAGTCCCCTCGCGCCTCCTCGCGCTCCTGCGTTTTCCCGCTGCGTGACCGCACGGACCCCGGCGCCGGCATGGGGGGGCGCTCCGGCCTGCCCCTCCGCGTGCTGTGGATACTCCACGCGTTCCTGGACCTTGCGGGCTCCCAGGAGATTTACGCGCCGCACTCCATCCGCGTGGAGGGCGACGTGACGCTGGGGGGGCTTTTCCCGGTCCACGCCAGGGGGGTCCCGGGGACGCCGTGCGGGGACATCAAGAAGGAGAACGGCATCCACCGGCTGGAGGCCATGATGTACGCGCTGGACCAGATCAACGGCGACGATGAGCTTCTGCCCAACGTCACGCTGGGCGCGCGGATCCTGGACACCTGCTCGCGGGACACGTACGCACTGGAGCAGTCGCTGACGTTCGTGCAGGCGCTCATCCAGAAGGACACATCGGACGTGAGGTGCACCAACGGGGAGCCTCCGGTGTTCGTGAAGCCCGAGAAGGTGGTGGGGGTCATCGGGGCCTCGGCCAGCTCCGTGTCCATCATGGTGGCCAACATCCTGCGCCTGTTCCAGGTATGAGTCAGTGTCACACCTGCGCAGAGACGCACACACACATCTCCCTCATAAACCCACAGTGTGAGTGTGTCAGAGTGTAATGACTCCTGCAGACAGAAGAACACGTTTCTGCTGGATTGAGTCGTGCAGGTGAAGCTGTGCGCGCGTGCGCGTGCGCGCTGGTTTCTGGATCATGTTAATGATGCAGGTTCTGGTTCTGGTCGTGTTCCTCGAGCTGTTCAATCAATCTTTAGTGTGTTTGTGTTTCAGGTTTATCTGCTGCTGCACTCTCGGTGTGCGTGTGTGCATTTTCGGGCTTCTTTATGGTGTGTGTGTGTGTGTGTGTGTGTGTGTATTTTCGGGCTTCTTTATGGTGTGTGTGTGTGTGTGTGTGTACGCTCGGCAGAGGGGAGGTCAAGACAGGAGCTGAGTTGACCTGGTACATCAAGTTTGGATTTCCCCAGTTGTTGGTAAACAAAAAAGATTTAAACTCAAAAGATTTTGAGTTCATGCACACTGGAAAAAA
>NW_005187506.1:388154-407677 GCF_000239375.1 Pundamilia nyererei | reverse complement strand
TGTGTGTGTGTGTGATTCTGTGTGTGTGTGTGTGTGTGTGTGTGTGTGTGTGTGTGTGTGTTGCTGGGTTTTGAAACAGAGGTGATCACTGAGCTCCCTCTTGGGTGGGGTTTGATTGTATCGTGTGCTAAATAAGAAAGACTTTTAAAGTTTTTGTCATGAGAGAATTTTTGGTGTTCAAAAAGGTGAGAAATGTGTAAGAAGAGCTGGAGGCTGACAAATCCAGGAGACAAACCACACAAACGTTCAGTGCATGAAAAACCACATCCTGGCCTTTGTTTTCCTCCCCAGGACAGGCTGAGGGGGGTTGTGGTCCTCACAGGGTTAACCCTGATCATCTGGTTTTACTGCCACGCTAACTCTGACCCCCTCTGTTTGAATTCTCTCACTGCCCTAACCTGAGAGGGGCATCGGGGGTCTGGTGGCGCCTTCAGCTGGCTGTGATCCCCGGGTTCGGATGGTGTGGTTGGTCAGGTCGGTAGCACAGGCCCCGCAGGTGAAAGGGAAACGGACGAGCAGCTGTTAGAAGGAAAAGGTCAACGAGGCTGTAAGAAAAACACCAGCGAAGAAGAAGTGCCTGGCGTTTGAAGCAGACGTAACAGAAGCTGACAGCTGTGCCGGGTCTGAATGTGTCGCAGTGGGTTCAGTGATTTCTGACTGGATGAGCTGAGGTGCTTTAAATGGAGGCTTTTTCTGAAAACACCTGCTGTGTCCGTGTTTGCTGAAGGGATGAGAGGCGAGGGGCAGCCAGCGGACGTGCAGAGATTTAATGAGGAGGGTTTTTGGATTGTGAGGATGGAGTTGAGCTCAGATCAGTGTGAGCTGATGAGAGAGGGAGGGCTTGGTCTGCCTGTTGTACAAACCACTGTCTCCATCGAGCGCTGCTCAGGCGATCTGCCTGTATTTCCAGGTGTTTCACTTTAAGCCCGCCTCTCTGTATCTGCTCGTGTTGTGTTTGAGGTCTTCAGGACCATCGACGTTCCGTCTTAAAGACGTTGTAAATCCACTTCACCCTGCTGTGTGTGTCACTGTGTTACTGCTGCTATAATCTGTGTGGCTGTATGTGATTCAGCTCCCAGCAACACTGAGCTGCATGAATTCATCCAAACTTCAGCTTGTAGTTTAAATGCTTAAAGACTTTTTTACTCCTGAAAGTCTGAGCCAAGGATTGTCCTGCTGATCCGCCTGCATCTCCCTGCCCTTCACACCGATTGGTCTGTGTATGTGTGATGTATATATATATTTATTTATTTGTGTGTGTGTGTGTGTGTGTGTGTGTACACACTTGTGAATAGATAAGGAAATCTTCACAGTAATGTGACTGTTGACATGTGTTTGGGGAAGGCAAATGGGATATTGCACATGAGTTAGCTGATGCTAAAGAGTTAGCATAAATGTTAACCTTGCTGATGCACACGATGATCTTAGCTGATAGCCACAAACCCATTCTCGGGGCACTAAGCTAGTGTGCTCCTAGTGCCACATAAACCCGTATAATTGGAGGGTTGTGTGAGGAAGAGCAGCAAATGAGACGAGAGGCCGTCTTTCTTCTTGAGCTGGTCTGTCCTGGAGGTCAGCTGAGTTACGAGGTGAAGCACCGTTAGTTGTGTTTGTTGTGTAGCGCTAACCTGTTTTAAGCCGTTTACTCGTCAACTCTGAATCCTTTTCTGTAATCTGGGTCATTTGATCTTCTTGACTTTTCTGTTTGAGCCAAACCAAAGTTGCAGGTTTGAAACCTGCCCTGCGGTCCAGATCAAACAGCTGATCTGATGATGTGTTTATGACATCTATTGTCTCTTTTAGCTAAATTTCCTTGTGAGCAGGTTGACGGTTCGGTCACGCTGGACAGCACAACTAGGAACAACTGGCGGTCGGTTGATGGTCATTTTTTCTGCTGGCAACCAACTGCAAGTAGTTACAGCAACTAACTGTTCACCCAGACGTTGTGAGAGATTCAGCCTCCGGGTGAATGCTTTCAGTCACACGGTGACTGCACAGGTCACCTGACGGGAGGCAACCTGTCTCCAAACAGTCGCGGTCTGACTCAGGCTGACTGCAGCCACTCTTGCAAATAACCACAGTCTGATTATTGAATGCAGACATGTATCCCGAGTGACTGTGAGTGGTCACACGCCTGGTCTTCAAAGCAACCATTCTAATTGTGGCTGAGCTGTGCTCTCCAGCCATTAGCGTTAGCAATGCTGGTGCAAGGAGGGAGAAGCCTCGGCGCCATGATGGCGAACAACAAATCAGGTTCAAAGTTTTGTGCCCAGACTCGGCAGCTCGCACTCAGGTGGGCTGGAGGGATTTGGTGAAAGTGGACTGTTTAACGTTGCACCTCAGGAACATCTGTTAGGTGTCTGTCGGTCTGGATCTGGAAAGGTCATCATCAGCTCGTGGCGCTGTCTTTAAAGCATGACCTCACCTCAAGCTTTTAAAACACACAAGCGTCCTGTGAGTTTATGGTTATTGTAAACGGCGGTCGATGATGTGGTTCCAGATGGGCTGGTGATACTTGAATGTGTGAAGGTGGCCTTGTTTGGTTTTTAGTGAAATGGCGTCTGGCGTCCTGTCAAAGCTGGTTGGTCACCCATCCGCTGTTGGAGCACGACACCGTGCTGTTTGTGGTCAATAACATGAAGTATCGTGTACGTATACACCAGCAAGAGAGTGCAGATTCATATTAAGCCTTATATGATGAATAGTAAGCTGTTATAATAACCGTGCAGCTCCACGAGCCGTGGACAGACGGCTTGTAGCACGCTGATGTAACGCTGCTTTGTTGGATTTGTGAAGCTTTGAGCCTTTTTTCAAACGTCGTTCAGTCTTTAAGGTGCTTTAAGGACATGAACGCCAACGTGCTGTTCATGTCACACTCCATCACGCCGTCTCCACCAAGCTCTCACTTCTGTTGATAATATCGATCACAGAGTCTGCTACCGCAGTGAAACTGGGCCCGCTGATAATGTTTTGGCGTGCGTTGGACGTGTTAGCGTTTCTTTGTGAGGCACAGTTTCACAGCTTAGTAACTTCTGTAAGCTTTGGCTCTCAGGCCGGCCAAACCTCCACCAGTTGAAAACAGATTTTGAAAAGAACTTAATGGGCCCGAGCTCAGGATGTTTTTAATAACAGACACTGAAAAGCTGATTCTCAGTGGGAGCACAAAGTGTTTCTTCTATCTCAGACATTTCACAGCACACAGCATGAAAAATGTTTTTTTGGGAGATGCTACAAAACTGGCTCGACTTCAAGTTTGGAGTCATATGAAGATAAACAGAAATGCTTTTTATTTTTTCAGTTAAATGTTGCTCAAGGAAAATATTTGGTGAGCAGTTTAAGAGGAATCAAATGAATTTAAACCATTGACGTCTCTGTTGTCAGGGACGCATTTCTGCAGGTTTAGCTGAAGGTAAATGAGTCAGACGGAGGAGGGACGGTCTGACCCCCTCTGTTCGAATTATCGAGAGGGTAATTATTTTGCCTGTGATGGAAAAGTCATCTGTTCCACAGCTGTTTCCACTTCATTAAATCCCTGATGTTCCTAAATGGCCTAGTTGGCACCAGAGTCACATCACAGACACATTAAGGCCTCGCTCCCTGGACTGCTGCCCCCCTGTGGTGGCTCGGAGGTCACAGCAGAGCCAGAAACTTTTACAGAACATGTAGGGCAGTGTGTTCTCATTAACATATTTATACAAACACATCAGCAGAGAGAAGACGGAGGTTCAGGGTTAAACTCTCCTCGCTAAAGTTCATGTTTGGGGCTCTCTGATGGGCGGAGACAAACGCCATCACGTGACAAGAACAAGACGTTAAACCGAACCTGAGCGGAGTTGATCCGCCCACAGCAGGAGGTCAGTCGTGATCTGTTCAGAGAGACGCCTGTGATTACTATTTCCACGCCCCTGTGTATTCAGCGCTGGTGCCAAATGCAGTCATGTCATTGGTCAGGTCTTTGCATGTATTCACGTGTGAATAAGGCTACATCCACACGTACATGGGTATTTTTGAAATCGCAGCTTCTTCTATGCGTTTGGGTCTTTCGTCCACATGTAAACGCCGTTTTGGATCACTGAAAACAGAGATGTTTAAAAACTCAGTTTTTGTGTTTACGTGCAGACGAGGAAAACTGAGATCTAGTCGCTCAACGTCAAAGGTGTGCGCCACGTCATTGTTTACATGAGATGATTTCTACGATGGCAGATAGAGACACTGTTGCTGTTAATCTTACTATGTGCAGTTTTTACACGCTTGCATAGACACACGCAGTTACTGTCAGACTGCTTCTGTGCGCCATCTTTGTTTACTCTTTCCCTCCCAGACTTCTAGACCTCTGATTGGCCAACATTTCTACATATTTATGATTATATCGCATCCTGTTGCTTTGGCATGTTCTCAACAGCATTTGACTTTGTTTTTTTAAGCATAAATGGAAAATCTCAGTTTACATGTACGTGTGGATGTAGCTTAAATCGAGTTTGAGCCGCAATAATAAAATATTTTAAGTCACGAATTATACGCGTCTGGTGTGTGTCCGGCTTTTAGGTCTAGAACAAAGTGCTAGCGTTGAGTGCTAGCGTTGAGTGCTAGCGTTGAGTGCTAGTGTTCAGTGCTAGTGTTCAGTGTTAGCGTGCAGTGCTAGCGTTCAGTGCTAGTGTTCAGTGCTAGTGTTCAGTGCTAGTGTTCAGTGCTAGTGTTCAGTGCTAGCGTGCAGTGCTAGCGTTCAGTGCCAGTGTTCAGTGCCAGTGTTCAGTGCCAGTGTTCAGTGCTAGTGTTCAGTGCTAGTGTTCAGTGTTAGCATGCAGTGCTAGCATTGAGTGTGGGAGTAGAAGAGCAGTGTGAACCAGTCCATCTACAAACTGAGACTTCTGTCAGGCAGATAACCCAAAAAGCTTTGTGATGGAGTTAACATCGTCACTGTGACTAATGTAATCTGAATTTAATGCAGTAATATCTTTGGGGAAAAAAATGTAGTGTGATTACAGGTCACACCCAGTCCTGGCTAACAGCTTACACCTCCTGAAGGTGCTGTGAGGCGGGCAGCTGTGGCTCAGGGTGGGTGGTTTGACCCCGCCACGTGTTGTTTGCTCTCTGTCTGTGATGAGAGCGCTGCACAGTATCGCACGTCTGGGTTTTGGGAGGTTTTCACTCTGATTAGCAAAGAAACGGCTGAAGTGAAGCTAATGAGGTGTTTTTATCTGTGAAGCCAAGAACACAGAGGTGAGGTTAGTCCTGCTGTGTTAATAGTGGTTCAGATTGTGTGTGTATAATATTCACACAGTAAGGTTAAAGTCTTATTAACATTAAGTTTTTTATATTAAATCAGCAGATAAAGAGATCTCCCAGCCGCTGACATTCGTCCATGGTTATTCCCCCCCCCCAGCGGTGTGCGTGTGTGTCTCTAATCGTCATGTACGTGAACACGTAACGCTCTTTTAACGGAGGAAGTCGTGTTCTTCTTCTCTCAATGTTTTCCTGCAATGAGCCCATTCGCTGCATTAACTCTGACACGTGTGCTGGAGCTGGAATACAATGCATGAAGCTAATGAGCTGTAGCCTACGTCCCTCCCATTAACTCCCATTATCAGCGCCGCTGGGACAAACAACACATATTTATCTTTCGAAAGCATCGAAGCCACCTACCAGAACAATTATCGGACACATATGGAGGGCGAGGGATGACGCCCAATTAGACAAATTGGTTTGTTTTTATTAGCGGGTTCAGTTTCACTCAAATTTATGGCTAACGAGGGAGTAGAGTCCGTAATGTGCAGTGACAGAGGGACTTAACGAGCCCGTGCCTTCGCTGCACCTGTGCTGACTCCACCATCGCCACGGCCGGATGAAGCAGCCGAGAGGACGGCGAGGAAGAAGGAAGGAACCAAACATCACAGTGAAACATACGACTCGGGCTTTCTTCAAGCATAACGTTTAGACATTCCTACAAAAAGCCTGTTCACAGTTATGTGTTTGGTGCCATGAAAGCATCGGACGACAACACGCAATGTTAATCCAGAGCCTCGATGCTTCATGTCACCATCACTTATTCACTGAAGACCAGGCCTGCAACGATGTCGACGTATTTGAAACCACGTCCTGTGTTTTTGTAACAGGAAGCTGTGGGGGCAGTATCGCCTCGTCTGCGCTCAATACCAACAAAGAAGAATGCAGCGTGAATGCCGCTGTGCCAGAAACGTTTTTAAACTGCTGTAAATAACTTGGTCTATAATATGTGAAATGTCAAATGTATCCCTCATGAAAGATGTCGAGTCTTCTTGAGTCACAAACAACATTTCTGCCACGTTCAGTTTGTAGCAGCGACGTTGGTTTATCCAGTAAAATGTCTGTCAGAGTCATGTGACCCACAGGCAGCCGGGAAATACAACAAGTATCACAACAGTTCTGTCAAAGTATCTGAAGTGGACAAAAGGAGCACATGGGTATAATGTCGGTAACACAGAGTTACAAAGATACTTGAAAACAGGTCATTTTAACATAGAACCGCCGGTTCACTAAAGTCTGTTTCCCAACATGAGTAAAGACGTCACACATAAAAACACACCGAGTAACAACACCAGCAAAGCAGGAGGACGGATGGAAACTGAGATTTTACAAAATGTGAAAGAATTTCGCAGAAATCAAACAAACTCGGTGCAGACTGTGCAAAGTGGAGCTTTCCCTGCACAACCGCTCGACCGCAGTGCACGAGCGTTTAAACGCCGCCGCCCTGGAGCTGTGACGGCGCCTCTGGTGGCTCCGTTTTACAGCGGTGGTGCTTCACGTTGATACCATGTTTATGTTTGTGTTTACAGTAAACAGGAGCAGCTCCACTGGGTTTTTTTTGCTCACATTAATATGACGTCAGGTAGTTAGTCTGTGGGTTGGAGCGTATCAATAACTAATTATGTAAATAATTAGTTAAACAGGATAAGTGGTGTTGAACACCACACCATCTGAGAAACTATCACTATGACAACGTTTCCTTCGAGGCGGAAGGAAACGTTGTAGCAGAAATTTGAAGTTGTTGAAGGAAAGTAAAAACTTTTGATGAATGGATGAGAACAAACTGGGGCCAGCGCAAGCCCTTTTAGCCACGCCCCTTTACCTACATGACAGGAAGTCACCTTTCAGTGAGAGAAATCGGCGCGCACACAGGAGCGACTAAATAAATGCAGTTCTATGAGTTTCTGATTGATGTATTCCCGCCTTTTCTTGTACATTTGGTGTTTCCTCTGCTGATTCCATCAGACGTTAAATTTCCTGCAGCCATAAATCAGCTTCACTCCTTTTACATGTGTGTCGTATATCTAGCAGCAGAGTAAACGGGCAGCCCTTCAGCTTATACCAAAACATAATTTAACACCAGAGTGTGCTGGAAACTGCTTCCTGCATGACTGTGGTGATATTTATCATTTTCAGAGAGGTAATCATATGTTTTTTTTGCTGATGTGAGTGTCGTCGAGTATTCCTGCTGTAGAGAAAACAGTAATTGTGCTGAGTGCCACTCGTCGCCGGCTCTGTCGGATCTGAATGAATCACCCGGTGACTCACGTTGTATCATCGCGCTGCGAGTTAAGGACCTCGGCTCAGAATGAAGCCGCACAGGTAGGAGAGGAGGAGGGCTTAGCGCCCAGGTTCAGGAGGAGACGTTGAACTGCTCGACATGAACGAGCTCCATTCAAAGCCAAAGAAATGCCGTCGCTCGGCCCGGGTCAGACGCACACTCATTATGCTGTGGAGCATGAAGCTGTGACTGCTGTGTAGCACCATCCTCACAGTCAGACAACGTCCAAATATCTCAGTAATCCGGTACCAGCTGATGGTTTTCACCTGTGCGTGGATCTACGCAGACTGTACCGTGTGAACGTGTGCGTCACGTTGTTCTGACCGACTGCGTCCAGCATCTGACCCGGATCCTTGTGACGCTGCCTCGCTGTGGGTGTTCCCGATCTGTCTGAAGGGAAAAGGCTTTGCTGCTTTCTGTGGCTGCGATTCATATTTTTAGACGCCACGCAGACTCACAACTCTTGGACACAGAAGTATCGGAAAAGCATCTCTGACCTATATTCACTGAAGTATGGCAGGCAGAGTGCCGATTCCTTAAAGTGACACCGCATTGGCCACGCTGCATCCATCTTTTATTGCGTCTGCGTGCAGGGAGGACGGAAAAGTTTCTTTCAGGTCAAAACAAATCGGGCAGGTGTGATTGGCAGGTAGCAGCCGCAGCGTGGAGGCTTTCATCGCACAGGAAGCTCCAGTTTCCTGAGACTGCACGAACAGAGGTTTGATGTCGGCTGACTTTGTTGCGTGTCGCTGGGAGAACTGGCCCTGTAGCGAACGACCACGAGTAACGAATACGAATGAGCGGCTTTGCCAGTATGAGGCAGCGCTGCAGTGAAAACACGATCCTGTGGCGTTATTACAGCTTCTGGTATTGAAGCTGCGCAGGGCTCGTTGTCCATCATCACAGCAGGATGCTCCGCTTCATTAGAGCTGCTAATGTCGTCACCAATGGTGAGACTAATGAGTCATTAACATGAATTTATTGTTTTTAATGAAGTGAGAGACTATAACATACCATTAAGAATACCAACACCTGGACCTTAGTCCATCAGCCTGAGTCGAGGTTCCCCGAAGAATGAGCCGCTTTCAGACACGAAAGAAAATCCCCATGACGGCGTCCCCGGCACACAGGCGGACCTTTTCAGTGCCTGTTGGACTCCACCACAGTCATCCGCTAGCAGGGGCGAGGAGGATGAGGGATGGGAGTCAGCGTGTCCAAGTCTGACGCCGTGGTTCCCTGAGAGGTGGAGCTGGAGCTCTGAGGTGAGCAGGTGTCCTGCCGTCCTATCGCCAGCAGCAGAAAGGAACCTCCTCTGTGCTCAGTTAAACTTTGAGGCAACCCGTGTAGCCCACGAACTTGATGGAGAGAGATTATAAATCTGATCTGGGAGTGAAGTGGAAACCATCCCTGTGGGAAAAAACCACATTGCTGCCACTGCAACATGATGTCATGATGACCAACATCAAGGTCAAGACTCAGACTGTTGGACTGGAAGTGGAGCAGCAACAGAAACAATAAGAAAGCTCAGTGAGCCGTCACTTTAATTCTGCTTTGGTGGAAATGTGCAGGAAATGAGCTGTAAGTAATAAATGATTTCAGACTGTCGGTGCGGGTCAGGGTTGGTTTGAGTCTAAATATGGAACGATGGCACTTTTACAGCTGTGACTCTTCTGCTTCAGCGTCCTCACCTTGCAATACAAAAGACTCTCAAATGGAAATACTGTCTCGGTATTTTCCGGTTTGCTGTTCCAACCAGGTGAAAGTGATGGTTGATGATGATCTGATGGATGTTACGAGGTTACGTCCTGAATGAAGCAGCAGAGAAACAATCAGGTTTCCCCTCCTCGTCTCTTCTGCTGCTCGTCCTAATAATCCAAGACCCCGGGGAGGGAGAGGCTTCCCACCTCATTTCGGGGCCTTTGTGCCTCCTCTCAGCCTGTCGCAGCTGCTTGCCGAGCCTTTTTCTCCTCGCCATCTTTGCTGAGCATAAAGGAATTGCTGCGTTCGACTGGGCCCTCGGAGACGCGCGCGGGTTCATCTATTACGGCCAGAACATCTCCTATGGGCATGGACGGCGCTCGCGCTCTGCTCGCTGTGTTAGCGGCTGCAGCTGTGGATTAAACAGCTTTGTTTCAGCTTGTTGGTAGTGATGACACATCGGCACACGTTGGGGCTCACATCTATTTAGTTCAGTGCTTCTGAGTGGTTTTTCATCCCCAGGCTTAAACTGAGCAAATTAACTGTCACCACAGGGCAGACTTCTTCAAACACAGACTTAAGCTGAACACTTGTTCCTGTGTTTTCCTTCAATATGTACAGTCGGTACCTCAGTGGATCTACAGGACAGTGAAGACCTGGTGGTTACAAGTACATTTCCTGTCTCAGTTTTCCTTTCATCTGTCATCATAACCTCCAAACAGGTCTGAGGCCGGCAAAGCATCGACTGAAAAGTCGCCATTCTGTAACCAGAAGGTGAAAAACCTTTAGATTCATAAACTTAATCAAAGTCAGGAAGGCACAAAAACCATTAAAGTAATGATACAGCACCCCTGGTGGTCAGTGTAGGTACTGCTAGTGGACCACATGAAAATGAATCCACAATAAATGCATGAAAATGTTATAAATGAATAGCAGAGAATGATAATTAATAGAGTTAAAATGTTGGACTGTAGTTCAAAACAGACGAGAATCAGCCTGTTTGTTTTGTTCTGTAATAATTTCATACATTTTCGTATCGTGAATATTCTTAAAGTACACAGAGCTGGGTGCATATTCGATGAATTTTTGCTAAATGTTCAGGCGTCTGTGGCATAAATATATAAAAATGGAAATTACCATTAATACCATTTTATGATGTTGAATATTTGAAATTGAAGTAATAAAACACAGATGTTGGATTATTCCTAATTTATCCAGAATCAAACAGAAAAATGACTCTCTTAGTCTCAGTTACGGTTGCAGTGATGTGTACAGACAGTGTAATCCAGCTGATATTGCAGTAAATCTAAAAACGCCGGCCCACTTGGCGTGCACCAAAGGAAGCGAGGTTTTGAAATTGAGATGGCCGGGGATCATCTGACGCAGGGTGCGGCTGTTTCAAAGGCAATGCTGTCTGTACCAGTTTCAAAATAAAAGCCTTGTAGTGTTTCACTGCAGAGAAACCCTCATTTCACATGTCCGCTCTTATCTTTTATCCAGTTTTCACTGAGCAGCCTTTACATGTGCTGTGAGATCTGCCTCAGCCGTTTAATCTGAATGTGCACCGAGCTTCCTCAGAGTCCACAAGTACAAAAAAGAGAAATACATAAATAAAAACGAAAAATTGGTTGGATTAATCAGTAAAATCAAGTTTAAAGTAGATTCTGCAGACAGGAAATCACATTCAGGTGTTTTTATCTGGTTTCCTGCTGTGTGGTGATGCCTGTATGTGAGGAACAGTGCAACCACAGGTAGGTCCACCTGTCAAAGAGGCCACACCCCTAATAATGTAAAGCCTTAACACAGTGTAAACAGGTGAAGTATGAAGGGAGACGTGATCGCTATAAACATGTTAATTTTAACATGGGGACTGACTCACTGCTGCCTCTGCTGGATGTCAGAGGACCTGCGGCTGACGGTCTCTGATTTTCACACGCACTAACTTCCTGTGAAGATTAGCGAGGAGGTTGGATGGTTCAGGGCTGTGGCCGACCAGCTGATGTGAGAAACATTAAAACATTATTTAAGCCGCTGGCCAATCATGACAAAGCCAATCAGAGTCTGCCAGTGTCCGCAGCACTGTGAGCGGCGAGCGCCGCGGCGGGCGGCCGGAGGTGATTTGTTGCCTCTTGGCCGTCAGGGAGCCTCCTGCCAGTTTACAGCAGTAAAAAGTCACCGTGGTATTTATGGTGCATTGTTTTCAAATTACTCTCAGTCAAAGGTATAAAAAAGCAGAGAGAGGTCACTGCTGTGTTCGGTCTTCTTCTGCACTGGAGGGCCTCGAGATGCTTGTTTCCATGGATACCATTCAGCTATAACCAGCACATGTAGTGCCAGTTAATTACAGTTCAATACATTGGTTTCATAGTGGAATAATGAACAATTAATTAGTCTAATGCTGGAATATATCAGCAGTAAAAGTACACAAGTTTTACCAGCTTCCTGTAGTGAACGCGTGTCAGATCAGTTCCTGCTGTAGTGCAATTAAAGGATATTCGAGCATCACGCACGAATGCTTGAAGTATAAAGGCCACGAGGGTGAGGAAAGTGTGTCCTCACACCGCTCTGCGCTGGTGTTTGTGTCAGCTCAACAAGCTGCTCGTCATATGTCCTCCAGGAGTCAAAGATCTCCGGACACGAGGGGCGGGGCCGGAGATCTGCCTCTCACTTCTAGCAGGCGATGTTTTCCTGGCAGAGTGAAGGCGGAAGCAGATTGATGTGCTGCCAGCTCGCCCGCTTGTCGAGTCAAGGTCGTTTCAGTGAGACTGTCCGCCGCTCGTGCAGCTCGTCACGACTGACCCGCTGCTGCTGCTTCACCACCGCTGGGAAAACTCATTTCAGCTCAGTGTGTCAAACATCTGGGCCCCGATACCCCAAAGCGTCCGGACGCCAGCATGACGGCGACAGATTGACTTTGTCCCGCCTCCTGCATGAGGTTCTAACCTTTCAGCATCCAATGATCTGTTTGGGTTCGCTTCACATCGAAGCTTTATGTCATAGGTGTCAAACTCTGGCCCGTGGGCCAAATTTGGCCCGCAGCCTAATTACATTTGGCCCGCGAAGCCATACCAAATGACTATCAGAGCTGGCCTACTGGCATTATACAGCTAATGTATGTATTGTTTAGTATTAAGCTTTGCTTGTTCCATATTCAGTTTTTCAGCAAAACTTGTTTGAGTCCATAAGAAAAGATTCATTCTTATATCTGGAGGAATAAATATATTTAATAAATATTAGCGTTAGCCCGCGACTTTGTTCCAGTTTTGAATTTTGGCCCACTGTGTGTTTGAGTTTGACAGCCCTGCTTTATGTGGACATTTGAACACTTTTTACCAGTTAGGAGCATTTTTATTTACTAATGTTTATGTTTTTGGCAGACGAAAGAACAGATGACCATTAACATCACGTGTGTTACTACGAACATCTCAGACGTGACGAGCACAGCTGCTCCAGAAGGAAGGCCACTGGGCACGAGCTCACAAAGGTGGTGCCCTGTACCTGCACCCTGCATGGATGCTGGTGGATGTTCAGAGCAAACACCAAACTGTGCTTTCCAACCAAGAACTTACGCTTCCCTGTAGGGAGGCTCCTGAGCAGAGCCTAATGCTGAGTGTGTATTTAAAAACTGTTCTGCATGAATCAAAGTGCACGTTAAACATTGAACATCCACACCTCCTGATGTGGGTACACGTGTCAGTGTCTCTGACACGGCGGCAGGCGAGCGTTCGTCCAGCAGAACATCAGCTCTCTGTTTAGCGTTGGATCGTGAGATGTTAAAGCTGTTGTAAATTAATAAACTATCAGGTCAGTATTTCTGGCGACTACATCCGTACCCAGCAGCTGGACTGATGGTCCATCCCTCCAAGTGCACTGGCCTGGAAGTTCCTGTAATGGAAACCTTTCACTGAAAAGGTCAAAGGTGGGATAACCACAGTCTGTGTTACTCTTCTGAGGAACGTTCTGTGAGAAACGGCGTCCTCGCAGGCCCGCCGTCCTCGCAGGCCCGCCGTCCTCGCAGGCCCGCCGTCCTCGCAGGCCCGCCGTCCTCGCCATTAGCTGAGCTGTTTTGGATTCACCGTGGGAGGAATGAAAGCAGCCAGCGTTCAGCGCTCAGCTGCCAGCTCGGCTCAACCCGCTTCACTGATTCGCTGAAGCTCTTTGGCCCAGGGTACACAGCTGCTCTACTTCCTGCTTCTTTTATTGTTGTCCACTTCTTCTGTGCTGAACCACACCAACCCTGCCCTCAGCAGTGGAGAGAAGCTGTAATCTGCGGATCAATACGGCGCACCGGAGACTTTAAACCCTCTCACGGCCGCCTCTGAATTTGTGCTCGTCGATCTGCACGGAGGATGCCGAACGAGGAATGAAAAGAGCACGGCAGAAGCCATTGTCTTCTTTTTTATTACTCCCAACAGATATGCAGAACAATCGCGGAGGACCGAGCCCCGGCTACGTGCTCTAATTAATGATTTCATTATTTCTGAGAGTGGCTGCGCCTCCGTCTGAAGCCCCGGTTCCTTCTTTGTCTCGCTCGCTCATTACACAGTGATGTCATTATAATTTCACCTCTTTCTTCGTCTGCTGCTCTTTCTTTCTTCTTACATAAGAGCCGCAGTTTGATGCTGCACGGCAGACACTGAAAGCACCGAGGTTAAATTGAACCAACCGTGCAAACATGGATGCAGCCTTATAGGAATGCACTCATTCACTGTGCCTGCATTGATTCGTCTTGATCGCGTTACTGCGATGATGATCAAAAAGGATCAAAAGTGAATAACGTCAGTGTGTCTTAAACTCCAGGCTTTGTTTCAGGAGTTCACTTACATTTTAAAACGTTGATGTTTCACATCAGTTTCATTATTGTAACATCGTGATGATTAAACTGAACTTATCTTGTGATTCAGGCTATAAAAATGAGAGTTTGTCCCGTAGGGCGATTTACAGTTATTAAATACGTACTGTAAGGTAACCATGGCAACCGGCAGAAGCCCAGGTGACGCACCGACACCTGCATCGCCGCCCGTCATAGATCTGCTGCAGCAGAGGACTCTGCTCGTCCACTGAGGACGTGTCGTTTTATGAGGACGGAGTTCCTTGCTGAGGAGGTGCTGGCTCTCTGCGGCCTGCTCTCGGTGTTGATGCTTCATGATCTGTCGTTCCTCGGCCGGAGCCTTCAGAGGCACGCCTCCGAAGGCTTGTGGTGAAATGTTGCTCAGGCCGATGCGCCGACGTCTCCCGTGGCGCCATCTTCAGGTCTATTTTGTCTTGTGGGCTTTTTCACTGCGAGCTGGTGGATGAATCTCGCTGGTGTGTTTCGGCCCTGCGGACGCGACGCCTCGCCGCTTCATCGGGCAGGATTACTCGTCTAACTGGAGAGTAATCTGTTGTGACCTCTGCTCTCACTGCCTTTGCAGGGCACTGTGCAGCATTTTACATTTTTCTGTAATAACTGGCCTGAAAACGTTCACGGTCACAGGGCTTCCTGATCAAGCAGGAAATCAAACGCACGCTGCAGGAAGGGACGTGCTGCACTCTTTGTGTAAACACATGAAAACTGGTTTGCAGGATAATTCAGGTTTGAAATGCTGTTGGTTCATTTCCAGATTTGTACTTTTCTCCTGGACCGAACGACGGCAGCTTTGCACGAGTCACAGTTCAAAGAATAATCCTCCTTCATCTCACTCTGAGCCTGCAGCCCATCATCATCCTCATCCTGCAGTTCCTGGATATGTGTGAATGCAGCGAGACGGTGCACTGGTCCACAGACGTGTGGGAGTCATTCCTCAGACCGTGTCATCCTAACATGATTATTGGTGTTGTCCTTATTCAGGACTGGAAATGATTGTTTTACAAAAATACAAAAAACCATGTTGTGCTGACTCATGTCTCAGATTTTACTATAAAAACATGGATTCAGTTTTTTGACTTGTGGTGTGATGCATTCAAACACGCGATGCTGACCAACGTTTGCATGTAAATGCAGAATAAACACATCTGATTTGCTGTAGGCGAACAGGAAGATGAATATCGCGTTACAGTTGTTGTGTGTCCTGGTCCTGCTGTGCATGTAATCAGATTACACGGCGTTATCCCGCTGACACCCAGACAGACAAACGGCTGAATGTAAAGCTGAGTCTCAGCGATGGATTTGAGTGGTGGTGTTTGATTTATTGGTAAACTGTGTCTGAGTTACACTCACCTGTGCAGAGTCAGTCAGGTGAGCGCATCAGGAGGAGGCGTGGCTTTTATTGCCCAACTTAAATTATGGATGTTAATTATTTACGTTAAACAAAGTGTGAATTTGTGTAAAGAGTAAATATTCAGTGAGTCTGTGCGTTTATTATTTTATCCAACTTGAACAGCTGCAGCTCATAAACTCATATTTGTCTCAGCCATGAATACCTGGTTAGCATCACAGGTTCTAGCATCTGTTAACCCAAATCTACTAACTGGTGAAGAATCCACTGACATGTTTTAATGATTGTTTTGGGGGTGCTGATAACGTCTGTGAACCAGCGCCGCTGCAGCAACCTCGTCTCTGTAACGTCGTCCACGCTGCGAGGGCGCGGCGGCTGTGAACTTCTTCATTACACGTGTATGATTTTACAAAAGACTGTGATAAGACCGCGCTGTTCCAACCAGTTAATTCCACACTCGGATCTGTTTGTTGTCTCTTCAGCTGCAATCACGGCCGACACGCAGCCGCCATAATTACACACCTGCTCTGTCTGTCATCGCTTCACCTCGTTATATCATCCTCGCCGGGGGCTCAGCTCCGTCACACTGCTGCTTCTTCTACATGACTTATTCTGCACGCTGCAGAGAAGCGTGCGAGGCAAAGCTCTGACACAACAGGAAGTTAGCTAGCCTAACCGCACAACACTGATGTCAGACGTTCACACCAGCTGCACACCTGAGTGTCAGCACCAAGCTCACCTGGACGCCAGAGCCGGGCCCTTCGTTTAGATTTTCATGGATGGTTCATCACACAGGATTGGAGGCGACGTAGAGTCGAGGAAGGCGGATTTTGGGAGAAGCGACACGGTCCGGTCACACAGAGTTACAGCGCGAGGAAGAAATCGACATTAGACCTGAAAAGAATGACTGAAGCTGCTCGGTGTGGTTCACACGGTCATCATTGCTGACGTCCATCCGTCACGTTTCTTCAGGCTTGTGTGTGTGTTGGAGGCGGGGCACACCTGGACGGGTCACAGAAAACAAAAACCCGTTCAAACGTAGAGTAAATGTGTCGTATTTGAGCTGTTGCTGGCGCACAGCCTGGCGCTGTTGTGTCAGCGATGATCGACGACGCCCTGACCTTTTCTCGTCGTTACGAGATCTCGTTAGTATCTGACGGCTTTGTCTCGTTCGTGCCGTCAGAATTATGTAATGTCCTCGTTTGGGGGGCAGCGCGGGCGCTGGAAGTGTTTGTGGGCCCGACAGGAAGTGGAGTGTAAACATGGAGCATCTGTATGCAGGCTGCAGCCTGATGCAGTGTTTGGAGGAGGCAGATGGAGAGTGGGAGGACGCTGCAGGAGCAGAGCCGCCTTCGTTCTTCAGAGGAAGTCGGCGGTCCGCGCAGAGGAAACCTTTGTACTGCTGATCAGCAGCAGCTCGGGTCTGGTCTCGTGATGGTTTATTTCACTGTAACGCAGATTATGTGTTATTGACGATGCTAAAGATAAATGCTGAAGTTTCAGAGTGGCAGAAGTTCTCCTGTCATTCCTCGTGACGCTGGGAATCAAACTTTTCCACCTGAGCGGTCTCAGTTGTCTGAGTTTGGACACGCGTCTTCATCGCAGCCTTCGTCTGTGACACAAACGTCGTATCTGTTCTTCGTCTTCCGCTCGCTCGTGTCATAAACGATGGCGATGCTGGGACCTCCCATCAGCCTGCGGCTGCCTTCGTCTTCCTCGTTGGTGCTGTAACGAGCTTCTCCCGTGAGGCCAAGCTGCCACAGCCTGTTAGAGCGTCCTGACGGCGCTGCTCAGTCCTCCAGGTACCAGCTGCTGACGGTGAAGCTGTCGTCTCCACCAAACCTGTTTCCACCTTCAGTTTCTAATCTCAGTGCAAATCTGTGTCATATTTCAATTTAAAGCAGATTAATGGCCTCTGTGCGCACCGCTGGTGCTTCCAGATGAGTGAGGTGAATGTCGCTTCATGGACTGAGCTGAATGAGCTCTGATGAGCTTTGGATTCGAGCCGTCGTAATCTCTGCTTCCTGCGGGGGCGCCGGCCTCCTGGCATGAAAGGATGATGGTTAGCAGCTTTGTGGCGCCGCTCTGTTCACGAGCCAAACCCCAGTTACTCTGAGTTAGCGCTGTCGGGATTACACCTGTTTAAACCAACGTCGCCTCCAAAGAGATTCTCCTCTCCTGACCTTTGACCTCTCACTGAACAGAGTAGAAGGTGAGAAGCTGTTCATCTTACAGCGCACAGCAGGAAGCCGTCCTCTTCAGACTCGTCACTGCAAAGAGACTTTAGTGCTTTCAGAATCGAGTCGATCGATTTATAATCATAAAAAACATCAAAGCTTAAAATGATTTGTAAAAACTACTTCCTGGAGGCGTGGCGTGCAGCAGGAAGGACGCCATCAGAGCCCTGCAGATCACATCAATATAGAAAGATTGAATTAAGCTGCAGGAAAATGCTCCTGATTATAAACTCGTTGAAGCAGGATTCAGCGGCGTGATCAGTTTATTTCCACCTGAGGCAAACGGCGGGCGTGCGACTCTGATCGGCAGCTTTAAAGGAAGACGGCGGCGAGGAGTTGGACGCTGGGCTGCACTCCTTGTCCCTGTTTGGTGAGGAGGAGCGCCGAGGCAGGCCGACAGATAGTCGGTGTCAGGTTTTCATTTTAAAGCTTTACTCGTCGACCTTCTGCAGCAGCTGCTCTGGTTCATCCAATCACCTGCCAAGTGCTTCTACAAACTGCTGTCCAAAGGTTTGTGTCCCAGATGGTTCAACGTCTCCGTCATCAGTCACAGAGCCAACTGACTTTAACTGGGCTGAAGCTGTTTTTCACACAGAAAATCACCTTTAAAGTCAGACGGTTTAAAAACTGAACCACTGAGACTGAAACTGGATCCTTTTACTGTTTAAAGAAATCAGATAAGAAAACATATAAAAAGTGACGTCATCGTGTTTATTGAATAGATTTATAAACAAAAGAAATGACAAATAATGAAAAACTAAATTTAATGTGTAAAAACGCACGGCTGATGATTTTTAAAATTAAGTATTAAAAATGTTAGAATGAAAACAAAATCATGACATGAAAATGTAAACATTTAAAGACTAACAGGATGCAGTCACCCTGTAACAAACTAAACTAAAGGATAAAGACAGAAAACTGCAGAAAGATTTGAAAATAAATAATTAGAAGTCAAATAAAAGAAGATGATTAAAAATCGGGGAACAAACAGAAATAAACAAGTTAATTAAGAAAAAGCTGAAAATGAAAATGTTCTGAACGAGGAGTGAAAGAGTAAATGATAAGAAATGGAAGCAGCGGTTACAGGACGTAACCCTGGTTCTGTGAGTCACAGTGTGGCCTGGGAACATGCTGGAGCAGCTGGGGCTCAAACTACCAACCTTTCAGCAGTTTTGTTGATTGCTGGAAGCTGAAGCTTGTCCGGTCGGCGCTTAATTAACATAAATTGGTTTCAGCTGAAGACAACATGACGACAGCGCTGCCATGCTTTCCTATGATGATGCTACTTGGAGGACGCCGTGTCGTCCCGGGGTTCCTGTTGATGTGGAGCTTAGTGTTGAGACCAAACACTTCAGCTTTGAATCTTTAGCTTTGCTCATCCAATGAAAAACCACCGCTGCTAATGCTCGTGCTCGGCATTTTCACTAAAGCGCGACTGCACCATGCTGCTCGGCACGAGCCAATGAAAACCTCCACCGGGGGGCGACACCTCTGGGCTCAGTAAACTCTGTCCTGATGAGTTGATGAGTTGAATAAAACATGTTGGTTTATTTTGTGGTCTCGTTGGACCAGGAAGCAGGATGTGGATCTTACACCTTAGCAAACAGCACCTGAGGGTGTGCTGCGTTCGTTAGACGTCAGGTTCCTGGAAGCAACGATGGATGGATGGTTTGCACTGAGGGAGTTTTTCCGTGGTTGGGCTGTCGGGCTGCACAGCTCATGCTAACCTGACTGTGGCTGACGGCCTTTGGACTGACGTGAAACCAGCGGCGTCTCAGCGATGAGCGTTTCACAGGCTGATGAAGAATTAAAAGATAAACCCGAGTG
>NW_005187506.1:382108-386732 GCF_000239375.1 Pundamilia nyererei | reverse complement strand
GAGCAGCGCCACCTGCTGCCAGCGTCACGAGAACGTCCGCTTTCAGAGAGCGACGAGTTTAAGAAGGATGAAGAAAGTTTAACCTCCAAAGACCCGAACTTCATGGCAGCATTTTTAATTTCTCTTTTTGGGGCTGATTGGGACCTGATGGATGTAAAAACAAAGAATTACCTGATTTTCTCTTTTTTTATACTTGATTTTTGTTTCTGAGAAAAATGAGATCCACATATGAGGACATTCACTTTAAGTTTTGATAGAACAGTGTCAGTACAACGTCCTCGTAAGTGGAGATCAGGCCCTTGTAGAGCAAAGTTGTGTGTTTTGGTCTTGACAACCCAAAATGTGATGTCAACATATGTGGACGCAGGTCCTAGGAGTAGAAGTTTGAAAACGTAAAAGAAATCCGATGATTAATAAAGGCAATAAAACATTAAGTGAGAAAAACAAAGTAAAATAACAAAAATAATTTACCTGTTATACCAATAATTAAATCAAATAGATGAAAAAAAATTAAAAAATGAAGAAAATATTGATTTAAGAATAAAGAGGTCAATGCACATTTTAATAATTAAAAAAATATGAAAATAAAATCAAAATATTTGAAGAATAAAGGAAAATAAATGATTAAAGAAGAAACAGTCAGAGCTCAAAGTCTGAATATTTTTATTATTGTTTTTATTTAATTTCTACGTTTTGTTTCTTTTTAAACAAGATCAAATGAAATGACATCTTAACTCGTCATGTGGTCATTTCCACGTGCTGACGATGTCTTAAATCACACACCTGATTCACCTGAAGGCATTTATAAGGTAAAGCCCGACAATAACGCAGGACAGAGACGCGAGGGGAGGAGTCCCAGGCGCCGACCGCCGGCTCGCTCTGTGCTACAGCATCGCGTGAACCAATCAGCGTTTCTACCTTATAAGACTTTCTGACATTTTTCCATGAAGCTGGCCGTGACGGCCTCGCTGCATGTGAGCACGCCACACTCTGACAGAGAGAAACGTGGCAGAGATGGACTCTTACTATTCGATATGAAGGGTAAACAGTAAAGTTTAAAATATTTATATTTATTTAGAGATTAAAGGAAAGGATGTGAGTGAGAACTGCTGGGGATAAAAAATCCTTCATGGAGGATGTTCTGAGTCCTAAAAACATTTGGACGGTTTTCTGGGCGACGTCCGAGTGTGGAGTCGTCCCCAACGGACCTATGCTTTGAGTCCGTGTGATATTTTAAGCTGCAAGTGCGTCAGTGAAAAAAAAATTCCTTCTTGCACAACGTGCATAAGACTTTGTGTCCGTCGACTGGTCCGTCTTATTTTTTGTAATACTCAAATTTCCCATCGAGAGGGCCGATGTGCGTTTATCATCTTCCATATTGAGTTGATTGGTTCAGCTGCCCGTCACTACAGACCAACTGCCCATTTGCACATGTGCGAACTTTACATGGACAAACTGCCTGAAATTCAATTCAATTCACTTTTATTTACACAGCGCCAAATCACAACAACAGTCGCCTCAAGGCGCTTTATACTGTAAGGTCGACCCTACACAATAATATATACAGAGAAATACCCAACAGTCATATGGACCCCCATGAGCAAGCACTTAGGTGACAGTGGGAAGGAAAAACTCCCTTTTAACAGGAAGAAAGTGCTCTAATAGGGTGATATGGTACTACAAGGTCATTAAGATCAGATGGGGCCTGATTATTTAAGACCTTGTATGTGAGGAGCAGGATTTTGAATTCTGGATTTAACAGGAAGCCAATGGAAACTGTCACACTTTAACTTTAAACCATGCTGGCTACACATTTTAGGATAACGTGGTTGTTTTGCTCATGCACAGATTACTTGATGCAAACATTTTAATGTTGTTATTCCATTATGGAACCTTTAGGTTAAAGTGCAAGTAAAAGTGACCCCAGTGTGGAGCTCTGCGGGACCCCTAACAAACGCTTCACGTTTCTCTCTATGGGACAAATATGAATCCACTGATTAGCTCCTTTATAAATATTAAAAAGTGCACCTCAGGTTCCATAATCTGGTCTTTAATCCTCCTTTAGTTTTAGGCGGGCTTCGGGTCAAACACAACGACCCTCTGAAAATGTCACCGTGGACTTGGGGGATAACTGATCGCTGCTTTCTGATGTTTCACCGATTGATTCATCCAAAGCAGGCAGCTGAGCTCTTCTTCTGAGGATAACTGAGATGATATTTTAAGCTTCTCATTTCACACATTTGATGCGTATTAGCTGCTAATAGAGCCGACAGACCTGACATCTGGTTTCTGCAGCAGAAAGAAGTTCATTACTGGAGTCTTTGTGCTTCTGTGTGCATTTAACCTGCAGACACATGTCTGAACGCACACGTGTGCGTTTGGGCCTCGTAGTGGATTAAACCCGACACGGTGTGAGGATGATTCTCTCTGCGGTGCAAAGTCAGGCCGCGGGGGATTATCTGACATTCCCTTAATTTCACAGCAGAAGAAACAATGCCCCGTGTTTTTCCACGGCTCAGCTCGGGAATGGCACGCTTCCACTGTGAGCAGCTCGGGGCTCAGGTGGGCGACCACGTGACTCCTTGGAGACTACATGATCATGGAGGTCTGCTGAAGGATCGCCGAAGCTCATGTGTGATGCTTTTAGGCTAATATCAGCGTATTATGGGTGATTCTGCACCCTCTGAATTCTTTGCAGTTTAAATGTGAGCTGAATGTGTTACTAGCTGCTGCACTGTGTGCCACAGACGGACAGATAACAGCTCTGGGTTGTTGTAATGCTGAGGAAAACCTAAAGACGGCCGGTTTCTGAGGCAGGTTCTGCAGAGTCGTTTGTAAAGCAGATTTGCATGTTGGATGTGAGCAGTAATAACGATGTGCGTCTCGTGTCCGTGTGCTCAGATCTCACTTAGCTGAGAAAGATGATGATGTTTGGAGCAAATTGTGGCAATCGGGGCAAAGCACCATCACTCATCGCCTCCGTGAGATGTGTGTCATTTCAGGCTTTTGCCCCATTGGTGCGATCAGATGGAGCCGAATTATCTTTTCAGCGGCTCCTCTCTGCAAAGCAGCCACAAATATAACCACCAACCGCATCACTGCGAGGCAGAGAGGAACGTGGAGCGGGCAGATTCAGTTTCCTGTGATTTCAGAGCAGATTTTTCTGATGAGTAAGAGCTTCATTATTGATTTAATTGACTGATTCTAATTAAAGTATTTCAGACAGATAATCAAATGGAGAATAAGAGCGTCACAGCGTGAAACTTAATCCTGTGCTTCTAGTTTTGGTGACATTAGTGGAAACTGCAGCAGCAGATTTGTACACTCGTGGATGTTCAGACAAATGTCAGCGGATCAGTGTGAGACTGAAGCAAAGCTAAAATCAGACAGATTCTCCGGGAGCTTCTGCACCATCAGATTTCACAGCAGATTTCTGGGCCTCTGTTTGTGCTGATGATATTCTCAGCAAGTGTAAATCACGCTGAATCAGCTGGGTCACATTTGGCTGAGCTGTGACTCAGAGGAGGAGTGAGATTTTAGCACAGACCGTGTGATCCGGATCTTCATCTTCCTCACAGTTTTCCATTTGAAGTGCCATTCGTCAGGAATGCCTTCGGCTGTGTGGGATAATCTGATCCAGCCACAATAAGCTGACGTTTCAGAGCTCGTTTCCTCGACAATGCAGACAGGAAATATGATGGCGCTCTGACCGGAGCGCGCAGTGTTTTCAGATTAAATATTAACGTCCCCTTCAGCCGGCGTTGTTGCCTTCGTGTTGCAGGATGCTGCCTGCGTGAGCTGCTGCGCTCACAGCCACTCAGTCTCCCTTTAGGGACAATTAGCGTTGAACTCGGTCTTATCTTGTCATCTCGTGTTTTCATTAAGCGTGCTGACTCGGCACCAGGTGGCCTCGTTAGGGAGCGTACAGTGACGCTGACGCTCGGCTCACCAGAAGCTCGGCTCGGAGAAAAAGTGAGGGAGCTTCGCCGCGTCCCGGCTCGTACCTGTTTCACTGAGTCACCGGTTCGGGTTCGGAGGAGAGTTTTGGCCTAAAGTCCCGGCGCTTTGCTCCAGAGCGTGAATCATCCTGTCAGCTGTGGTTGCTGTAAGCGCCGCTGAATCTCTCAGCCAGTCGTGCACATCTCTGACCAGCTGCCCCGAGCTGCAGCAACTTCCTGTCAGCAGTGTGAAGAAATGAATTCACGCTCTGTGCTTTTGTTCCAATGCAAACCTCTACAGCAGCTACAGGGAGTCAGCTCAGGGTTTGTGTCTGAATCATCTGTGTGAAGACGAAGGTTGCTTTGGTCAATTTTAATGTAAGCTTCATGTACAGTCAGTTTTTACCGACTGTGGGCGCAGCAACATCTGCTTTTGAAACATCTGCGCTGTGCGGCGTTCATGCTGCAGCTGCAGAGTCTCGGGTTTAGACGGAGACGCCAAAGACAGAAAGAGGAGGGGCTCAGATCCACGACGGGCAATGATTAAACACACGACACAGAAACAAAGACCTGCAGCTGACGATGCTAAAGACCCCGATACACTAATGCTGCTGTTAAACAAAGGAGTCAATGATTCAAACGCCAGGCTGCAGGTTTCCTTCTACACACACACACACACACACACA
>NW_005187506.1:351746-382088 GCF_000239375.1 Pundamilia nyererei | reverse complement strand
ACACACACACACACACACACACACACACACACACACACACACACACACACACACACACACACTGGCCTGCATCACACAGCAGTGGTTCCCGTCTCATCATTATTGGATCATCAGCATCGAGCTGCAGCTTTTAAACTTTCATTAGTTTTTATTTGTTAGCTTTATGATGTTCTGACTTTTTATTGTTTTTATGGTGTTTTCTTTATTTTATCATCTTTTCAGTCGTCTGTGAAATGCAGAAACGTGACAGCAGACGTGTCCGAGTGTGTCCTAAAGCTGCACGTGCACAGCAGAGCATCTTAATCTGAAGGTTTACTTCCTGTTTTGATAAAAGCTTTGCCTCCAGTCCATCTCGATAACTGCACTTTGCATTAGTTGGGCAGTTATTTTGTAAGTGCAGCTTTAATTTTAAAGTCCAACCAAACATAAACACATGACTAAAAGCAGCTTTGTTTCCACAGTAGGAGACGACTGCATCTGCTTCGAGCTCTGTACTGTTACTGAAGCTTCCCACAGATATCGTTCAGACGTCTTTGCTTAAACCTGATTGGTCAGTGCAGCTCGTACTAAAACAGAAACCATAACCCAAAAGTCTGGTCCCTGTATATTTGCTTTGACAGTCTGAAGATAACTCTCAGTTATCGCCCAGGGTCAGCTCCTACAAAAACCAGAACTCCTCAACCATTTGGGCCGGAGAGAAACTTCCAACGCTTCCTGAAAGAGGAAACCTGTGTGATACATGAGTTAAACCTGGATAAACATCATAGATATATGAGATGGATTAAAAAGTCTGAGACTCTGTGAACGAGACCAAAGCCTGACCGTTTTACTGCCAGCGTTCATCAGCGGCCCCGTCCTGCCTCTTCGCAGGCCGGCTAATTTGGATGAAGGGTTTAAATTTGTCCCCGAGGAGCAAAATTAGCCAACACCTTTAACTGTACTGCGGCTGATTATGAGCAGTAAACATCAGGGAGGACTTGTTATAGCTGAGACATGCAATACAGAAGAGGCAGGAGGATCCAGAGGATTAGGAGGGAGGGTAATCGATTCACACTTTCCCCAAACTCAGCGTTCAATCAAAGTGCCCCCGAGCAAGGCGAGCATCCCCAGCGTTAAACAGATGGTGACAAGCACGAGACTGCGGCCTGACTCGGCACAGATTCATCCCGACAGAGTTTAAAAGCTTTAATTGGGTGTTTCACAGTCAGAGTCATTGTAGCTGGTCATACGTTCAGCTTCAGGGACTCGGAGTGCGGTTCATTAGCACGCCACCACCAAGTCACCCACTGGTGGCTGCTCCTTTTGATCGCAAGCTGAGGTCTCATCTTAAACGGAGGTCTCAGGTCACAAGGGGTTTGCCCAGTCAGCCTCGAGTCTTTAAACGACCGGTGCGAGTCCCATCTCTGACCTTTAGGGGTCAAAGAAAGTGGCGTCTCCACTCTTTTTATCTTTAGGTTCAGTTTCAGTGAAGTTCATGGACCGTAGTGCAGTTTGAGCTTATGTCATCCCAGTAATAAGTCCCTATGATGTAAAGGAGGCAGAGAACATTCAGTGTCCGAGTCGAGTCTTCAAAAGTGAATCTCAGGATTAAAGATTCTCTGAACATGAAGCCAGAAGAGGAAACATCGGTGTGTGAGGAGCTCCTGGCCCCGTTCGGCTGCAGCTCTGTAAACCATCCTGATAATACTCAGGAGGCAGGACTGAGCTGAGGTCTCGAGTCTTGAAGGGTTTGGTCCATGTCTTTTTAATTTCCCGGATCTTAATTTGAAGCCTAGAGAGAAAACTGCATTCAGGAAATAATTTCTGTGGATGTGGGTCAGCAGGTGCCAGGTTTTACTCTCTAACCTCTGGCTCCACCTCCAGTCTGATCTGACTGACTGCTCATCATATCGCAGCACGGCGACCCAATTACAGCGAGTCCTGACTCAGCCGTGCTGTTAGCGCAGACGAAGACTCATCTGATTAAAAGTTGCACCGCCCTCTGCCGTGAGGACTGAACGGCACTTGGTCAGCAAGGAGGAGACGGTGATGACGGAGGAAGGCGGCGTGGTGTGCGCTCTGAGCGGACGCCTGCCTGGTGCGTTAATGCTGCGAATGTTTGTGAATTCAGCATCTGATGCTTTCAGGCCGCCGGCCTCGGGGCTCCGGTCTGCATACTAACAGCACCGCTAATGACGATGGTGAAGGAGAAGGGCGAGGACAGAGGGAGAGGAAGTGCTGAGTGAGGGAAGGAGAGAGTTTTAATGATGATGAAAACAAAAAGAGGCACGAATGTCCGGCAGCAGTCGAGCGAGGACGGCGTCCTGAGGCCCCGAAGAGGCGCCACAGCGACCTCTCGTCTCGTTAGTGAGAACAGGTCCATCCTGGAGTGTACGGAGGTTAGAGGAGGAGGAGGAGGAGGAAGAGCAGGCAGAAGCAGGTCAGGAGCTTTGCTTAATGTTCACATCAAACGTCAGAGAACATGTCGGAGTGTTCCTGATCTCCGGAGGTTCATCCCAACGCAGAGCTGCAGGAACTGAGGCCGTGTTGATGCTCACACACAGCCTTACCCCCCGTGGTCCCGCCCCCACGCTGCACACTCAGCCTTTTCGCCTCTACATCCCCGCCACGCAGTCAGGTGTGCAGACGTCAAACGTTTCAAATCGCTCGACAAATATGAGCAAACACAAAAACTACTTTTAATGTGCAGCTCGGCGGCTGACACGCATCGCTAACACGAAGGTCGCTTCAGCAGCTCAGAGCGCTCGTGACGTGCTTCACAGGAAAATACAGCACAGCAGGAAGAGGACGGGGAGGTTAAACCCGAGGAACACCACAGAGGAGTCGGGGGGACTCTCTTGTTGAGGACGCACAATTAAAAAGTTCAGGAGCTGTTTTGGTTTCTGGGTGAAGCCTGGTGTTAAAGTCCTGCTGGGTTCAACTCGCACGTGTCACCAGGAGTCTGTTCATCACCTTCATGCACGAAGAGGAGGAGCATTCAGACCAGCGTGGGGGAGTTCCGGTGTCTCAGGGTGTTATTCACCAGTAACAGCACGTTAGCACGAAGGCAAAGCTCCCAATCTATGACCGCGCCCACAGGTGGCGAACGGGTTCAAAGCTACGAGCTTCTTCTGCAGGGTGCCTGCCCTCAGCGCGTGGATGAGGAGCTCAGCACGGTGAGCCGTTAAGTCAGCTAAAAGGTTTCAGAGCTTAGATTTGAACCTGTGTCACAAACTCAGACAAACTGTGCTCATTACCCAATCACAGACCAGTCTGACTAAAGCTTCATGCAGACGAGCTGCGCAGCGACACTGACGGGTCGTTTATCTCTCAGACATGTTTGGACTGTTCGCCTGGAGAGGAAGAGGAGGATGAGCGTGTTTAAACAAGGGGACGGTCACAGCGTCATCCTCCTGACCTGCAGCCCCTCCCCAGCCCGACTCTCCGTGCAATATCATCTCTATATTTCTGCAATATCACAGTGATTTATCTTCTGTGCTCAATGCTGTGAATTAATTATAGATCCCAGCCGTGTGTGTCTGTGTGTGTGTTTTCTATCGTTGTTGCTGCGTTGTGTTCAGAGGAATCCTTCAGACAATCTGGTACACTAAGAACGATGGTGCCAGAGCAGCTGAATGTACGTGAACAAACAGGAAAGTCATTGTCAGGCTTTGTGGGTCGGATCCTCTCACGGCTCTACGAGTCGTTACTTTTCTTCACAGTCCTGAGTTTTAAACACATCAACCAACACGTCCTCGACATCCGAAGCCTCCTGACCTGAAGTAATGAGCTGACACAGGCCCACAGAGCGTGTGCAGCTTAACAGCTGATTTTGATTTGGTTTCACTCGTCATCTAAAGTCTTTTACTCGACTAAATATCGTAAGATTACAGGTTACACACAGATGATTGAGACATAACGTGTAAAAGTTAGAGTTGCTCGTGTGTGCGCTCTCCTCCTCCTCCAACATGTCGACATCGTGTCACGTTCTCACGCTGAGTGAATGGCAGATAACAGCACTGCGTGAATGTGTGTGAATGTCATCCATCACTCAGACGCAGATACCTGCTAATCAGTAACATCGCCTACAAACTGGAGCTCGGCCCTCGTGGACGGTCTGTGGGCACAGTGACCTCACAGCAGCCGTTACTGGTCAGATGATGTCATTAAAAATGCTCCAACAGCACAAACACGAGGTCCAGTCCAGTGAGCTGATTGGGTGAGGTAGTCACTGAAAACGCTGCGTGTATGAGACGTGATTGAACACACCTGGAGTAAAGCAGACAGCTGCCCAGTGTTTCCTGCATGTTCAGGTACATGGAGGCAGACGGCCTCAGTAACATGTCGGGAAGTTTGGCTAATCGAGGTTCTGATGGCGTCGACACTCCACGCCGCTCGTATCGGCGGCCTGGTTGTTGTGCGACGAACGCGCTCCTTGTAAGTCTGCGTGAGTGCGCGCTAAACAACTGAAATGGAAATGTGATTGCGCTCACGCATGCAGAGAGAACAATCGACACCTTGGTTTGCATAAAGCACCCTCATTTGTGGATGCGAGCGGCGCCCGTGCTGTTCAGAGCTGCAGGGATAAACGTTCAGAGGCAATTTCACGTGTCAGTCAGCGACTGCAGGTTAGATCCACACAGGAGCTGCAGTGTGTGCATGAACAGGCAGTCGAACTGGAGTGATGAACACACGCAGGATCAACGTGGACCAGGAGAGGAAAACAATAAAACGGACCATTAAAGTGCAGAAGAAGAATCCGAGAGGATGATCACGGCACCATTTATTTAACAAATCCTGTTTCGTTTTTGTGTGCCAGAATCCTAAATATGAACCCTGGTGTCATCTGCATGAAGTGGCAAAGCTCCACGAGATGTATGTGCACGTGTTTGATAAAATGCTTCACCTGTGTTTCCCTCCACATGTTTAATAAGCACCTTTACGTTTCAGTATAAAAACCTAAACAAGAAGACACAGATGCATATTTGGACAACAATCCTCTGGTTCAGCTACGTCCTTTTTTACGAGTTAAAACAAGCAGTTTTGTCCACAGCAGGAAGCTCCGCATGTTTGATTTAGCAGAGTTTTAGCACCTGAAACAAACTCCTCCCGGGATTAAACCGGCGATCTTACTCTCGTCATGCAAACGTGTAAATCACTTGACTTTGTAGAATCAGAATAGAAACTGAAAAAGGTGAAAAACAAAAGTTGTGCCATCATCTGAACCGTAAATTCACCAATGGCTCGACAAACATCACCCGGATCTCCTCGTTGGACTTTCTAGCAACATAAAGTCGTGTTGAAGAAAAATGTCAAGTGATCTTTTCATTGATTAGAAGAAAATAAGAAAACATTCTCCATCAGCTCAGTCCCACGCTGGGCTTTTATCCTGCTGAGCAGCCAATGAACTAATGTCTGACAATGAAAGGTAAACAGACCTCTAAGTAAACAACCGGCCCGCTCCAGCTCCTATAACCAAAGAGGTGGGACGAGGGTTAACACCACCCACTACAGCTTTCAAGCTAACAAGACTCATCCGTTCGTGCTAGCATCAACAGTGCCTGCACACATACACGACACACGCGTGACACATATTCCCAGCATCTAGTAAAGACAGACGAAATGATGACAGCAATGAACTGAAGCACACAATCAGAAACATCAGGGTGGATAAAGATATAATTAGAGTTAGAAATGACTCCGAGCAGGGGAATTGTAGCAAAGGTGAGAGGTCAAAGGTTTACCCCAGATTTATAGGGCTGCACCAAAGAAGAAGGATGAGGAGGGGCTCTAACTACAGGCTTGGAGGTCCTAACATTCAGTACACCAGCAACAGTTTGTGCAATTATAACGACGTGTAATTTATGACCTGGTAACACTGCCATCAGGGGCAGACGGTCCAGACAGAGACAGACGTGAGACGGCTCAATGCAAACAGGCACCGTGATGCCAGGCTGTTCACAGTCATTACAAAAAGTCATAGCCTTTAGTTTGTTTATTGAACTGAGACAGACAGAAACATCTGTCCAGCTCCGGCTTTCTCATCTTTTACCGGGGAGTCGATGTGATCCCGGCAGAGAGTGACACTGAGCCTGATATCAGGTGGATTCATCTCAGCGGTGATCCACGTCAGCTGTTGCCTTCCAAAGAGGAGAGGAAATCTGACAGTGTGTACACGGAGAATATGTTTTCTGATTTCATGTCTCTGTAAATGGAAATAAGGGTTTTTTATTTGTATGACGACACAAAGCAAACATCACAAAACAAGTTATTACTCGAGTGTTTCTCACACATTTACTTTACCTGGAAAACTCATTTTAGCGTTTTTCTTTTTCAACGTCTGAACAACGACATCTAGATTTATTTTGAAATCCTCTGAAGCATCCTGCTCATTAACAGTAGCAGCTTCCTGTGTGAGTGGGTGATGTCACCAGCTGCAGGCCTGATGTTAATGTTAACCTCGGTCCAGCTGTGCAGGGAGTGACACTCAGTCGTACCTATAAGCAGCAACGCAGCCGCTGTTATAGAGGAGACGCAGAAAAGGCGAAGACAAAAAATGTTGCAGCTGCTGCTGATTCTCCCGACTCGTCTCAGTAAATGTGTGTTCGGTGAGATGTGGGAGGTAGTTTGCAGAAATTTCACTTAAATTACGACCACGGCAGGTTCACACAGAACAACAAACTGTGTAATTATTACAAATGACTCGAGGTCCCCACAAAATGCCGCTCCCACATCTTTCAATCAGCAGAAATGTCCTGTCACGACGAGCACTGCTGGGATTCTTATTGCTGAGCTGTGGCGTCACGTGATTCTTGAGGCTAAACGATTCAATCACGGGAGTCTGAGTCTCGCCATCTCGTTAGCGGATCCCGAGATGCCCCAGGTGAGAAGGTCTGACCTGCTTTAACAGCTGTGTGGAGGAGCTGATTAGCAGCCACAGCTGGACTAACGTCGTCCTCACGTGTCGTCTGCTGGTTTCAAACTGTGATGAAACATCCTGAGCGGCTCGCCAGAGGCCGGCTGGTCCGAGGCGTGACAGTCCAATTAAAAGGTGAGGAAATACGATGTGTCAGAGGATGTCTGATGCAGGCCCACTCTGACACCCCCACAGCGCTAATAACCAGTCAAAATGTCCGCCTCGCTGCTCTGCCTCCTCGCCCGCCGCGTCGTGGCTGCTCGCCACGTTTCTTCCCGTCACTTTGCTGACACTTCTCCACCTCTGCTTCCTCTTCCTCATCACACAAAGAAAGGCACAAAGATCACCTGAAAAACACCTGAACGTGATTCTTCTTGCACCAGTAAAAGTCCTTCATCCTGACTGCAAATAAAGAGTCTGACCAATGACACGGCTGCTCTGTGGTCACCTGTACCAACAGGCTGAGCTCCAGTTTACCGGAATAAAGTTCCAGGATTTTAATTGGATGTTGGATATCTGTGTGCTGCTTGATAACAGAGCTAGCTAGCATTAGCTTTCCTTGGTCACTCTGGATACAAAATCACCATGGCAACGACCCAAACAGTAGCACCGAATAACCTCGCATGTTTGATGCTCTGGGTTCTTGTGCTGTAAGGCCGAGTGGTCGTCTCCACCCGATGAGGCGTGGATGAAGGTGTGATGGAGGTCGGCTTCTCTCCGATTATTAAACCCGTCTTTCTGCAGACGCTGGTGTCACTTTGTTGCTGCGTTTGTAGCGTCACCTGATCTCCTGTGGCCCAATCACCTTTGGTTTAGGCTGAGGCCTCAGCTGATTGGGGCTGACGTCTGCGACAGGGACTTCCTGTTTCTGCACAGGAATCAGATTTTTGAACGTGTGTTTTTATTGCATAGATGTGATTATACAGCAGCTGTAATGACGGCGATGTTTCTGTGGGAGATGAAGGAAAAGCTTGTGACTCAGACTCTTCCGACTTTAACTTGATGTCTTTGTTGGTGTCAGAAACACAAAAAACTGAACCCTCAGTGTTCTCGCTGTCTCACCCTTCAGCACCTCCTCTTCCTCCTCCCAGGCCCATCATTTTCTCCTCTTCTACCTTTCTCCATGTCTCCTGCCAGACAGCTAAAAACCAGAGGGAACACTAATAACACTAACTACGCTGTCGGCACGCTGTTACTAAATTGTCACGTGTCTGAAAGAACGACGGCCGCTGCAGCAGAAACAGTCGTTCAGGCTGCTCGTCGTCTCGGAGCGGAGGCCCGAGGAAACAGACAAGAATGCGAGTTAAAACCTCAGCGTGGATTAAAATCGTGTGACGTTCGGTCCTCACGCAGACGAGCTAAACCACCATTTGAATGAATCCTCTCAGCCGTCCTTTCTCGTCTCAGAGTACTTTCTGGAGAGGTCCACGCGCTCGTAGGATGTCAAACTCGCCCGACAGGATGACAGAATCCTTTCAGTTTCCGCCGCTGCGCTGCATAATTGAGCTCCCGATACCGACTGCCAGCATTCGCTGTGTGCCAAACCGGTCGCCGGCACAGCGTCACGGTTTTGTGTGGTGACACGGGGAGGGGTGCAGGTGAGGTGGGCGACAAGCACCAATATTTATTCATGCAGGTAGTTCCACACGGAGCTGGGAAGGAACCGACGAACAAAGGCGACAAACCGCCATTAAAAAAACAAAAACGTCCTTAAATTCACTCGTAGCGTCTCCACAGCTGTGAGGAAGTCCGCGTCATGGATCAGAGACACGTGGGAGCAAATCCAGTAAGCCTGCAGAAACCAGTCCGACAAACATCAGTCAGTCAGCGTTTTGCACTTCCTGCTCTCGTTTCGAGTCGGTGTGTATCGGCTGCGTGACGCACACCCACACCTGCATGATTAATAATGATGTACACAAACTGTGCAGGGCTTCGTCTTTAGCTTGTAGCCGTTAGCAGAGCACAGTAAGCAGGAGGAAACCTGTTTCTGTTTTACGTGAAGCTCATTTTTGCTCTCGTGTCACACTTTTTGAAGTCACTCGACCTGAGTTACAGTTCGAGTAAGTTTCATCAGCCGAGCCTACGCAGCCACGTCCGCTCACTGCTGTCGTAAAAATGGAGGCGGATCAGAATATGAAACGGGGGTTCGCCCGCGTGTGTTCAGTACGTCTGTGGGAGGAGCCACAGATCGAGCCAAAGTGCAGTGTGCGACTGCACGTGTAGGAAACCTGAAACCAGATTTCATGATTAAACATCATCACCTGTTTGTTCCTGAAGGGGCTGAAAATGAAGCTGCTGCGTGACGAGAGAGACACTCAGCACAAACCTGCGGGAGTCGCGTGCATGTGTTGGAGGCATAAAGCCGCCTCCTGCTGAAGGACGCTGCAGGCAGTGACCGTTTACAGGGGGTTGGATCTGCAGCAGCTCTTCTTTGACTCCAGTCACTCTGCTCCATGTTTCTTCTTTTTTGTCACAATCGGATGATTTTCCGATGGGCACACGCTCACGTCAGGCTTTAGCTTGTTGAGGATGCATCGATGGCGTGGGGATAAGTGGGGAGGGTGTGATTGTGGATGAAAGCTTGAGTCTTGTGGAAACACTTTGTCTCTTTGTTCGAGCAGACGAGCAGGAAGCAGAATTCTGTAATTCTGCGCTATTACTTTCAGCTGTCTTTCTGCAGAGCAGCGATTCACGCTGAAGCGCTGCTTCTCGTTGACAGGTGTGAATGTCGAGGTATGACGTCTGTGCGCAGGGCTGCGTGGGTTCATCAGAACGAGGTCAGAGGTCACGCTTCGTCCTTCAGTGAGGAGACCGGAGCTAAGACCGGCCGTGGACCCAAACCAGAGAAACCTCAGGGTTAGCGTGAGCTCACCTCTCAGCATAAACCGGGTCACGGGTTAGCCACATGCTAACTAAGCGCGTCACCTTCTTACATGTCTCCTGTTACAAGATTGGAGAGGCTGAAGAGGTGAAAGCGGTGGGCGAGTGACGAGTCTTTAATACGTCTACGGACAAAAACCAAAGACTTTAAAGTCAGCTGGTGAACACGTCACAGCCTGAGGGTTTTCATGGGTCTTCTGTTTCCTTCTGTATCCATAGAAAGCATTTTATGGTTGTGCTTGTAGTTTTGTAAATCTTTGTGACCTGGTGTTTCTTACTGTCTGATTCTTCGTGTTTCTGCTAACACGGTGTCGCTGCTTCCTTCTGTGATATCGGATCCTGTTTCGTTTAGTTGTCGTCTGTCTTATTTCCTTTGTCATGGTCTTAGTGTCAGCTGTGCCCTGGTGTTTCCACGCTGTATCTCCTGTGTCTATTTAAAGCTGACGTCTGCACCTGTTCTCTGACTGCGCTCCTGTTGCCCTCCCTTGTGTGGGCTCTGCTGCCTTTTGGTTCCCTGCAGCACCTTAATAAAGAGCCTGGTCTCACAGGTGCACACAGGTGTGCTGCTTTCATTCCAGGGTGTTTAAGCATTTATGGAAGCTGCCGTTTCTTTAGGTCCAGTCTGGATTCGAGCGTCCGTCTGTTTGCTCTCGTGTGCACTGACTCGTGCACATTAATACCCGGCGGTCCTGTAGGAGTCGTCGGGTTGGCGAATCATTTTGCTGCTCTCGCCACAGTTTGAATCAAACGTGGTGAATAGAGTGTCAGTTAAACACAGCAGCGACTCGAGGTGCTTTCTACTATAAATAACACAATAACAGACGTCACAAAATAAGCTGTTAATGAAACACCGCCTGGTCTGAGTTGTTAGTCCATCAAAGCGTTTGAATAATGTCCCAAATTTGGTTCTAAGCCAAACATTTTTAGGTGTTATAGAAGGCGAGGTGTAATGGTGCATGGCTGTGAATGTTTTCCTGTGATAAATGCAGACTGAAGCTCGGTTCTCCTCTTCCTCGGCCCCTTAAGCCCATTAGCAGCGAGGCGCTGAACGCTGTGACGCCGACCGATCGGGTATTTCTGGGTTTGGGAGAAGCGTGAGTCAGCTGGCTGAGACTGCGTTTCTTTGAAAGACTGGAACATCTCTGCGACGGCACGAACACATTTCTGTCTGAACAGGTTACAGAGCCATAAATATGTGGACTCGTGTGTTTGAGGGCCGACGAGCGGCTGCAGTAAAAACGTCTCACGCTGCGACCGACGTGTGAAAAACAACATGTCCTGTCCCTGTGTAAAACACGCCGTGGCTCTCATTAAAAGCACATTCAGGCGCCGCCGGTGTCCTGACCTCTTGTTTTACAAGCTCTCATCCGGTGAAACACGGAAACGACAAATTTAAATGAAGCGTCGTCTCCGCGCGACACCTGCTGCGAGTAGGAGTCCTCATTAATGTATCGCTGACATTAATAGTGATGAAATATTCTGCAGCACCATCTGGCAGGCTGTAAGTCGTGCTTCAGAGCGGAGGGACGGCGCTCTAACGTGTTTATTAACGTGACAGCGACACGTATGTTGGAGCGGCTCTCTGACAGGCTGACAGGACGACTCCAACCGTCAACACCGCTCTTACCTCTGCTGGGACAATCTGGCGTCCCGTGGCCCTCGTGGGGCTGCTCCAGCTGCGTCGTGGACCTGATGGTGGTCAGAGAGACCAAACCCGGCCTGAGACATGTCTGCAGTAAGCGAGACGGTGCGCTGCCATCAGAAACACATCCATCGCCCTTTTCTGTGAGCGTGCGGGTTCACACGTCTGACCCGTGACAGGTGGTAAAGAGCACTTATGTATATGTGGGGATTGTTTGCAGGAAGTATCCTGGTCCATTTCATCCCCTCTGGCTCGGGCTGTTTGCCTCCTCTCGCACTGACCCAGCATTTCACCGCAGCAGTCAGAGGGGGGATGAATAATTTAGCTGTGGTGGGCTGCCTGGCCAGCACCGCCGCCGCTAACCCACATAGCAGCGCTCTCAGTGGGCTGCCATCAGTGTGGGTTTGGCTGGAAGGGACAGACCTGCTGTGACAGCCAGTAAACAATTAATGGTCCTCGTGTGGGGAAAGGCTCTGCTGATAAACCCAGCACTGAGCTGTGGACGCCTTTGTTATAAAAATCACTTCATTCATAGCAGATGGTAGAAACGGTGTTAAGAAATAAAGGAGCAGATAAATGGAGCGAGTCAGCTTTAAGCTGAATGTTTTCATGTTTCTGCTCTTTGAACTTTGAACTTTTGTGTTTGTAACCTGTCGTGTTTTTGTCCACGGGGGAAAATGCGACACGATCACTGTCTGGGTGACTGAGGACACGCCTCTCTGTTCTCATCAGTGGGGTTAGCAGGAAGTTGAATCAAGTCAGGAGGAGAGGGCGGGACTTCCTGGACCAATCAGCTCGATAAGTGATGAAGACCAGCACCCTGCCCTCCTCCTCCCCCCGAGTCGGGCTGCAGCAGCAGTCGTTAGCAGTAGCTGCAGGCTCTCCTGGCAAATCCTTGCAGCTCAGGCTGAAGCAGAGAAAATGGCCAACACGAGACGTGTTCAGAGCTGACAGGCGAGCGTCGGGCCGAGGCTCGCCATAAATTACCTGCGATTGTGAGAGCCTTACAGATTCAATCTGAGCAGACGGACCAGCGCCGCCTCGCCGGTTAGATATTTATGAGCCGACATCTGCCACGCAGACCGTGAAAACACAGCCGATGCTGGATCAGCTGATCCGTCCCTGATCTCGGAGACGGAGACGATTAACCGCCGGAGTGCGCACACTTCCACCAGCATCAGGGCCTCACAGCTCAGAGCAGGAAATCAATGCTCACTTCCTGTCCTGGTTCTAACTGGAGCGTGACTGTCTGTGATTTCTGGGAGGTTTCCTCGTGACTCAGCCGGTCTCCTGACCATGAAGTGATGATGTCATAACATGTCATTTCATAACGTTTCCTGTTCAGATGCATCTAATTACACTTAAGAAGAAATGAGGCAACGGCGTCAATGACATGAAGGTTCATTCTTGTAGATGTGTGGCGTGGAGGCTCGCTGGCGTCTCCTCGTGTTCCAGTCACCGTGGTTTTCGTGGGGTCGTCTTTTCCCTCCTGCTGCAGCCTGCATGCTGCTCCGGGCTGATCTGAACTTCTCTCAACATTAAGACTCTCAGCTTTCTCCTCGCCCACGACGCAAAGCAAAGAGTCCGCGGGTCAGAGGCTCCTGAGGATCGGCTCGGGGGGCTCGGAGGGTTAGGGAGCTCCTCTGCAAACCTCCGAGCAGCTGCAGGAAGTGCTCAGCTTCTCCCATCGAGCTGCAGAAAGAAGAGGAGAAATTTACTGCGTGCTCAGTCTGCTCCACCCACGGCACATTTCTACACAAGAAGTGTGGAAAAATATCCCCAAGCTCGAGGCAGCAACCTCGAGAAAGGCACAGATTTACATCTATCTACAACTCACCTGTTTCAGTTATATTGAATTATTATTATTAGGGGCGTGGCCTCTCTGACCGACAGGTGGTTACCGTGCTAACAGACCGAGCGGCTGCAGGGCGGCTGCAGGGCGGCTGCAGGGCGGCTGAGTGTCGGCGCGGCAACGCGCTGAATGAATGAGAGGTCGTCCTAAACGAGCGTGTGCAGGCGGCGTTGCGGCAGATCGTTGCTGCTCCTGTGCGACGTGATGATTGATATTCAGATGATTGGTGCGTCTGCTGTGCGTGCCCCTCCTCCTGTGTGCAGCTGCTCTCACACTGGCTCGGCAGGTTTTCCATTTACAGCCTGATATAAAATTTATAGCCGCTGAGATCGGATAGTCGCTCTCAGTAACACGGTTAGAGTCTGTGTTTGCTGGACGCCGTGGTAACAGGAGAGGCGGGGTTAAAGAACGCAGGTCTGCTTGTTATCCCACATTTAAAGAAGTGAGCTGAAGACGACGACGCTGATGATGGTGATGATGGTAAATTAGCTTTAAATTATCAGACGAACTCCTGGAGCCCGACTCTGACCTGTGGGGTCAGGCTTCACCTGAGCCTCTGCCTCACCTGAAGGTCTGCTCAGGTGTAACACGGGCGCTGTTTTTAGACGTCTGTGTGTGTGTTTGTGAGCATTTGTTGTTCTTGAGTAAACAGTGTTCCTGGTATCCTGGTGTGTTTCTCCGTCCCTGTGAGCAGGACGAAGCCTGTGTGATGGCTGAGGCCCCTCCTCTCGCTCTGCATGTTGACGGTAGCACGTTTCAGACTGGAGGTTGTTCCTCCCCGGCTGTAAAGTAAATGTGGAGGAGACGGATTAATAAGCAGTCTTATGGAAATGTGTTCACCCTCGGCTCATTAAAACGTACAGGTGGCCTCGTCGTGTCAGGGCCCCTCACAAACAAACTGACCTCCACCCTCGATCCGGTCTAATAAATGCAGGCGCGGAGCGGGAATCACATTTAGCTGCTTGTTAATGCACCACCTCGGCGCTCCGCGGCCTGCCGAGTGATTAATGCTGAGGCGACGCATTCCTGGGAAACACCTGCTCTCTGTCCAGGTGAGCTGTCGTAGAAGCATCGCGCTATCAGAGCTGCAGCGAGGAGACGCATCCTGCTAATGAAACTGTCCAATTAACTCCAGCAGCGGGAAAGCGTGCTGTCGGGGAACAGTCACACATGGACAGCAGTGAGAGGTGTGGAAACTCACAGGTGGATTAAAGTTTCACCGACTCTGAGTAAACGTTTGAGAGGATTTCCCACACACAGCTCAGGTGGGTTTAAACCATTAGACTACCTCATGCAGGGCGCCGTTTTATTGGATTAGCACAAACCACACTTATGTAGCTGCTTGGTACATAATATATCATATATCTGAACGGTTTGTTCAGCGCTGAGACAAAAAACTGAGAAACAAGTTCAGCTTGTGACAGTAAATGGACAGCGTGAGCCTGAAGAACCACAAATCTGTCCAAATACTTGTGTGAAAACGTCTCGTAGTCTGTCTCGGGTAGCGTTGCCGTCGTGTCAGCGATGCGGACAGTTTGCTCTGTGCTGCTGTCACAGGTCAGGATCAGTGAAGCCTAAAGAGGAGAAATCGATAAAAGTGACCTGACGCGGCCGCGGTTCATCCGACGCTCGTGACAAACGGTGCTGTCGGCGATTAACTCGCCACGCAGGCGTCATTAGTACATGAAGTTAAGATCATTAAGAGAAACCAGCGACCAGTCAAATCATGAATGACTGAATGGATGCACATATTTGTTGGTAGTCAACGACTTGACTAAAGCCACAAAGGGCTGCTTTTTATGAAAACAGCACATAGAAAGAGAAATAAAAGTCGGTTTTTTTCATGTGCGTCCGTCACATCCATGCACTTTTTTCCATGACTTTGATGTTTTGAGGAGCTCGAGTCCTGCAGAGGGCTGTGAGACACGTCCTCTCCCCCTGAAGGTTGAGACTCCCGGTCCAGTAACCTTCTCTCTATGAGCCGATCCGCTCACATTCATCGGCTGGTATTATTATGAGTGCATTCGGTGGATGCAGCAGTTCGTCTTCGTCTCCACCTGCTCCTCTCTGCTGGTATAAATAGATCAGTTGGAGCTCAGCATCTTTCCCGAGCTTCCACCGGGACATTCCTCATTTAACTGCAAGGAATTAGCATATTAGCGCCACTTTAGAGCCAATCCCGGGCCGCGATGCTGCCAAGCCTCGTCCTGCTTCCACAGGAGTGGAGCCAAAGCAGGCGTCCAAGAGAGATGGAGGGAGCGGAGGAGATCAGAGAGCACCACGTCTTCCATCTTCAGCCAGCTCACACATCCACCCACCGCTCTCCTCTTTTAGCATCCCTCGTCCTCCGCCTCCCCGCGCTGTGATGAGCGGGGAGAACAAAGGCCTGGAATTCCCTGGGATGGAGGAAAGTGGCTGCGGGCGAGCCGGCAGCCTTCACTTTGAGCTGCTTCTGCCCTGCTGGGAGAGGAAGCGGGTCGTTCAGCGCGAGCTTGTTGGGCTCGAAGGTTGATCTGAACGCCGTCTTCATTCTCACGACGCCAGGAGACTTCCTGTTAGCCGCGCATATCTCAACTGTCGCCCCCGCAGCCTCTCAGCGGGCTGCTTCGTGTCTCGTTGGCCTTCAGCTCGGCACAAAGAGAGAGAGCGACTTGAGGGGGATCAGTTTGTGGGCTTCTGCTTTTTAAGGCATCCTCATGGTCAGGAGCGGCCCGGTGACTCCGCCTCCATCACGCCGTGTGTTATTACTTTGACACTTTGCAGATTTTTGAACGTGTGCAGGATCGATGTCGCGTGTGATCGTGGGGCGCTCCACACCGATTCAGATTTAAGTAAATGATCGATGAGTCCCGCCTCCTCTGAGGACGACCCTCCTCACTGGCCTGTCGCTCGCCCTCCTCATCGTCTCCGTGATAAATTAAAAGTATTAATGGGGCCGCTAATGAGGTAATTAGTTTGTTGAATTAATGGTTAGCTAATGTTTTCGTTCCTGACAGCACACCAGGTGGACCCGGTGGGTGGTATTAATATTAAATCTGTGTTTTTGAACATGAAGGAGAGGCCCAGCTGCTGCCTCGCCTCGCAGACACGCTGCTTCCTGATAAACACAAACTTCAGCTGCCAAACGTGGAAAGGGTGAGAACACCGGTCGACCTCTGAAAATGAAAGCACGCAGAAGCATCACGGTGAAGGCAGAGGCTTCATCATCTTCTGTATTTGTTTTAGTTTCCTTCAGTTACTCAATGTGAGCGCGTGCGACAGATGACCCGGGAGGGCGAGCGTGGCGAGCTCGTTTGTGCAAAGACTTTGCAGGTTTGTTCTGAACCACAATGAGCTGCAGTTCTCACCAGAATGACATCATGACTATCAGAAACACAAACGCCAGCTTGTGCGAGCGTGTCGACGCACTTCCTTTAAAGGAGCGACACAAACAGCTTGCATCCTGCTGCTGTGACGCTGCGTTCGTCTTCTGCGTGGACGAGGCCCAAAGCTCTTCCGTGGTCGTTCTCGTCCTTCTCCAACAGGTATTATGTGCCAGCTGGCCCAGCTTCACTAACCCCGCCCCCTCCTGCAGAGCAGGCACACGGATCGCTTCACTGGAGCTGAAAGAGTTTGGATGCCTCAGGCTTTGATTGATTTTAGGACTGAGGAGGATTTGGACTCCTTTGTGCTTGATGAGGTCGGAATGAGCAAGCAGACTGGAAGAAGTTTGGTCTGGGGCGTGTCCTCGGGGCGGATGGCGAGCGCGGGGATTCACGCTCTGTATTAGAAACTGTGCTAAGAGAGAAACGACAGAGAACTGTGTCTTGCATCGTCTCATTTCAGACCCACGTTTCTCAGCCCCGTTCCATCACTCGTGAACCTGCGGCGGGCTGGGGTGTAATAAGCGGCGACAGGCACGGTACCAGCTTAATGTGTCCTTGGAGCTCGCCTGTCGAGTGAGGCGAGCCACTGAGGGCGGATTCATTGCTGCGAGGAGCAGCTATCTCTGTGAAACACGCCCGGCGCCGAGCCCAGCGACATTTAGAAAGGGCTGCAGAGAGCTGGACGCCGCGGCGAGGGGCGTTTGTGTGAGAGAGCGATACCGAGAGGCTGGAGCTCGTCCACTCACGCTCAAGTGTTTGACTGCTGCTTTTAGCAGAGCGAGGCTGAGTGCAGCCTGCCCGAGCGGCGAAAACAAGATGAATGAACGAGCGGCCGTTTGTCCGTGATTGCTGAATGGGCTCTGGGCAGGCGGCGAGGAGTCGAGCGCTCGGGTTTGGCAGAAAGATGTTCAGACGGGAGGAGAGGCTGAGGGGGTGGAGTAAGGCAGAGAGAGCCGAGGGAACATTAAAGTCATCAGTGAGCTCGTGTTTCACCTAAAACACGTGCCGAGTCGTACCTGTGTCTCATCTGTTCAGCCACGCCCCCGAAACTCAGAGCAGCAGAAATAATCAGGTGAAGCTCAGATTCGATGATGATGATTCGATGATATCAGCAAGAACGTCATGAATCAGAGATGCTTCAGACTTATTTATGAGTCGGCACAAACTGCTCTGAATCAGGAAAAACCCTAAACACACAAATAGAAACGATAAAAATGACAAAATGACCAGAGAGCCGCTTCAGCGGGGGTGGAACCGGATCTCGGACGTGACCGCACCCAAACAATGAAGACGCTCAAAGTTTGCTTAGACATTTTTATTGCATCTCGTCATGTTCCCGTGTTTCCATGATCGCCTCGCCCTTATTTTGAAAGTTCCCGTTTACCTGTGAGCAGACTCCTGGTGTCAGACTGTCAGTGGATGATGTTCAGGCTCCGGGCCGCGGCGTCCTGATGTGGACCCTCTGAGGTGCTGAAGCCTTCCTCTCAGCCGTCAGCTGGGCTGAGCTCGGCTGGAAGTGTACCATTCAATTAGGTGAGGTCACTGAAAATTTAATTGGCAGCGAGGTCATTATTTCAGCGGCCGCGGACGGCTCGCCTCGCATCCCTCTCCTCCAGAATATTCTTCTTCTAATGACCCACCTCCTCCTCCTCTTCGGTTGTAGGTGACAGCGAGGTGAGGATGGAGGGCGCAGTAGGACAAACGAATTAACAGCATGAGATTAAAGAGAGGAGCATGCCTGATGAATTATGCAAGCACGAGTCCTGACCGGACTTAATGGGCCGCTGTGTGGAACGAGGCTTTTAATGTGAAAGCATCTGAGGAGTGTGTGTCTTTGCATGAATTAATCAGTTACATTTAAATAAGTGCCGGGTTACGTGTTTCATGAATTAAACACGTTTGGAGCCGAGACCTCGCTCACCTTCAACAGCCCGTGGGCCGATGTCGCCGCCCACCGCCGCTCTCCTGCTCCCGCCATCGAGCCACACACGCTAACGTTAACTTAGAGTCCGGTAATCGGTAACATCACCAGATGAGATGCACGCCAACATGGATTCTTCTTGTAGTTGTAGCTGCTGCTGGTTGTTTTCATCTCTAGTGACTTGTGTTTTGGCTCTTTGCAGTCCTGTTGTGTGTCTTTGTGTCTCGTTTTGGTCTAACATTAGCTTGGGTTGGTGTGATAACGGCGGCACACGCAGCGCGGTGTTAAACGGTTTCAAACGCACTCTCTGGTCTGTAGGATGAGGCTCATAAACCGTGTGGCGCAGGTACCCCGCTTCCACCTCGCCGGCCTACTTAATCAGAGAAATGTCAGCGCCTTCACCCGCTGCTCCACTTTCATCCACGTTTTTATGGCGCCAAATTAGATCCTCGCTGATGAGGACTTAAAAAAGCCAGCAGGCGGAGAACCGGCAAGAAACAGAGAGGGGCGAGGAAGATTAGAGGAGGGAGAGGAAGAGGAGGATGAAGGGATGGAGGCTGAGTCAGTCGGTCTGTCAGACTCCTGCTGGAGGTGAATCACAGTCAAGCTGAATGCTGATGGTTTACAAATAAAGTGATAATAACAGTGCTCACACACAGACACACACAGTGAGTCAGGAAGTGAAAGTGTTCTGCAGCTCGTTGTTTCTGCTTCATTTAGCCGTCCGTCAGCAGGCTGGAAGAAACAGTGTGTTGATGAATGCGTGCACGGTCCCGTGTGTGTGTGTGTGTGTGTGTTGCCTGATCGCACAAAATGAGCGGCTGTAATGAAATCTGTGATTGCTGCACCGTAGGCGAGCAGGGTCATTGTAATTAAGTGTGATTAGGAGGCAGCGTTTCTCGTTCTCCACCTCTGATTCACTCACAGAGGGGCGACTGCACCGCCTCTCCTCCCACATGTGATACATGTGCACGAACGTGTGCACGAACGTGTGCACGAACGTGTGCACGAACGTGTGCACGGGCCTCATACGCCTCGGGTAGAGCAACGGATAAGAAGAGATGTGAAGTGACATGGAAATAACTGTCTTTGCAGCAGACGTGTAGTTAACCCAAGTTTGTGCAGAGAAAACAGAAGGAGGGACTTTTATTTTGAAAAGTCAAAATATATAGGGTCTGATTGGCCGCAGTTCTTACAGTTAGCCTCTTAAAATCCACGTTAGCTGATTAGGGGAGGGGCTACCTTTTGTATATACCACTATGGTGACCTGGTGCTCAGCAATTATAGACCTGGAGGTCTTTTTGTTGTCCTCCTCGCTCTGCTCTTTGTAAATTTTATGTCTTGTGTTGTGTTACGTGTGTTTGTCGTGTGTTTGTGTCATTGCATGTCAGACAGCTATGAGCACAAACATGGACGCGTCTGCATTAAAGGTCTGAGACTGAATAAAGAAAGCTAAACCCTGGAAGTAGACTGGCTTTCTCATTTCATCAGAGGTCAAAGGTCGGTGGATTTAGCAGCTGTGTTTTAGGATTATGTTGCTATGCTGCAGTGTGCTGTAAGCAACTGTTTACAGGGATTTAAAGGCAAACTTCCAGGGACTGCGTGACACTGACAGCCCCTCAGCACAGTAACAGCTCTTTGATACTGAAATAACTGAGCTGTGACCAACATGGCTGCAGCTGTTCTTCCTCTCTGCTTTCAAGATTAGGCTTCAAACTTTCCTTTTTGCTAAAGCATATAGTTAGGGCTGGACCAGGTGACCCTGACTCCTCCCTTAGTTATGCTGCAATAGACGTAGGCTGCCGGGGGATTCCCATAATGCATTGGGTGTTTCTTCTTCACTCACCATGTGTTAACAGACCTCTCTGCATTGAATCATATCTGTTATTAACCTCTGTCTCTCTTCCACAGTATGTCTTTATCTTGTCTTCCTTCTCTCACCCCAACCAATCACAGCAGATGGCCCCGCCCCTCCCTGAGCCTGGTTCTGGAGGTTTCTTCCTGTTAAAAGGGAGTTTTTCCTTCCCGCTGTCGCCAAAGTGCTGCTCATAGGGGGTCATATGATTGTTGGGTTTTTCTCTGTATGTGTTATTGCAGGGTCGACCTTACAGTATAAAGCACCCTGAGGCGACTGTTGTTGTGATTTGGCGTTGTGTAAATAACATTGAAATGAAATGTGAACAGGAAGTGGAATCATGTAGTGGAGAAAGCAGAGGCATTTTTATCGTCAGCTGGATTTTGAGTGGATACGAGATGTTCCCAGTGATTCGTGGAAATTAGCCGTCAGATCAAATTATCTCTGAGACCCTCGACGGGGTTCCAGCGTCGCCGCTCTGGGCCTTAAGTAAAGATCATATCCTTCAGCCACAGTCTTTAAAACACAAACGGCTGGCTACAGGAGCCCGCTGGGCCCAATTCAGAAGGATGGATTGTTTTATTTTCAGGGAGAATATCATCTGTTTTACCCTCTAAATGTGCTGTTATCACAGGCACGGCACATCCTGTTGAGACCTGTGAGTGAGGACTGTGTTATCTCGCTGCTGCAGCTCAGGGAAACATGTCGCCTGGTTTTAGCCTGAAATACAGCAGCTCTGTTCATTAGCGCGTCGCGAGCTTTTGACTTCCTGTGTTTGTTCCGGGTCTCAGTTTATTTGAGGCCCTTCTCTGTTTGCCGAGAGGCTGCAGAGGATTTTTCTGTCAGTCACAGAAGGATTTGAGTGATGTGGTGTGTTTGTCATGCAGGGACTCTGCTGAGGAACTTTCCAACAACACAGTTTTAGTCTTTAATCATTGGCTTTTGGTCAAGATGACAAAAACCGTACAGACTGATCAGAGGGGAAACCGACAAAACTAACAAATGTTCAAAGTGTTACTGTGAGCAGAGAGAAACATGGCCGACACCAGAGCAGCAGTGACTAAAACACTTTGACCATGACGGCCTTCGCTGTGGTGAGCCGACGATCTCAACGACTGTGACCGCTGATTACTCACAGGCGTCGCCACTACGAGGAGATGCAGCGGCTCCGCCCCGCACCATGACAGAAACCTAACGAGTCGGGCTTGCTGATTGGACGACTGCGTTGGTGCCAGCTGTTGTTGTGTGTGTGGTTTTATTTTGTTGACGAGTGATGTGCTGAGGATCGGTGCAGGGCTTCCCGGAGCATCGCACTGATCCACTGACAGCTGTCTGCACGTCCACGGCGAGGGCGAGCTGCTCACACAGGATTCAGTTACTTTTACAAGCAGCAGAGATGTGAGACTCTGGAGGAGATGAAGATCCTCGGCGTGTGACTCTCAGAATAAAACGCTGAAATGGTCAGTCTGAACACGCTGACATGAAACACATCATTTTAGATTCGGTTTGATCTGCTGAGGATGAGCACGCCGCTCAGAGAGAAATCCCTCTGCGTCTGCACGATGACGCTCTCCAGCACGTCCAATGTGCCGATTCAGTTCAGAGAGCCGCCGCTGCAGCAGATGCGGCCCGCTGGGTAATAATGGAGGGTGAAGGAATCTGTCAGAGACGCCAGAACAGCGAGGAGATGGTGACGCTCTCACACTCAAACAGTGTTTAATGGATCTAATTCATGTTCAGCGCTGCCCCGTTTTTAATTAGAAACTCTGGACGGGCCGGACGGCGTGCAGACGGAGCGCGCTCACAAATCTCACATGCTCATAAATGTCTTATTTTTATATGAGGCAAAGATCAAATTCAGCTTCTTCTTCTGATACATTCATGGAAACCTCCATCTGGGGTCTCCGCCGCCTGTTTGTTTTGACCTCTGACCCCCTGGAGGTTCAGGTCTCACACGGAGGCTTGCAGCGGCGCCGTCCTCCCACACAAGCGCTCGTTAATAGACATCAGTGACGAGCAGAAGGTCAGTAAATCCGAGTCCTCTGCCGTCGTCACGGCGCATTAATGTCAGATGGGAATGCCAGCGTGTCGGATCATCGCTGCCTCTGATTGGCTGTTTCGTTTTCCTGTCAGGGCTGCCGATCGATGCTTCAGCTCTCCCGTCATCTCTCTCCTTGCCTCAGAGGCGTGGACCGTCCTCGCCTCCCAGCTCACCTCGCCGTCTCAGATCAATGCTGGCCGAGTTTTATTGAAGCCGGCAGGGGGCGAAGAGGAAGTCCACAGGAAGTCCAGTCATGTTGATGTGATCCATACAAAGCGATTCACACTTCATAATAATCCTTCTTTGTCTTATTCTGGGCCTTGTAACCGGAAGGTCACCGGTTCGATCCCTGGGCTCTCTGTCCTGGTCGTTGTGTCCTTGGGCAAGACACTTCACCTACCGCCTACTGGTGTTGGTCAGAGGGGCCGATGGTGCGATATGGCAGCCTGGCTTCTGTCAGTCTGCTCCAGGGCAGCTGTGGCTACACCTGTAGCTGCCTCCACCAGTGAGTGACTGTGAGAGTGAATGAATAGTGGCATTGTAAAGTGCTATATAAATGCCATCCAATCCATTTGAGCCGTAAAACAAACGTGTTCAGCGCCTCGTTCTGCTCACCTCAGCACCTCATGTTCATGACTCCTGTTCAGACTTCTTCAGTACAAAAACGATCAATAACTCCAGTTTTTATTAGCGGCTGAACAACAGAACCAATCAGCGTTAATATTAATGAGACCTCGTTAACCTGCAGCTCAGGCTGATGAACAGCCGAGCAGCAGAAGGTCCTAAAAGCTCGTGAAAACATCTAAACATGTTAATAAAAGCTTTGAATATTGTAACAGTAATAAAATGTGGTAAAAGTGGTTTTATAACTCTTATTTACATATATATAATTATCACAATGTGACATATACACCATAAAATGTTAAGAAAAGCATGAATTTACTTTATAATTCACCACCAGATAAATACACATATATGTAATCATTTATAAGGGAACAGTCAAACACGGTCACACCATCTTATCATCAGAGCAACAGGAAAAGCTCACGCCATAAGTGATCACATGACGGCGTCAGGTTGAAGCTTACATGAAGTCGTTTTTCGAGATGACACGTGAACATCTGGCCTGTTTTTATGTTCAGCGTGCGCTCGTGTTGTTTTGGTTCATGCTGCAGACTCATCTCGCCATCATGCAGATGTTTATAATAATCACCTGTCCAGTCATTCCTGAAGAATCCTTCTGCGTCACCTCCACGCTCCCCTCCTAACATCCCCTGTTTCCTTCCACTCTCCTCCTGCAGATCCCTCAGATCAGCTACGCCTCCACGGCGCCAGAGCTGAGCGACGACCGGCGGTACGACTTCTTCTCTCGGGTGGTCCCTCCGGACAGCTTCCAGGCTCAGGCCATGGTGGACATCGTCAAGACCATGGGCTGGAACTACGTCTCCACGGTGGCGTCAGAGGGTAGTTACGGCGAGAAGGGCGTGGATGCCTTCATGCAGCTCTCCAGAGAGGCGGGTAAGGTCTGCACGAGCTCGTAATAAGCTGTAAGGTGGGGGTCAGGGGTGGGATTAAAGCGTTGTTTTTACGCTTCTGCATTTAAGACAGGCGTCCAATCAGAGCGGTGTTGTGATGAGGGCGTAAAACTCACGAAGGTTCATTTGCTGCCGTTAGGGCGGGCGTTTGGCGTGATGCTGAGGTCGTCTCTTTGGGCTGCAGGATGAAGGTTTCGCTCGTCAGAAGCAGTTTCGGAGATTCCAGGTTGCTTTCTGACTCCTCACACAGACTCAGGTGTAGTTTAGCCTAAAAATCCAACAAAGGTAAAACATGCCGAACCTGACCAATGGGCTCCTACCACCTGTCGCCTGGAAACGGCGTGCTCAGACAACTGTGGACTGTTGTGGCCTGCAGCAGGTTGGTTTCTCTGGGCTCGCGACACACTCGACCCTGCTTTTACTAACCGTGTGCTGGAGGCGCCGTCAGACACTCGTCCTGCAAACACTGAAGAAGCCGAACAAACTGTTGAGTCAGAGGAGCTGGAGCGGAGTTCATTAGAGCGCGTGGCGCCGCTGATTGCTCTCTGAATAATCTCGCTGACATTTGCAGCCATCTGATGGCTCTTCACAGCCCACCGGTTAGGATGCGTCCTGACATTTATGCTCTGCGTTTTTTAGCGGATTATTAAAGGACGCGGCGCTGACGGGGAGCGTCTTTAACACCAAACAGTTTCCCAATGTTTCTAAATGGATCGAGCCCGGGTCATCGATCTGCGCTGGCTTTTGAACGGCGTTCAGATGAAATGAACGGCACAGCGGTCGTCCGGTGTCACCCGAGCAGAACTCGCCCTCTTCATCTGCACAGCCGCCTCCTCTCAGGCTTAATCTCCCACAGCCTCCTGGCTTCAAAGAGAATACAGCAATCAGCGGGAATGAGCAGCCTCTCAGTGCTGTGAGCAGAGAGGTCTGCAGGATGTCAGAGTCGTGTCACTATATTTAGGAAATATATAGAAGCTGATATAGAACAAATCCTGAATGTGTGACTGATGCTGGGAGCTTGCGGGTGGTGTTGCAGTGAGCTGCTGTTCCTGGTCCTGCCTGTGTCTAACCACGAGGTGCCGGCAGCAGCGTTACAGTGCAGGAGCCACACAGCAGACGTTAGTGTGAGCGTCTGCAGCTTAACACTCACTTTATCCTTGATCCATACACTTCCTCTTCCTGTCACATGACGTGCAATTAGTGACGCTCAACGGGATCATTTGCTGTAAGCACGTCCTCCTCTGTAGCCTGGTGGTGTATGTTGCCTCCACCTTCAGCAGGAGCAGGTTTCTGGTCCTGGGCCCCCGAGTCTGAGAGGTGTTTTGGGGGCAGAGATACTTCTGTTTCAGGTCTGTGTGGAGCCGGCACCAACAGCTGGCCCCGCCCACTGGCTGCTGCTGACTGAATCCTGGCCTGAGGCTGGCGTGCTGCTCTCGCTGTCGGACATGGCTGCTCTCATGATGTTTGTAACCAGCTGAATGTTTTGGTGATGAAGATCAAACCTCCTTAAAGATTAGAAACCTGTGAAATGAGACGCTGCTCCTCGTTGCAGACGTTTGTTTTCGGGTTTCCTCCACGCTCGGCTCTCTGTGCATCGCTAAGAAACTCTCTCATTCATCCAACTTTAACACTGAGTCAGCGCGCTGCTTTCAGCAAACACAAGTGAGACTTCTGCACTAATGAGCAGCATCTGAGAAAAACTGCATCCCAAAGCTGCTAATTCCTCTGTTCCAACAGAGAAACATTTAAACAGCCTCTAAAAATAGTTTCAAGTAAAGAGACGAACTCATTAGCAAAAATATTAAAACCTGAAACAGTGATTCAGATACTCTGTGAGGAGCATCGGGATCACTTACTCCTGTGAACCGGATTAAATTTATCAAGCAGACCATAAAATTAGCTCAGTGTGTGTGTGTGTGTGTGTGTGTGTGTGTGTGTGTGTGTTATCTGCAGATTAGTGAATAATCCAGCGAGTATCGATCGCCGGAGCTTCCTGTCGTGTCGGCCCTGATTAGCAGCAGGATCACTGCTCACTGTGTGGACTGCAGAGTTTAAACCAGTAACGAGCTTCCAAACTAAAGTCCCAGAAACAGCACTGTGCTCACACACACACACACACACACACACACACACACACACACACACACTGAGGGCCGATGGGAAACCGGACACGGTGGGGAATGAAACACAGCTGAACTCCATAAACACAAAGCAGGGAGGTCAGAGCCCGACGCAGGAAGCTGACGTCTCGTAGCACGCATGCTTCAGTTCCTCCTCTACCTCCCATAATTCATAGCGACACATAATTGGAAGCAAAAGTTTTCATGATTTCATGAAAGTCACCAACAAACTGCCACAGATCCCTGACGTGTTCAGTAAAAGTGTTTTTCCATAACCTGCTGATAGATTTAGGCTGTTAAACCCACAGCTGAGCGTCTCACCGCTGGAGGAACATCTGCTTCCTGTCGGCGTGGCTCCTGATGCGAACAACGTCTAAAACTCCCAAACTCTCTCACTCTTGACGATGAGTGTTAGTATTGGCTCAGTCACAGGGAGCAGGACAGTCCGTCAGCACGTTGATCTTTCCTGCTTTCAGTGACCGACTGTGTGGGACTAACTGGTCACCCAGAGGGTCCGACATGGACTCCAGTCGCTCTCAGACTGGTGAAGGTTTGCCTGTGCTGTCTGTGTATCCTGCTTCTATGTAGTAGTTCATGTTAACGTCACAGTTACTCGCCGTCTCATCAGACAGACAGCGTGACCCGTTTTGATTGATTGATTGATTGATTGGTAATTTATTTCAAACATGTAAACAACCCGTTCAGTCACTGATGGATCTTATCGCTGTTTTGTCGCCATCTTGGGGAATCCAAGTCACTTTGAAGACAGCAGTTGACCGCAAGTGGTCTCAGACCGGGTAGCCATCTTCAAACCGATCGTTACCACGGCGACAACCACGCTCCCCATAGTGTGACTGTGGGCTGATTCTGCTGGACTGTGAACTTCCAGAGATTCCGATGTTTGCCGGGTTTAATGAGCTATCCTTCAGAAAGTCGTCACATGCAGAGGTTTGTTTATTATAAACTGTGAAGCAGATGTTTGTGGCATCTGTTCCTAATAAAGAGGCGTGTTTATTAATTAAGCTGTGCAGAGTAACACACACACAGACGTCTGACGTTAGCCGACGGAGCGTCTTTATTTGTGCTTGGGATGATGAAACGAGCTGGAAACGTGTTTCTACCGCGTGTGACGCTCTGCACGTTTCAACTTCACATGTTTGCAGATTCATCAGACTCAGAGCTGCAGCTCGACCTCATCGGGCCGACCAGCCCCTCACGTGATGCAGCTTTAATTAAGATTAAATGAGTGCCGGCCTGCAGATGCTCATCTGTGTGAAGCGATAACTGAAACAAATGAAAAGTGAAGTGCACACGTGAGGAAGCTTTCCTGTTATTCTCTGAGTCAGCAGGCCTGTGAAGACAAACGCTGCCAGGTATTTGTTTTCCAGAGTGCTGACCGAATAACGGCTCCTTAATACCGAACTCTGAACTGGCAGCTCGCAGCGAGAGGACCAACGCTCGCCGATATCTGCCTCCGGGAGCTCTTGGGGAAATTTCTCCCTTGCAGCTGCTGTTTGTTTCACTTTAAATTTCATCTCCGGGTCTCAGTCTGTGTAAAATCCATCTGACCTCGCAGATCTGCAGATTTGATAAACGTGCAGCGGCTCAGGAGCAGATCTGCGATTGCTTTTGTGATTCACAGTCAGCTGTGTCGCACCTTCATTTGCTTCATTCACACTAATACGTTTGAAAACATCTTTTTCTCTCCGTTTTGGCTTTCCATCCACACTCAGACGGCGTTTTGAAAACGCTCTCCAAAGCGGATGCATTTGAAAACGCTGTTTTGGCGTCGCAGTGTGGACGGCAAGAACGGAGCCTTTCGGAAACGATGACGCATTTTAGCCATGTGATGCAGTCTTGTGACCAATTCAACTAAAACGGCAGACGTACTGTACAGCAGCAGTTTCGTTTGCTCTCAATTGTGACGGCCCTAATAAAGATTAATATCAGTTTGTAAGTGCTCCAGATAGCTCCAGATAACAGTCGATGCTTTTCCTCGACATTTCATCGCAACTTTTCAAAGAGCAGGAAAGAAAAGGTCGAATCGTCCTACGTTTCACGTGTGCACAGGAAGATTTCCAGTGTGGATGAAAAGGATTGAAAACGATAGTGTGGACGTGGAGCGTTCTTAGACGAAAACACCGTTTTCAAATTTATCCGGATTAGTGTAGACGCAGCCTTAAACACTTTCATTGTCATTTATTCAAGACAGACCGCTGTCACGACATCCTGGGGAAAAATCACGATCATCATATCTTTAAAAAAATGTCAAGTACTGAAAAGCGAAGTCTTGGTAAGAACCAGCAGGGGGCGACTCCTTGCCGTTGCACTGCAGAGCGCCCCCTTGTGTTTTTGCTCTGTAACTGTCAGCCAATACCTCGCACATTCCCGCCTCTTGTCCTCCTTGAATTTTGACGTTTGTCTTCTTGTGTGGTCGGTGACACTTTGTAATCACCGCGCTTAATAAAGTGTAAAACCTGTAATCTGTTCTGTGTATAAACCTGGCTGATGTATATGATATAAGCTGTGGTCAAAGGTTTGGACAGCAGGTCCATCACAGGCTGATAACAGCCTGCAGCTGTCTGTGGGCAGGTGGCAGGCGCACTGCTGTAGCTCCATGTAACAACAGTAACAACAGCTTCATATGCAGGAAGCTCGATGAGTTGGATTCTTCCTCAGGAGCTCGTTCCTGGTGTTTCGAGGCTCCACTCGTCTCCTCCGTGGTTTTAATGGTCGTAGAAGTTTTTCTATTCAGTGATTTATGTCCGTGTGTCCTTCAGAGATCAGCGGACAGACTCAATGTTTTTATTTCCATCATTCAGACCGAAACCCAGAGCAGTGCTCACGGGGAGATTGTCTGAATGAAGACGTGTCTTTGTTTCCTGCCGTGCTTTCTGAAAGCCTCCTTCATGCGTCTAATGTTTTGTCTCCTTCCAGCAATCATTGTCGTCTCTGCTGCCTGATGATTTTTTCCTGTTGACGGTTCATCTGCTTCCTGTTTGTATCCGTCCAATTATTTTTTTGCACCCTTACAGTTTGAGCAGTCGGTGTTAAAAGGACTGTTTCTCCCACACTCGTCTTCAAATTACTGCTCAGGTGTGGCTCTTCAATGTAGTGTTCATTTCTTTATTTATAATGGATGCAGTGAAGCAGGGAGCCTGAAAAACATCCGGATGATTCTGGTCTGACAATAATTGTCCTGAAAGCTCCACAAGAAATGATTTGGATAATAACAGGAGTGTTGGAGATGTGACCAGCTGATGGCTGAAAACAGCATCTACAATATAAAAAACAAGTTAGAAGTTCATCTTCAAAAAAGATGGTGTGTGCAGTTATTTCATTGTTGTTCCAATGAGTTAATTAAATACATTAAATATTCCTAAATATAATTTTTTAATTCTATGTAAGCTTTGCATTTTCTTGGAAAATAACTAACTGTGTCATCTGCATTTAGATGTTTCCAAACCTTCAGGAGCGACTGTAAGTGGACGTGTTCTGAGCAAACTAGGGGAGCAGCAGAGAACTGGTGTTTGTGCAGAAACCAGAAGAAAGTTTCGGGAAGAAATGAAATAAACATGAAAAGCAATGAAATGAACTCCAAACGTCTGATGTGTGCTGACACCGTGCAAAAACGTTCATTCACTTTATGTAGCAATAACTGTGATGGTAGACTTTGCATTCGTCTGTTTTAACATTATCTTTGTTATCAGTGTTTTTCAAATTGTGCATACGTTTCCATGACACTGACATTTTCCTCTCTATAAGGCATAAATCATTTAATTTCCTCAAAAATCGTCAGTGTGCCTTATGTATGAATTCTGGTTGTGTTTACTGACCTCGAACCGATTTTATGTGGTATACGGCGCTCAAACATCTGTCAAAACTGTTTTAATGCGACTTTGCTAAGCTACGAAGCCGCACCGCTTGATGGATTGTTGAAGCATTACGGCTACTGTAGTCAGGAGCCTCGCAGAGGAATCTGGGTCCTAAACTCCACCCGTTTCAGGTCCCAAAGTCAAACGAACACTGCAGCATCACTGAGATGATCTTTACTAAAATGATCAGTGTTGCTGCTTTACCAGGTGTAACAATCAAGTTTAACATCCAGGCATCCATGAAAACAGAATTTATTACATTTAACGAAGGTAGAAGTTAGCAGGAAGTTAACAGGAAGTTAGCTCGCTAGCTTCCACCTAAACATGATATAGCATGTTCTGACTGAGAGATTTCTGAAAA
>NW_005187506.1:349560-351726 GCF_000239375.1 Pundamilia nyererei | reverse complement strand
AGCAGTGACGTTTGTAGGGTTACTGAAGTTGGGCTAGCTGCTATATAATGATGTGCTACGTGTGGCTAGCGACACAGCTATGTTAGCATAATATAAACACAGTGAAGCTGGAGGATGAACACTAACTTTTTTCCACTCGATAAAAGTTAACATGAGGGTTCCTGATGGTTAGAGACAAATGCAATCACATGGCAGGATGCTGTAAAGGACCAAACTTCAGCCAGGAGAACAACTGAGATAATCCAGCCACAATACCAGGTTAGTCATTAATATACTGCAACAACACGGGAACAGAGCAGCTGCTAGAGAATTCAACATTAATGAATCAATGGTACAGAAGTGGAGGAAGCAAGGAGAATGAGTTGAGTGAAGTTTGACTTATCTGACTGTTTTGTTTTGCTTAATGCGCCTTATAGTCTGAAAAACACGGTAAAGTGAAAATGTCCTTGTTTAAGGTTTGTTGAACAGGTAACCTTCACGATTTGTGGTTCACCGTTTAAGTACTGAGACAATCAAATTCAATAACAGTTTTGATATTTGTCCACGTTTTCATCTAAAACCAGTCATGTCAGGATAAAAGAAAGAGTGCAGATGTAACAGGCTTGTTTCTGCGTTGTGAAAGGTAAAAGAAAGAAAGACCTCCAAGTAAATAACTCGCTCACTCCAGCTCCTGTGACCAAATACAAACAGTGGGGAAGAGGGTTAGCTCAACCCACCACAACTCCCAAGCTAGTCAGAATACTATATTCATGCTAGCACTAATGGCACCTAAAACACATTTGTGGCACACACATACTACACATTTATAGCATCTAACGAAAAACACGGAACAATGATGACAATAATTGAACTGAAATCGCAATCAGAAACATCAGGGTGGCTAAATATGAATTATATGTGTGTTGTACAGGGTCTGGAAAGAAATGACACCAACCTCTCCCACAGGGGAACTGTAGAAAAGGGGAGAGGCCAAAGGGGTACCCCGTATTTATAGGATTGCACCAAAGAAGAAGAATGAGGGGCTCTAACTGACAATGACTGTAACTACAGGCTTGAAGGTCCTAACAGTCAGGTATAAAGAACACATTTTGTGTAATTATTACAATATGTAATCTATGACCGGGTTCCACAGACAGTGAACGGATGCAGAGCAGAAATCAGTTTATTACAAGCTTACCTTAAATAAATGTCTGCTACTGGAGTTTGCTGAATAATGAGTTGTGCTGTCTGCGTGCACATGTTGCTGAACCTCCATAAAAATGGTGTAAATAGATCAATTTTGATGAACAGCACAAACGTTTCTGCTCAGCCTGAAGTTCCCCTGAAATAAACTGTTGATATCTGCCTTTAAAGCTTAATGACTTTACCTGTTCATGTGTTTATCTCATTTATACAGTCGTAATTGTTGTTCTTGGTGTGTGTAGTTTATGAATGGGATGGATTTTAAATGTTGCTTGTCTCCAGGCTGGCGCAGTGTGGAGGTTACATTTGGTACTGCCCGCTGTTTTGTACTTATGGCTTTCACATGCACTCGTGTGTGTGGATGTGATGCTGGAGAAGAAGCAGACTGTGTCAGCACTGAGCTGAGAGCTGAAACTGTGGGAATGCCGATTAAGCGAAGAATGATTGACAGCTCCATGGTCCAAAACAATAATCCTGCCGAGTCCATCAGCCTCTCCGGCTGTCTGCTCTCAGTTTCTTCCCCCCGTTTTTGTCAGCCTTGTGTTTCTTGTATCAGAGACGTGAGCTCAGAGATGTTTGGATAACAAACATGTAAATGGAGGCTTTGCTTGTTTTCTGAGGGTATCCCTGCATCACGTGATGTCCGTCTCATTTCTCTGGGTTTTCTTCTGTGAACTCTACAATGTTTGCAGGGTGAAAATGTGGATCTGATTATTTTAGATTCTGATCGTTGTTCTCCCCGAGTGGGTCCTGAGTGTGAATGGATGTGTGTGTCTCTGTGTTAGCCATGTGCAAGTGTACCCTGCTTTTTGTGACCCTGAGTCACAAGTGGAAGAGGATGGATGGATGGGTGGGTGGATGGATGCGTTGATGGATGGATAGATGGATGGATGGGTGGGTGGATGGATGCGTGGATGGATGGATGGGTGGGTAGCCGGGTAGGTGGGTGGATGGATACGTGGGTGGATGGATGCGTGGGTGGGT
>NW_005187506.1:342511-349129 GCF_000239375.1 Pundamilia nyererei | reverse complement strand
TGGATGGATGGGTGGGTAGACGGGTGGGTGGGTGGATGTATGCGGGGATGGGTGGGGGTGGGTAGATGGTGGGTGGGTAGATGGTGGGTGGATGGATGGATGGGTGGGTAGATGGTGGGTGGGTAGACGGGTGGGTGGGTGGATGGTGGGTGATGACGAGGGTGAAATGTGTGGGACTGGGCTGAACTATAAGCTGTGTTTTGTTCTTTAATGATAATGATTTGCTATCATGTGACTGAGTGAATCCACGAATCCTTTGATTTCATAGAAACAGTTCAAAGTGCTGCAGTGGAAACAGTCGTGTCATCTGCATACAGGTGTTTCTGCACCTCCATCAGAGGCTCCGTGGCCGACTGAGCTGTAACAACCTGACAGAGTAACAGAGACACCCCCCCCCGCAGCAGTCTGATGCAGCTGCTCTCCTCCACCCCCTCCTCTCTGCTGGTCTGAGCGTTCATTAGTCTGCAGAGATACGAGCTGCAGCTAAGCAGTTAATGCAGCATCCGATCTGCCTGTTTGATTACCTGGGAATCCCGGAAGGCATCCATCAGCCGGTTATGAGCTTCATCTTCCGCCGCAGGCTCTGAGCAGCGCCACCGCTGCACTCATCGCCACGGTGACGACTTAAAGGATAGAAATGAAAAGAGAGGCGGGTTTTACTTCATCACGGCACATCGTGTTGCCCGGGGAACGATGGCACGTCTGAAGTTATTCAGGGAGAGATCTGTCAGACGTTGAGCAGCGTGCTTCACGGGCCGGAATAATGTTTTCTCAGCCGATCAGACGGCCATTCATCACCAAACCTCCGCTCGCTGCTAAATATTCCACTCTGTCGAGGCCCATCCATCCTTCCTCTTATGTTTCCCCATCGCACCGACACTGACGGAGCTGCTCTCCACACTTCTCTCCTCAATTAGTTCCAGATTTGATGCCGAGCATTTTTAAGAAAGTCAGCATGAACATCTGAAGCTGGAGTGTTCAGGTGAGTTGCAGTCGGTGACGCCTGAAGACGCTGCGCTTTGGTTTTGGTGCACACCGGATCGATTTCATGTAAGACAAAAAGCATAAAGTGTTAGACATCCATATAAAAATAGAATTATTCACTTGTTTAAAACATCCTTTTCATACCTCATAACATGATTGAATTTAAGGATTTAAATGATTTGATTATGTCAGGTGTGAGACATGTTGGTGAGATAATAAACCATCCATTCATTTTCCATTCGGCTGTTCACGCTCTGACTTACAACCAATTTACCATCACCCAGTACCCAGCATGCTCTTCTTTGGACTGTGGGAGAGGACCCTCGCTCACGGGGGGAGAACATCCACACAGAGCACGAGCCGGCTGCAGGATTTGTCAGGACGGTCCCGGAGCCACCACAGCACCGGCTCTCCCGGTGAAATAATGAGGTCGTGGTTTGTTCTCGAGCGCTGCGGAGCTGTAACGTCGGTGCTTCATTAAAGTAAAATAAATCTCACAGATTAAAACGATGACTCGATGAACGATGAATCCGATGACTCGGCTGCTGCTTACGTACCTCACTCGTGGATTCCTCACTGAAGCTCTTCCACTATCTCTCTGCATCTGCTGCGTCTCCAGGCCAAAGAGCAGAGATAGAGCAGACCCTGTACAATCAGCCCGCTCACGCCTCTGATAAGCTAAGAGGCTTAAAATGGGAGTCAAAGGAGTGGAACTGGGATGAAGTGATCCGGAGCGTCTCAGGGCAGGAGCACTTCCTGTTTGGACACGCGTTAAACTATCCTGACCTGTGATTCAGCGCCTCGTGCCGTTAATCTCAAGCAACAGATTCAGAGCTCAAAGAAGGAAATGAATCAATATAATCAATAAATGATTGAAATTTATGTCCGTCGAGGAATTGTTGTGTAATAAACCACGAGAAGGAGGCAGAGGCGTGTCGGTGAGCTCATCACGCCGCTGACAACGCCTGCTCGTCCAGAGAGACGGTGCTGAGCGCAGGGCGGGGCCGGTGTGATGTCAGCAGAGCTGTGGGATAAAGGTTCGCTTTATTCTGTCATCGACCCCTCTGACCCTGTGAATGCCCCGGCTCCACCTCGCAGCGCGGTGACATTTAAAGAAGCTCTGATATCGCCATAGAGCGCTTCACTGTCTTTGTTCGCCGTGACCGGCGCTCATCCACCTGCCTACACTCGCGTTTCCAGTCTGAGTCAGACTCATTTCCCAGTAACACATGAATGTTTCTGGGCGCTGTAATCAGCGAAGCTCTGACACAAACCGTCCTGACTGAAGCGTAGCAGCAGGTGAAGCGTCCTGCTGACGCCTAACAGCCGGGACCAGTCGCCGCTGACCCGCTGCTGCTGAGCCCATCGGCACTAGAAATACTAGTTAGTTCAATATTATTTTGTTCATGTATAATAACACTTTTACCCACAGCTACAGCTCTGAGAGACGCCCTTTAGTTTTGGAATAGACCTTAAATAAAGTGAATAGCTGTGATAAATCTGACTAAACTAATAAATGAGGTCAAATAAAAGGAGCTGAAAGGGAAAAATGAAGCCAAACCACAGAACTAAAAATCTAAGTAAAATAAAATATCAGCTAATTACATCAAAATGTTAAATATTCAATAATTAATTAAATATAAACTGAATATTATAAAACAAAAAAAACAAAGTAAAATAAAACAGGAACGTCTGAATGAAGTTCATTAAAACACTGATGAAGATGACGTGAACATGAGATGCTGACAGACGCCGTCCCGAGGCCCAGCACAGTTTTGCTTTCTGATGTGCTCAGACATGTTTGTGGATCACAGAAACACGGATCGATCCTGGTTATCAGGGCGTCCCGTGGAAGAAAAACACCATCCAGGTTTGAGGGTTTCTGAGCGCTGCCGACTCTCTGCCCTCCTGCAGTGGCACAAATTTCCAACAAATAGATTAGAAATAATTAGATAAGGAATAATTAGATTAGGAATAATTCTAGCAAATTATGTAGATCCAATTAAAGCGGGATAAACCTGCAGCTACTGGAGTGGAGCAGCTGCCTCAGTGGAGCTCCAGCATTAATGAAACAGCAGAAATCACTTAAAGACGGAGTCTCCACGTGAGCCCGGAAACCTGCGCTCACAAAGAAAGAAGTCGGAGTCACAGAAACACGAACACTGACAAACCTCACAGGAAAAATCCACAGTTCACACAGAGCAGCCAAAGCAAGTGTTCAGACCGCCGTCAGCTCACACACACACACACACACACACACACACACACACACACACACACACACACACTGTCCAGTAATCGTGCACACACAGACACACACACACAGATAGTGTTGTGTAGACGTTGTGTTTTATCTGTGATGTTTTATTTTTCCTTGTTAATGGAACAAAAAGCTTAAACCTGCAGAGCTGAAGCTGCAGTTCCTGTAGCGTCCAGCAGAGGCTCCAGCAGTGTGTGAGTGCCCATAGACTCCTGTGTTAAAGTCAGCCTGTTTTGGTCTCCGTGGATCAGCTCCCCTTCATAGCAGGAGCCCAGAGAGCTGTGATAAAGCTGCAGTGACCTCAGCAGCGTCTTCGTTGTTACTGTGTACACGCGGCAGTCTGAAGCGTGTTACCGTGAAGCCTCCGTCCTGTCTGATGTATGACACTCACTCATAATTTCCCCGAGGGCCGTCTGCCACGGGCAACATCCCGTCTGCACAATATTAAGCCAATTTTAGCAGGAATGAAAAGAGGATGGGATTTTCAGTGTGAGCACGCCGTCCCGAATTGATCCCTTCGCTCAAACAGCAGTAAATGTCAGCGAGGAGCCGCAGCTCCAACTACAATATTTAATAATTTTATTTATTTTATATCAGCCGAGCTGTGGGCCATCTGTCACTGTGCCACAAAGAGAGAGCACGTGGAGCAAAGGCCTGAGCGTGAGTCACGTATCCAGTCGCCTCTGAGGTGGAGCAGCACGCCGAGAAGAAACCAGGGTAAAAAAAAGGCTGTAAAATAAGAAATTAGCTCCGTAGTAAAACCTGAGGAATAATTAAAGCAATTACAGTCAAACGACTCGACTAAAAGAAGAACAGCTGGAGGTGAAACTGCCTGAAGGCCAAAGGTTCCAGCGCTCCACACAGCTCAGTGCCTGCCATCACCTGGACCGTCTGAGCATGCTCAGTGAGGGCCAGGCTGCTGCGTGCGCTGAGGGGATCAGTGCTGTCACTCTCGGACACTAAACACTGAACCTGACCAGCTGGTTTCTGGTGACCGGCTCTAACCAGCAGCTCTGAGACGCCGGAGCTTTCCACGGTCCCCAGAGTGGGTGACGCTGCGTTTAAGGCAGCGTGGAGCCTCTGAGACGAGCTGTTGTCGGCATTCAGCTGCTTCCAGGGATCGAACCTCCCACACGAGCCTCCTTACCCACTGACTGTGGACCAGCTCTTTATAAAAGAGTCTTAACATAAATGATTACCCAATAATCATATTTTATTGTTCTACTTGTTGCCATGTTTTTAGCCTCTCTCTCTCTCACACACACACACACACACACACACACACACACACACACACACACACACACACCTTTAACTATTAAAATATCCTAGTGCAGCCGAGGTGTTTTAAGACTTCCAGGTAAATCCTGGAAGTGTTTGTAAGGAGAGCCCATGGAGGAGTTACAGGGGAGGTGTAAGTGGGTATTGAAGTGTGTGCTTCCATAAACTCAGCAGGTCTTTGGTCAGAAAGCTTTTCCTCACACTTCTATGGGATCAGACACCACTATCGCCACCTGGTGGCTTCAGGTAGAACTTCGGTCTGAGGCGCTGCCGCTTCAGCTTCATTTTTCTGATCCGGCAGCTACGTCCGTGCTTTGTATCGTCTCTGGAAGACGCTGAACCTGAACCAGCGTATGTGTCCCAGAAACACCAACAGCTAAAGCAGCTGCTGAAGAGGAGCTCACCTGAACTCACCTGAACCCCGTCAGCCTCACTGCTGGATGTGAGTGCAGCTGTGGACCTGAGGGCAGGTCGCACCTCAGTGAGTTTCGGGGACAGCTGACAGACACGCAGTGAGCATGTGCAGCAGGCGTGAAACAGGTGTTTGGACTGACGGTAAGCAGCAGCGGTCTGTGATTGGTTGCTTTTGCAGGAATACTTTAGCTTCGGTCTACTCGGTCTGAAGTTCGCTGCTTTTCTGTAAAAACCTGGAGGTGAGAGCAGTCTGTGGTCTGTGTTTTTGTTCCTGTTGGTTCACTGAGTTTAGTAAAACAGTTTTTCCTCTCTGTTTGTCACAAAATTTAAAAGGGGAAACCAAATCCCATCTGTGAGAGAGCAACACAATCAGATAGAGACAACCCGGACGCCTGCAGAGAGCTCCAGATGTTCCTCTCATGTAAACAACAGCTTTACCATCGACCCATTTTCTCTTTTTGGCACCCCGGCGCGTTCCCACGAGACGAGGAAGAGGGAAGGGAGGAGGCTGCGAGCGGAGGGATACTCCACGGAGCCGACGCCGCTCCGACACACTTTGAAGGGATGAGGCCTCGGGAGGAAGGAGAAGGCCTCGGCTCTTTCCCCGGAGCCGCTGAAATAAGCCGATCACAGGGAGAGGCGGGACAACGGGCTGCTCTGTTTTACAGACATCAGTCGTCTCACACGCAGCCACGGTATTTATGGAAATCAGGTCTGAAAAATCAGGTCTCAATTTCATGTCACATGACGGTGTGAACGCCAGTGTAACGCTCGCCTTCCTCAGTGTTGCATTATGGGTCGTTTGCAGGCTGTTTGCAGGATTTTATAGTATCTCATCAAACACACACACACTGCCTGTAAAGTCATCTACAAATGCTGTTATTACACAAAGTATATTCAAACGTTAACTGTGACGCCTCTCCCTGCACTGATCACATGTGTGCGAGCGTCTCACGCAGTCAGCCTCTGACCAGGGACGCAGCGAGGCCTGGCTTTAAATTGAAGACCACCACTATTATTATTATTATTATAATTATCATTATTGTTATTGTTACAGTCATACAGGTTTTTTAAAAATGGGTCAGAAAATACTCTGAATTTCAATTAAATGTAAAAATATATAACTGCATGTAAAGAAGTGTCTCCATGGAAACGATATTCAGCCCGAGCCTGTTCCTGTAAACAGCCGTCCCATTGGCTTAGAGTGAGTCTGGTTTAGTAACACACGTTTGTAAGAACGTTCCCACACGTATCAGTACATGAGGCTCTGGAGTACCCCAGCGGCTGATGTTAGATCCCTGTTAGAGCCTCGTGTTTGAAGCGAACATGTTCCTGAAAACACTCCGCGTTGTAAACGCGGTTTTTAAGCTCCACTGATCGCAGCGTGAAAGCGTTCTGCTTTCTGCTCACGTGTCGTACAGCAGGCGCTCCCAGAGGTTATCAGCAGAGCCACCAGCACAGAGGCAAAAAACAAAGGCCGCTTGTATCTGTGATGTGAGGAGAAACCACGGCGACAGGTGTGGTCGCTAAGGTGATGCAGGCTTGTGCAGATTTGCAAAGTTCTGATTAAAGACGAGGCCGAAGAAGCTTCTGGACTTTTGTTTCATCCAAGTAAGGGAAACATGAGATCCTGTCAGCTGACGTGTCACACATGCATCATGAGTGTGTGCGTGTGTGCC
>NW_005187506.1:331953-342331 GCF_000239375.1 Pundamilia nyererei | reverse complement strand
CCCCGGGGTGGACGGGTCCACAGAGGGGCTGTTTGGCTGCGCTCGCGGCCCCCGAGCTGTTTATTTCTCCCCACTCATCAACAGAAGCACCGGGAGGAAGTAATAACGGAGGGGGAGGAGGAGGGAGAACTAAGGAGAGGAAGGGCTGTAAAATATGAAGATGAGAAAGGAGGAGATTAGTTTTGCTCTTGGAGACGAGATGAAGAGTTTGACCTCGGTGGAGTCGCCCGTCTGTGGCCGTTAGCTTCAGCGCGTGCTGCAGCTGGGACGCTGCTTTGAAAAGCGCTCGGACAGTAACGCGTCAGCGTCTGCCTTACGTTCGCTGACGCGTGACGTGTGTCAAAGCGGACGTGGCCTGAAACGTGAGGAGCTGCGCCTCTGTGGCTTCCACCGCTCGCTCTGTCTCCCCATTCATCATCTCTAATGAGGCAGAGCGCGCTCAGAGAGCCTGAAATATCTCCCTCAGCGGTGGGAGCCACAGTCCTCGCACCGTCCTCCTCCACCCGTCATATATGATGCATCTGCCCCGTGCAAGGCCTCATGGGAAATCTAAGCTGAGAAATGCCTCTTAGTGCTTGAATACATGCGATGTAGTTTCTTCTGTCAAACAAAGAAACTGTCGGCTGCTCAGGCCTGTGTTTAAGCAGGTAAACAGCCAATGAGAGCAGAGCCACGGTCACACACACAAGGTCGTGTTTTAATGTCAGAGATGCTTTCTGTTGCCAGTGTGTGCCTCAAACAGCCTGCGGGCTCATTTCTGCCCAAGGTTGTACTTAAGTCTGACGTCATCAGCCGTCGTCTTCGGTTCCCAAACTCAAAGAAACACTGACATCACTGAGAGATTCGCTCATCCAATAAAATGATCAGTGTGGCTGCTCTCACAGGTGTTCCAATAACCTTAAACATCTGGGCACAGAGAAGAGGTTAGCAGTTAGCTGAGCTAGTTTCCATCTGCAGATCATACACGCTGATGTGACTGAGGGATTGATCCAACTGTGAGCACAGACGAAAACCAGCAGCGACGTTTGCAGGGTTACTGAAGTGGAGCTAAACAATGCCCATAATAATGTGCTACGGTTAGGACACACATGATGGAAAGACTTTAGCGCAGTGAAGGTGGAGGATGAGCGTTGACTTTTTTCCATTCAGTAAACGTATACGGGAGGTCCTGATGGGCGGAGCCAACTGACATCACACTGCAGGGACAGCAGCAAGTTCAAGCTTCAGCTTTTATTCTCATATACAGACAAACAGTGTAGCAGCGTTCACCCGGAATGAAATCGCTCGCTTTACATGAACATACAGAAAGTGTACAGGTATGTTAAGAAAGAAAATAATAATAAAATAATAAAGTAATAAATATTAAGAGAATTAAAACTACTTTGGTATTTACAGGTTGTGCAAAACTTGTGCAGTTAGGATTTAAAATGGTTTAAAGTGGCAGTGGGTGGAGTCCAGTAACTGTAGTGAGTGTGTGCAGCCTGATGGCTTGTGGGTAGAAGCCATGTCTTGATGCGTGCTCAGTCATCCAGGTGAGTAAATCTGGACGTTTTCGGTGGGAGAAACGTTTCGTCATCATCAGGTGACCTTCTCAGTCTCAGCTGACTGCAGGTTTCAATCTTATAAACAGCACATTTGCATAATGACTGAAACCAGCCCACTGAGGGAACAATGGGCTGGGAGGTTCCTTAATCTTAATTATGCAAATTCTCATGACCATTGATCAACAACCACTGATCAATGGCCATGAGTTCAGAATCAACCTTTGGAGTAGAAAGCTGCTAGTGCGGGTCGAAAAGGTTTGTGGCTGGGATCAGAGAGGATCGCGCTGTTGTGAGGTCCAAGTTACTGTGAGAAATACCTGCTCGTGAGCTTCAAGTGCCCACCGGGCTTTGGTTGGAAGAGGGAAACATAATGTGAAGTCATGCAGCTTCAGAACTTCCTGATTAGCATCGTCACAGCAGCATAAACAGCACAGGTAGGAACCACAGGTGCTCTGCAGGAGGCGCTGATGCAGACAGGCTTTGACAGCACTCTGAGTTACGTGTTGTTTGTGCCGACACAGAAGGAAAATATGAATGTTCGTGATGTTCCTCGTGGGGACGCAGCGGCGCCACAGCGCTTGTGTGGGCGTGTCCAGGTGTGATTGTGGAAACGAAGAGTCTGAAAAGTTCCTCAAAGTTTGGAGGAAAGGCGCAGGTACAGCAGCATGTTTTAGCTGATTAAACAGGATCACAAACTCATTTCCAGGCCAGATGTTTGTCAGATGTTTGTTGATAACCAGCATTAAATTTACCTGTAGGAGATGTTCCTGCTAAACCGAGCAGACGGCTTCCATCTGACAGCGTCTGCGTCTGAATCAGATAAAGGTTATCAGGAAGGAGAACGAGGACGCCTCCAGCAGAGCGACGCCGTGAGCTGAGAGGACTTCCTGCTGCTCCCCTGTGCTCGCTTCAGTCTCCATCAGACTGGACGTTACGATGGTTAAATCCTTCTGAGAGGGGAGACCTGGACTAAACTAAAGCTCACTCGTGTCACTTCCTGTCGTCTCCTCTGAACGTGACTCAAAGCGACTTACTTTGTGACATGTGGTTAAAACCACTCAGCAGAGGTGAGGAGGCACTGAGCATGCTCTGTCAGCGGGGAGGGCCGAGGAGACGGAGGGCCGAGGAGAGGCCAGGCCTCAGCCGTCTGAGGAGGTTGTCGCTACCTGATTCGTACCGGAAACCCAATGTTGGCAAAGAGAGGAAGTGACGTAAGATTTGCGCATGCAGGGTACGGATCGGGTTTCCGGCACGGATCGGGTAGCGACAGGGTCTCTGGGAGAAGACCGCCAAGCCCGTCCAGTCGTCACACACATTTAAAACGTGACGAGGACTCATTGATGACCGCTGAGCCGTCTCCTCCTTCAGTTTGGCTCTGACTGACGTGTTTGGAGGCTGCTTCAGCAGGACGACCCCGGTCCATCACCCACTCACGCTGTCACTTTTCATTAACGGCCACGGGGGCGTGTTTGAGCGCCGTGAAGCTTCACGACCGCCACGAGCTCTGATTCCAAATTACAGAGGGGACAGCATGATTGATGACTTGTTGGTGGTGATTAGATGGCTGAAAACTGTCTGCACTGCAGGCTGAACAGTCAGGAAGCATCGCGCTGAGAGTTACTTTCCTGCCGACGAGCCCGATTACAGAGGAGAGGGTCGACCATCGAGCTGTGAGAGTACAGATGCTCTTCCAGGCTCCACGCAGCATCGCTGCCTGCTAACAGGCTAGTTACGTTTACAAATTATTATTAATGTTTACTAAAGTCAGGCGTTTGTGATCTGACACACGTTTATGTTCTTTATGTGTTTTTGATGGTTCAGACATTCAATAGCAGCTCCGCTGGCACATGTAACACGTCACATACATGACCTCAGGTACTGATGCGGCGTCGCTTGTTGTCATGGCAATAGTGAGACAGATCACACTAAGCATCCACATCATCCTTACAAACCAGTTTTTAACCAATGAATCAAAAGATGAATTATGTCAAGAGACTCACAAAGACTGTACATAAAAGATGGACCACCCAGTGGTCGCGGTCTTGTTGTGAAGACTCAGTGTTAGCGTGTAGACATCTGCCATGTTGGTTTCTTTAGAGCCAGAACTCAGTTTAGCTAAGTTATCAGCTGATCACACCAATCCCTGCTCCTCAGTAACATCCTGATAACGTCCTCGAACTTCACCTCACAGCAGCCATATTGCTGGTCACGTGATGTCATTAAAAATGCTCCAACAGCACCAACACGGCCCAGTTAGCTGAGGTGAAGCCTAGCTAGCAGCTACAGCACCATCAGCCTGTCAGTCAAAGAGGCCACGCCTCTAAAAATGCAAACAGATGAGGTATGAACACCCCGCAGGTGTTACGAAGGGGAATTTGTATCAGGCTGTAAACGTGCTCATTAGCTTAACATGTGACTGAGTCACTGCTGGACATTAAAGCATCACAGCTGTTGGTCCATCAGACCTTCACTGTGTCGGTTAAATGTGATGATCAACCTCCTCCCTTCCACGCCAAACGTGAGCCCAGAATAGGAGCAGCAGGAGCGGGCCGTGTTTTAATTATTTCAGCCCTCAGCACCCGAGCAACTCCTCTCCTATGGGGAATGTTCTGATTCCGGTTTTGGTGCCTCCACATGAATTTTTCACAGTTCAATCTCACAGATGCTTGTTGTGACACAGCAGAAAGGCCTCGCACTCACAGAGAGTATCTGATGAGTCTGACAGCAGGCTGCAGTCCTACGCTGACACCGCCGAGACAAAAATACACCATCGCATTCACCACTCGTCTCGCTTCCCCCAATTAAAGTCGGGTTCCTTGTAGCTTTGTGGTATCCATGGTAACTGTGCAGTCTCCACCTACGTTATAGAGAACCCGGGAAACAGGAAGTCACGCAAAACATCATTTATTGGGCGAAAAGCTGATTCATTGATGCTCTTTTAATAGTTTCATGCCTGAGAAGGACGTCTGTGGTTTGGAAACTTTTAGCTTTGACAAAAACATGAATTCCTGCAGCTTTTTTAATGATTTCAGCTGAATGCTCCCGAATGCTTTCAGTCTGAATGAGCAGAAACACTGAAATTAGCCACCTGCAGCATTTTGCTGTAAAATTAGACGTCAACAAGCCAAAAAACAGCTGAACCTGGGAACATACATCCCACTGCTGCACAGCTCCAGGACACTGGGAGCTGTGGTTTCAGACAAGACGTGACTTAATGCAGCTGTGAGGTCATTTGTAGTATCTGTGATTGTATTTATGTATTTAAAGCACTGCAGGTGGTTTTTAATCAGACTGGCTTTTGACCCTTTGTTCGGTCAGACGGAGGCTGAAGCACACGACAGTAGTCGAGCACCTTCCTCCCTCAGCTGTGATCAGACGCTCTCTGAGATTTACTGCCTGGCTTCTTTTCTGATTGGCTGCTTTGTCTCGTTCTTCACGCCTCCTGTCAGCTGACGGCCTCAGCGCCACAGGTCGCTGTAAATTACTCACAGCAAAGCTGTTTGGGGCTGACGCGTTCAGAAATATAGAAAAAGGACGGTTTCATCATATGACGAGCTTCAGACCAAAGAAGATGAATGAAACCTGAAAGCCAATCGAACGTGGGAGCGGATCTGCAGTTTCAGGAGGAAAAACGGCAGATTAGTTTTCAGGTTTGGAAGCACTGTGCTGTTACGGCGGGTCATCGTTCCACAGCTTTGCAATGACTCTTGGACTCTTGTTGTGTTTCTGTGAGCATGCCTCGCCCACGGATGATGGATTGTGGGACAAACTGGGTGAAACTTCTCTTGTTCTAGTTCTTTACGACCAAAACCTTCAACACAACATCTGACAGCACGATGCCAGCACGATGACCATGACTGCTTAGTTCTCATGTCATCCGTCAGTTGTGTCTGTGAGCAGAAACACTGACAAAAGCTGGATCTGCTGAGCTGCAGACGGAGTTTGGATGAACTGAGACTCAACCTGACACCAGGGACGTTTTTGCGGCGTATGCATATTAGCTAACAACTTGTTAGTGCTCAGTCATTAACCGATGAGTTAACAGTTTCAGGAAGTGACATCATGGGAGTTGCATCCATGTTTGCATCCATGCTGATACATTCTTTGCTAGTTGTGTTGAAAAATGGCGAGAGAAGAAGTCGATTCCAGAAACAGCGGTACCTAACGGACCAATCACAGCTGTTGGAGGATTTTGGAGGGTTCATGATTACGACGCACTCACAGCTTAAAGCCTAGCCTTTCATAATTTTGTTACCTGATTTTTGTTTCTGAGGAAAGATTTGATCCACATATGAGGACATTAGTTTTACATTCTGATAGCACAGTGGCAGTATGACGTCCTCGTGTGGATATCAGGCCCTTGTAGAGCAAAATTTAGTATTTTGGTCTAAATAACCCAAAATGTGACGTCCACACATGTGGGCGGCAGGTCCTAGGAGGTTAAATGATCAGGCCTCATAGGATCATCTACATATCAGTGAACGTGTATGCACAGGTGGGCATCCACTTCACGGTCATGGGGGGAGGAGCCTATCCCAGCCGTCATAGTGTGAGAGGTGGGGCGCACCCTGGACAGTCGTTGCAGTGCCACCACATGGAGACAGGCAGCTTTCACACTCATGATGAGCCAGTCTTGTGTCCCAGCTCTTCACCAGCTGAGATCGGTGGCGTGTTTCAGCCGGCGTGTTCGAGGGTTTCTCCTTCATCTGCTGCTTCCTGTCAGACGCTAATTCAAAGCCACCATTGTCACACCTTCTTCCTGTGAGACATCAGAGTTTGGACGTGCTGTAAATTGTCACCAAATGCTGTGAGGTGCAGTATGCTAATGCGCCCGACCCCGGGTCGACCGCTGCCGCCGCTGCCTTGGCTAATAAGCTCTTTCTGAGCGTGCTCACAAGCGCAGCACTTTGATATGCTGCCGTTGGCCAGAGTGGAAAAGGCCTCTGATGGTGATGAAAGCGTCTCAGCCTCTTTCTGATTCATCCTCTCTCAAAGCAAGCCGTTTATATCTCATGTGATCAAACACGCTGAAATATGCATGATGTTTCTGCACGCGTCTGCGTTTCTACGGAGACTTTTTAATCACGTGGTTTCGAGGCGGAGGTCTGAGCTGTGTCAGCGTCTCAAACATGGTTTGTTTCTGCTGTGTGATGACGGTCAGGAGCTGAGGGCCGCTGCAGGTTTGCTGAAGCGTGTCGCTGAAGAGCCACTCGCTGTTTGGATCCATACTGGGCTGTTGCAGTTTGGTTTCTATGGATTCGTTGTTGATTCAGTTCCTGTTGGTATCAGGCAGCAGACTCGCAGTCATGTGACTCAACCAACAGAAGCGTCATGGCTGCAGCTCGCGATGACACAGCGACGGTGACATCACCTGCTGACTTCGAGCGTTTTCAGGGTCTGACTGTCACTCACAAGTTCTTACCCAATGAGCATGCCCGGATAATCCTCTGTTGTAAGTGTTTGCAGAGGTCAGAGGTCAGAGACTCGTGTAGATTCAGCCGTCGCCATCTGGTGGCCTTCAGATGCAAAGACGTCTACGGCACTTCTGCGCTGGCTGCATTTTTCTGAACCACTGCGTCCGTGTTTTTGAGCATCAGTGGCTTCATCGTGTCTAAGTCAGTTTTGTTGCCATGGTAACAGGTTCAAAATGGCGGCGTCTTCACTGTCTAACAGCAGTGGGAAACATTTTCAGATTCATGCACTGATCGTCACAGTAAATATGAAAACTGTCCTTCAGATTAGATCAGGTCCGCACAGAGCTCGTCGGTCCGCTTCCTGTCTCGTCTCTTCCTGCTTCGCCATGTTTCCACGTCACAGCGTCAGCTCGGCAGTGTTTGTGAGACTTTCTCGTCCCGAGTAGCGCCCAGCTTCCTCTCAAAGTCAGAGCTCTTTTTCTGTGTTTCCTGTTCAGAGCGACATCAGAGGAAGTTTAAAGATTAGCATCGGTCTCTGCTCGGCGTCCCACGCAGGCCTTCGCTCCTCTGCCTCGCATTTATTTGAAGTCTGTTTTTTTACCTTTTAGCTGGGAAGATAAAGGGTGGGACGTGAGGTCAGGGGTCCTCAGGGGAGCAGCGATCCTGTTTCTGTGTGTGGTGCACTGACGGTGGCATTTACAGCTCCTACAAAGACATAAAAGTCTCCGTCACACCTGACGTCCGAAGCCACTTCCTGCTTTTTTTAAACTGATGGTACTCATTGTTGGACAGAAGGAGGAGCGGCTAATGAGCCGAGCTGACCCAGAGCCACCTGTTGTCCCTGATCAGGTGGACTGTGAGGAGGCCGAAGGCTGCAGGTCCCTGTTTCATTTGCTTTAGACTCTGTACTTTTCAAAAATAAAACATATATTCTTTCTAGAAATTAATAACTGATCACTAATTACCACAAGCAACACACTGAGAGGAGGCGGGCTGGTCACATGATACTGAGCCAGGATCCATTACCGCTAATTAGCAGCTTAAGTCAATCTACAGCTCGCTGCTACTGCTCGAACATCCTCGACTGTTCGTCCTGACACGTTTAGCCTCCGGAGGCTTCGACAGGATGGGGCCCAGTCCTCCTGACCCTGACAGACCGGATCATTCTCTGGTGACTCTTTCAGGATTTGAAGGGACATTTTTCTGCTTTCAGCCACTTGAAACCTTTTCAGGCCAGCAGGAAGTCTCTGTAGTGTTTAAAATGTCATGTGACATCTGTGCAGCTGACGTTCAGACACCAGGTTTGTGCTGAAGTGACCTCACATCAGTTTACCTGCTGCCATGGTCACGAGCTGGGTCTGGACCGGTCTGTTGGGTTTATCAGTTTAAATCAGATCACAACATCCGTCACCTCCGCTTCTGCTGCTGCTGTGAGTATGTGGAGGCGTTTCTGTGGCGTCAGATTAAATCAGATGAAATTCTTCGATGATTAAACACAGGAACATGGTTTCATGTCTAACCCTGTTTTTAAAAAGTCATGTAGCTGAAACCGCTGCGCCCGCGACAGAGCGCCGCGCTCCTCTGCAGAACTGAGAGCTGTGACGGCTGCGTGGAGTCGGCGCCTGAATACCAAACGCCAAATGTTTAATTCATTTGTTGAATAAAATGTGGAGCTGCGGCAGCTCTCCTCCTCCTCCTCCTCCTCCTCCTCCTCCGCTCGCTCCACGGCAGCAGCTGAATGTGAGATGAGGCGTCGAGGCCGAAGCTTCAAACAGACTCCCGCCCGCTCGCCTTCTTCTTTACCCTCGTCTTCATGAAGCCCAGAAGGAACGACACACACGACTGCTGAAGACCTCTGACAGAGTAAAACTACTCGAATACACTGAAGTATTTATCTCCGTTAATTAAGGAAATAAAATCACAGTCATTGAAAAGTCAAAATTAAGGAAAAAATAAATTTTCATAAAAATCAAAACAAAGTTTCAAAAAATTAAAGAAAAAAATTAGTTAAAAAAAGTTTACTGTAAGTGAAAATCAGTAACAATTAATTATTAACACTCTGAGATAAAAGTGAAGACGAAAGTTTCACATCTGAGAAAAAAGTTGTTGAGAAAAAATGTAAAAAAATGTCAAAGAATATTTTAAAATTTATTAGAAAAAAATTATTGAGAAAAAGTTAAAAAGAAATTGAGAAAAAGCCCAAAATTGGTGAAAAAGGTAAAAATGTTAAATAATGAAGCTTCTTCTTGTGTGAAGTGTTTACATGGCACCAAATCACAGCAGCAGTTTCCACAGTACAAGCAGATGACCCCTATGAGCAAGCACCAGGCGACAGTGGGAAGGAAAAACTCCCTTGTAACAGGAAGAAGCCTCGGGCACGTTGTGGAAAGCCCAACGTGTTTTGTATAGATGTGAGAGGACAGCGTCACCGAGAGCAGCCTGGATTCGCTCTAACCTTTGTGCTCAGTCACAGACGTCTGTGACCCTGAGGTCACGCAGCCTCGGGAATGAGTCTCACCTGTGTGTCAGCTGTCAATCACAAAGCTCCAAAGGTGAGCCTAAGCTCCACTACGGCGTCTCCGAGCTGCACGCAAGCCAGCTCCCTGTATTTCTGGCCGAGTCGCCACACTCTGGATTTTAACGCTTCCTGGAATCCAGATATTCTCGTGATAACATAACCTTCACAGCTTTGCTCGTAAACAGGCAGTCAAACAAGTTCTGTAAGCCTGAGGTTAAACTCCGCCCACACATGGACACGTGGAAGCAGCCGTGATGAATACAGCAGCGTTATTACACAGGACGCATGTTCAGGGCTTCATCCTTCACGTGTCGTTCCTCGTTGTGTCTGTAGTTCTGTGTTTGGCTCCATCCGTCGTCCTCTGGGATCTTCTGTCTGCAGGACTGAAGTGTTCCAGCGTGAAACTGAAAGCTCACTCACGCTGCTCTTCAGCTTCATGTTTGATTTAATAGTTTGGAATAAAAACATGGAGCACAAATAAAACTGAGCTCAGGAGTCTTCCTTGAAGTGCACACCTGTGCGCTCGATGTCCGCTCTCTGTCTTCTTCTTTTGTGCTGGTTCTTGAGCAGCTGTTTCTGTATGAAAGATGGGCGTAACCTCTGTGATGTCATTCACTCGAGACTGGATCGAGTGTATGACATCACTCTCATCGCCTTTTTGATTCTTGAAGCCGGACGGGCCAAGCAGTGGATACACCTGTAAGCCCACAGGATTCCTATTGGCTGGTGATTTCTCAGCCACTAACCAATGAGCATGCAACGCTCCGTTCTGCGGGAGACGATGACAAAATGTTTCATTCAGCATGTCTATCCTAACCCAACCAATCACAGCAGATGGCCCCGCCCCTCCCTGAGCCTGGTTCTGCTGGAGGTTTCTTCCTGTTAAAAGGGAGTTTTTCCTT
>NW_005187506.1:312156-326114 GCF_000239375.1 Pundamilia nyererei | reverse complement strand
TGAACAAATTTAAACTTTTTCAAATTATTCAAAATGCAAAACGCTGCGTCTCTAATCAAACCGCTGTAACTTCAGAGGTGATGTTCATTTGTTGATTAATGGTTTTCTTTTGTTTTTGATGTACTGCAGAATATTTTTATAAAATCCCAGAACAGGAAAACCTTCATGTGTTTCTGTGTTTTATCTTCAGCTACTTTGACACAAAGGTCTCGCTGTGACGCTCACACCTTTGATAAAGTCTTGCGTGTGTCAGCTTCCTTTTTATTGATACAAAAATATGTAAATGTACTGATCTGAATTATAATATTTCTGGCTGTCAAAATTTCCCAGATTCAAATCGAATTTAATTTAATTAAATCGGATCGATTCAGGACCTTGTGAATCGGAATTGAATCGATTCTAGAAATCAGTGACGACACCCACCCTAAATATAAAGCACCTTGAGGCGACTGTTATTGTGATTTGGTGCTGTATGAATAAAATTTTATTGAATTTAATTGAATTGCGTATGACCTGAAACCACCTGCGCCTACAAACAGGAAGTCTCCCAAAGACTTCTATAGGACCAGAAAGCTTTGTCAGCGGCAGGTATCGCCCCCTGGTGTCTGTCAAAGAAAATGCAGGTGTGAGGTCCCTGAATGTGACTATAACTAACATCAGACTCAGACAAACTACTGAAGGGAAAGTAAATATGTTTTCACTGTTTAATGTGAAATTATTGCCAGTGTGGTGAACGTGTCACATTTTATCTTACAAAGCTGCTAAAGCTGATTATTGATGACTGCTGGTGGTCACAGTGACGAGGTCATCCGTGATTTATTTACCTCTGAGATCACATCAGTACTGAACACCTGCGTCTCGTCTCAGCTGATGAAATGCTGCTAATGAGCGACTGTCATTTGTTTCATGGTTCGCTGCTCGGTCGCTCGGGTGAGCTGAAACGGTGGAACAAACGTAAGATCTGAAGCTTTCCTGACGGCGTGGCGAGGAGAAGAAGAGCTCCGGCTGAGCGTTTCTCTGTCAGTGACATTTATTGAAGGCAGCCTGCAGCTCTGACACTGTTAAGGCGACTGTGCGCGGAGATGTCGGCGGTTTCGTGAAATGTCAGGAGAGCAGAGTCCTCCTTCTTCTTCTGCACTTTCGTCCTCTCAGACTTTAACCTTTAGGACGAGCTCGGGGCCAAACCTCTAATAACGCTGTTTCTGAAAGGTTAAAGCCATTGCCGATAAAACGGATAAATTATACTTTTTAAGGCTGCTGCAGTTCAGGAAGCTGATGACTCTGAGTTAATTGTGCCCTTTGTTTTGTCTGCTCAGGTGGAATCTGTATCGCTCAGTCCCTGAAGATCCCTCACGACCACAAACCCTCCGACTTCGATAAAATCATCCGCCAGCTGCTGGACACTCGGTACGCCAGGGCGGTCATCCTGTTCGCCTCCGATGAAGACATCAGGTAATAACCCTGCTGAGGTAACGTGCAAAAGTTAAATACGTGACCTGAATCGTCGTCTTCAGCTCAGGATGAAAACGTCAGGACTGTGTTAGTGCCAGCAAACACAATGCTACGTTTTTCCTTTGCTATATTTAATGTATTCAGATGGATTTTTATTGGATGCTCAGCACATCAGGACTCTTCCAGCCGTACCCTCCATCCACTGAGAGGAAGTAAAAATGTTTGGGATAATGAGCACGACCCTGAGGGAGGAGCTTCTGCAGCTGACCCGGGACACGCTGGAGAGGTTACGTCTCTCGGCTGGTTTGGGAACGCCTCGGTGTTCCTCGATGAGCTGGCGGGAGATTAGACTGCCGCCCCGTGACGTGAGCCGTGTTCATGAGTACCCACCATAAAATACTGAGGTTAAGATCAGGCTGAGGAAAACTCGACATCAGTCAGACACTCTGGAAAAGTTCGGTGTCTGCAGACTTCTGTTCCCCTGCGTTTCCACAGTCTTCTTCACTCACTCTCCACCTCTGACTCAGCGTCTCCGTTGATCAGTCGCTCAGATGGAGCTCGTAGTCTTCAGCATCTTTAGGAAAGCCTGAACTAATCAGATAAGGTCCTGTAGGTGCAGCAGGTTGGTGGGTAACGACAGGTTAGGCTCTTTAGTGACCCTGTTGCTCCAGGACAGGTAAACTGATGTGGAAGCTAAAGTGTGGGTGGGGTCTGTGACTGCTTTCTCACGCAGGGGCATCCTGAACGCCAGTAAGCGAGCGGACCAAGTGGGTCATTTCCTGTGGATCGGCTCCGACAGCTGGGGCGCCAAAAACAGTCCCATCCAGCACCTGGAGGACGCCGCGGTGGGAGCCATCACCATCCTGCCGAAGAGGGCCACCATCAGCGGTAAGTCCCTCGCCGCTTATGGTTTCACGTTGCTCGTCTTTATGAGAATATGTGAGTGTAAAGTTCATCAGCTCGCTGCTACATGAAGGAAAGGAGAACTTGGTTTTCTGTCCTCGCCGCTCGCTCTTTTTCCTCCACGTCTGCCTGAATAAGCAGAACTTCAGGAAACTCAATCGCGTCGGGAACGCTCGCAGTCTCACTGGGTTTGCAGTGACACCAGATCGCTCAGGACTCTTTTGATGATGATTATTTTGTCGTCATTATTCTGCTTCTATCAGCACGGAGAGCTTTACTAAAGACCTCTGCTGCTCTTACTTCCTGTCAGACGAATAAAGTTTCACTGCGGCCTGAAAGTCGTGAAAACGTTCTCTGTAATGATTTTAAAGACATGACGACAAACGTGTTGATGCAGAGCTGCAGTCCAAAGACGTTCATGCTTTTGACTTTTATAGAAAGTTTCAAATGTGTTGTGTTGGCATAAAAATGATTTCACTTCCTGTATTTCCTCTGATGTCACAGTGATGATCTTTTGTAAGCCCAATAAAGTCGCCGTCTGCAGGAGGCTGGCTCTAGTTACTCTGTCGCAGTTTGAATTGTTTTATTCTGTCAGTTTGAGACGCTAATAAAAAGTCTCAGGTTTGATGTACACGGACACGCCGCTCACAGTTAACCTTAAACAGCGTATCCAAGGACACGTTTGCTTTTACTCTCCACAGTTTGATTAATTAAAGCTGAATGAAACCTTTAAGCAGACGGTTTGTTTGAGATATAATTAGTGTCACTGAGTCAAAACTAAAACATGTTTGTGTTTCTGTGACTCGCAGGTCACAAAGCGAACTTATTTTGAAAATCCCGACCTCTTCCTTTGTGTCAGAGTGTTTTTCTGAACTCTCTTCAGAGGTGTGACACGCAGAGAAGCGCCGCCATCGTAACCACGCTGAAACCGCAGATCAGAGGAAACGTAACGAGACCGCGGCCGACCTCCTCATCGGCGCTGATGACAGCGTTTAGATTACAGCGCGCGTCGTAACTACAGACGGCGGCGAGTGCGGCTGTCGTGTCAAACACAGATGGTGACGGGGATATACGGCGGCGGGTTGTTGTGCCACTTCAACGCTCTGACTTCAAATAAAGCCTGAGCTCTTTGTTCTTTTGTTCTCGCTGCACTAATACTTCTGTCAGGAGGCGAACGGAAGCAGCGTTTCTGCTCGCGTAACGTCGCTCTGACCTTTTTTCTGCTGCCAAACACGAGCCGGGCAGACTCGGGCTGTCACCTCGGATCTGACGGGAGGTGCTGCGCTCATAAATTCTGCGCTCTGATGACTGATTTATGGAAATGGGGGTTTTCTGAGCATAAAGGCACTCGCAGAGAGCACTGCAGCGTAACGAGGGGCGGGGTGAGTCAGGTTTAAGGGCATCAGACCCATTACACCAGAGGGCACGCCGCGAGGAGCAGGAAGAGATGGGGTGATGGGGAGAAATTTAGCTTTATGATGAGAGTCACAGCCAGATTAACCTTCTGCACAAACCTCATCAGCGGCTGCCTGTGAAGTGTGCTCTGAGAGCAGCGTTTACATCACCCGCGGAGCCTGTGTGTTCGGGCTGAGCTCTGAGGATGACTCAGCCTCACCAATAATACTCAAACTCCGGAGATTATGACTCTCAAAGTCCTTCTACAAGTCTCAGAGCTGGCCTCATTGTTATACTGCGACATTAACTCCAAACGGAGGCATGCAGGCCAGCGTGCATGGATGCACGGTGACGTGTTCACCCTCTCCGGGTTATCCGGGGCTCCGTCAGAATCGGTGCTTTTGTGAGGGCTCTCGCTGGCAGACAGTAAGTCGGGCACTAAGGTCCCGGCAGGGCGTTGAGGTGCAGAGCTCTCGGAGCAGCCAGGCGGCAGAGGGCGCACGCTTCACTGACCTCTTGTCTTTGTTTTTTGCGGATGATTCAATCCTGGTTTCATCGAGCGCTGACCTCCAACTCGTGGCTGGCTCGCAGCTGAGTGGGAATCGGCTGAGGCGGCGGCGGCGGCTCTCGGCTGGAAAAGGCTGGTTTCTGGGTCAGCGATGAGTTTCTGCCTCAAGTGGAAGAGTCCACGTGTCTGAGGGTCGGGAACAGATGGGGTCATCTGATCCCACCTGCACACTGGTGAGTGTCGACTTACTGATCGGCACGCCTGCCCTCACCTGCGGCCCGTGAATAACGCCTCAGTGTGAGGAGCGCCGTCACTCAGGGGGAGTTTAGAGTAGATGCTGCTCCTCTGCATTGAAGGAGACGGCTGCAGGGAGATGCAGGAGGTGCTGAGGAGAGGGAGGTCTGGGCGTCTCAGTTGGACGCGTTGATGCTGCTTCAGGTCCAGCTGCACAGACGTGTAGATCATGGCGTCGCTGCCCGTCTGTCCTCGTCTGTCCTCGTCTGTCCTCGGCTCATCCAGGTAGAACAAACACGGTTTCCTGCCGTCTGTGAGCGACTGAAACATTTAAGTAACGGCGTGCTTGTTCCTGTTTCTGCGCTCTGATAGGTTACGTCTGACGCAGGCCTCTGTCCGACTTATAGACTTGTCCAGACAAATGTGTGCAGTGACAGGAGCCGTCCTCATTTATGCAGACATCGCTTTGCTGCGCACGCTCTCCCTCTGCGGCCTTCCCTGTCACACCGGCTGATATCGCATACATGTTAAAGACACTGAGGCTGATTAGGAATAAATCAAGACCTCATTTCAAATCTGCAGCCAAGTCTGTGTTTCGGATCCCGGACGGAGGAGGTCAGCTTGGCTTTGATTTCTTGTCTTTTCAGGTCTGAGAAAATAAATCCAGCTATTTTCATGTGAAACGTGGCGCTGCGAGCCTGAACACAGCCCTGCTTACTGTGCCCGATAATTGCTGAGACTGAACCCAAGAGAGGAAGCGACACAGAGGGGGGGTGTGGAGAAGAAAAGGCTTTAGTGAAAACACGTCGGGAACAAAGGCGAAGCAGAAGAGAAAGTTGAAGATGGGGTAGAATTAAGCTGCAGGCTGGGAAGTTTCCCCGTGACAGAAGATGCCTGCTGAGTCTGCAGTCTCCAGCCGGGATGGATCCACTTCCCAAACTCAGTTACAGCTTCTAATCCACAAATCTGAGCCTTTTAATGTCACACTGGAAAACTGGCCAAGCCGCCGAGTCTGCAAAAACCTGCAGGTGACGCATTCAGTGTTTCCCACCTGAACAGGTAAAGTTCAGTTCTTATTGCTGTGAACTGACAATTGGGCCTGTTTGCCACCAGACCGTCACTTGGATGTCTGGATCTCAGCAGGGAGGCGGAGTCACGGACAGGAAACGGAGGCTTCAGGGAGTCACTGAACCGAGGAGGCATGAAGCAGCTCTGTGCAGTCCAGGAGACAGAGGTCTAACTGCAAGAGAGGAAATGAAGCAGCGAGGAGCCTCCCTCCAACTCCTCCACCTCCTCCACCCTCCCACTGCTCTCCAGCTCCAGCCTCTTTGTTTGAAGAGCTGCCGGCTCCAGCGTGCCCATGTGTGCGCCAGAGAGAGGAGGATGCGGATTTTAATCTGACTCCATGTTTAAAACATGATCAGCATCCGCCAAGACGGATGTCCTCCCTCACACCGCCAAACGCAGGAAATAACTGCGAGCGCAGCGTCACACAAATGGCGCTTTTGTTGTGATTTGGCGCTATATAAATAAAATTGAATTGAAAACAGAGGCAGGTGTAATATTTGATCAATCGATACTGCAAAGATGAAGTAACTAACACAGAACACGAAGTAAAAGAGCTGTGACGATGCACTTTACAACAGATTTTAGTCTCCGAGGGTCATCATGGCTGAGCTGTTACGTGCATGGTTTTTAGTGTTTAGAGACGGCGATCTTATTTTAGAGATACCTGGGACGCCTCATTATTAGAGGTCCTAATCAGACGCCTGAAACACCTTCACAGCCTCCCTTTGATGTGGAGGAGCAGCAGCTCTTCTCTGAGCACCTCTCGCCCTCTCTAAAGGAGAGGCCAGCCTCCCTCAGAAGCAAACTCACTCTTCTATCCAAGATCTCGTTTTCTGTGAAGATATCAAACATCCAGAAAAATCAAGTCAAGCCAGTGGTACAGTACACAGTGAAGCGAGCCCGCGGTGCTATGACAGACAATAACACAGGACGTGTGCAAGTGTGCAAAAGCTGCAAAAAAACAAAGACGGTGCAGCAGAAACGTGCAGCAACTGAGAACCCGACCACAGCATCACCAGCACTGACAAGAGCTCCTCTGTTCCTACAGAAATAACTCATGTGCATGCTAAAAGTTATTATATCCATATTAAGTGACTGCACTGCACGCTGTTGAGATTAAGCAGGAACTATAATGTGAGTGGGTTGAGCCCAGCCTGACTCTGCAGGGACTGGTCCCACTGCAGGCCGAGTCTGTGGCTGCGCTGCCTCCGTGTCTGTTTCCTGGACTCCTCAGTCAGCGGGATGCTCTGTGGCAGCCCGTCACAGCCCATTCCTGCGGCTTTGCTCGCAGACGAAACACTAATCTGACAAACGGCAAAGAGATGGGAGGAGGAGACGTTTAGCCGCTGACACTGATCAGGCTAAGCATCCTTTCTCCTGCTTCACACCAACATTCGTCTCCAGTCTCTCCACCCACCACACCACCCGCCTGCTGCATTTAGAGAAAATATCCACCTTTTGAATGAACGTTATTATCTGTGTTGCACATGGATATGCATGTGCTAAGACATGCTTTTGTTATTGCAAATGCTCGTCTGGATGCTGCTCATCATGATTTCGTCCCACCAACACTGAAATGAAAGTCAGTTCAGCTGCTACTTTGTTTTACTGGGTCTGATGGGAAACACTGGAGCAGCTTTCAGCAGCTTCCCACCGAGGATGTGGAAACCAGGCCGTGTCTCGCAGTCAGGCTGTAATTGTCCCAACCCACAAATCCACCTGCTTCATGGAGGATTTGGTGGATGGAGCCTCTTGTTGTTGAAAGCAGCTCCACTGACGCCTGCAGTCAGTCTGGTTGTGCCGTGTGCTCTGCCCTCCACCTCTCACGCCGCTGCTTTCCTTTCACATTAAGGATTAGTCTTATCTTAAATAAGGGCATTAAACTACTTTTTCCAATTGTTTTTCCCACTCGAGGCGCGGCTAAGTAAGGGCGCTAATTGTCATTTCTCTGTTGCCCCGACAGCGGTTTTGGCTGCGACTCAAGCCGCTGGCACCCTGTTTTCATTTAGGCCATTAGAGCTGGAGCTTGGCTGCAGAGGGAGCTGTGGCCCCACGTGGCCTCGGCTTGTTTGTCTTCTTTGTGCTTTCTGGATGATTTTGTGCACTAACAGCACACTTGTTGTTGTTCGTGTGAGATTACAGAAGACTGAGCCCAGAGAAGAAATGCACGCTGCTGCAGGGAGGCGTGCGCATCAGCACCGAGCCTCTGCGGAGCACCAAATACTACAAATACTACACGCTGACGTCGTTTAACCAGACACACAAAGACAAAGATGTTTCAGCTGAGAGGATTTTGTGAGCTGACAGCGAGCCCGGAGGACACAGCGTCAGAATCCCAGCTCCTGATTGGTCAGTGAGCTTGGGCTCAGAGGCGGGGTTGGAACTTCCTGTTCTGTGTGTTTTTCTGAATATGGATTTATGGATTTTTACTTCTCTGCATCCCTTTATCGTCTCAGAGTTTCTTCCCTCTGGCTTCACTTCCTGTTTTATTGTGAAGTTTAGCTCTTTGTGTGATTGTTTTTCTCTGGTTTTGTGTCTTGCGGTGTTATTGTGCTGCCCTCAGCAGCGTCTGACAGGCGCCATTAACTACTGTGTTTGTAGTTATTGTCTCAGGTCCTTCGGCCTTCATCGTTTGGGGGGTCTGGCTTGTTTCCCAGCATCCGTCTTCCCTCCTGTTAGATGCCGTTGAATCCTGACACGTGTCTAACTCCCCCACAGGACCTGGTTTCCTTGCAGCGTCGTGGCTCCGCTGCAGAGACTTCTCTGAGTTTTCTGATCTTTTTCTTTCTTCATGCGTCAGGTTTTGGTTCTCTTTTCAGGCCTTGATCCAAACTTCAAAATCTGCGTATTTGAGGTTAAAAGCAAATAATTTCAAATGTCATCTCTACTTAATTATGAAGTCAGTGTTAGTCTGTATTGGTTTCTGCTTTGCTTTTATGTCCCTGTTTTATTTTGAAGGTTACTTCCTGTGTGGAGTTCTGTTTGAGTTCGTCCTCTCTTGCTCTTTGATTGACTTCTCCGTAGCTTTGTCTTCCTGTGTCTCAGCCCTCGTTTCTTTTCACACCTGATCAGCTTCTTTAGTTTCAGTCTGAACTTTCCCCATAAAGACGACGTTTCGTGACCTCGCTGTACCCAGTGAAGCTCCTCAGTATGTAACAAAGACGCGGTTCGATGGCCGTTACGATAGTTTCTGGGTTGTTCCGACCGGGTGTCCACAGACCGCCTGCCTGGAGTATGACAGAAGCCTCTCAGTTCAGACCTCCTGGTCGGATGTCGAGGGTTAAAGCGTTAAATGCTCGGAAAATTTTCATAAAGCGGCGTCGGCATCCATCAGTGTGTGAGGAAGAAAGGAAGCTGGACGGGTTAAAGAGGAAGGGCAGCAGAAAACACAGACTGCAGTTCACACACGGCGAGTGCGTGACGTTCAATATTCATGGAAACTGATCCAAATGACCACAGACTGTAGATAAAAAATGGCAGGAACCAGCCTGCTGACTAAGTAACATCCAGAATACAAAGATGCACCTGTCCATGGTCCGAGATCAGCAGCAGGCTCCGCCTCCTGGAGTGACACCGTCTGAGCCGCACGCACACGCTGATGGCCGCCTTGTGGTTTTACCTACGAGAGGACAGGTGTGACACACCGAAGTGTTCAGGCCGACGGGGTTCCTGCTGATCCTTGTGCCTCGTGGCAGGTGAGCGCACCGGAGGAGTCAGAGGGCGTGGTTAAAAAGCTGTTTTATTTGTGTGGCAGAGAGTGAGCGTGTGCAGTGGACACAGTCCGGCTCGATGTTGTCCAATCGATGGCTCCGCAGCAGCGAGTCAGACTCCCTCCTGGCTCTCCTGCATGTGCTGTTGCTACGTGACGCCTGAGAGGAAGCGCAGCAGCGCAGGACTGTCAGCAACAGTGATCCCGTTATAAGCGGCGTAGTTGAGCGTCTCGTTTAAACACGAAGCAGCGCTGAAACACCAAAGCTGCAGTTCCTCTAATGTCCACTAGGGCTCAGGAAGTCTCACCTGACTCACCTTTTAGGTGAGCTGCAGGTTTTGGAGCCTGGTTTTTCAGATCCGAGAGTTTTGCTGCTGCTTTACCTGCACAGGTGCCTTTAGCCCGAACGTGACTCGGTCGTACCAGGAGAAGACGTCCAGGTCGGGTAACAAACGCCCGCGTGTCTGCTGCAGGCTGCTTCACATCGTTTGATAAAATTATCCAAAAAGTCCAAAACTCAGGAAAGAAACGCTGACCTGGAGCTGTTTACCGAGTGCGCGGCACAAATGAGCTCCTGCAGTTTCTCATACATTTAAATGAGCTTCAGCCGGACCCCTGTGTGCAGCAGCGCCCCCTGGTGTGTGGAGACCACCGCCTGCAGCATGCATACAGGCTGCTCATTAATCCGCTCTCAGGCCCGTGCTGGAGAACTGCTGAGCAAACTGATGTTAAAATATGGCATAAATGTGCATGTGTTAGCCGCTCGCTGCACTCCTCGCTCTTTCCGGTTTCCAGAAACAAACTCCCAGAAAACATCTGCCCGACCTGCCGAGCACACGAGGCAGACGTGGCGAGGGAGAAAGTCTGAGTCTAATGATGCGTTTGAGGGAGCATTTATCTGATTTTTCCTTGATTTCATAAGCGCCGCATCAGCGTCTCTGTTACAGCGACGTGTGTTTGAGGGTCTGAGTGCTGCTTTGTTTCGATGTCAAAAACAAAACGAGCCATAAAAAAGGAAAAAGCAGCGTGACTCAGTCACGCCAGCGACTGTAAATCGGTGGGATGACGCGTCACGCGGCCGGACACGCCGTACATCGAGCTGTCAGTGAAGTCTGTGACCCAGAAAATCTGAACAAGAGCAACAACAACAAATCTCTGAAGCGTCTCCCCGTGTGTCCGACACAGCGGTGCTGCTGTCAGACTGACGGACTGAAGCAAAATCAGGCGAATTCTCAGGCAGCTTCTGTTAACATCTCTCCTCTCACCAGTAAATCCCGCCTCCAGCATCTCCTCATTTCCTGTTTTGCTTCTCAGTTTCTTATTTGAAGCACAAACTTCTGAATCCTTTCTGTTTACATTCATTATTCATCGTTTCAACAATGGAAAAGCAGACTTCTTGAAATAGACGGCACAGCTGTCCCTCTGCAGCTCGCAGAGACTCCAAGTGCCTGTCAGTCAGATACCCTGAGAGTCGCCATCATGGCTGTCCTACTTTGAGCTTCCAGGCTCAAAGCTTCAGTCGCAGCGAGGAGAAAATCCTCCATCCGTCACAGTGTGCAGACGCAGGACTTCAAGTGATTTCACTGACTGATGCTGGACGTCTGCAGAGCTGCAGAGAGCGCGTCCACATCCAGGCCCACGGGAGAAAAACTCGCTTTCCTGGACGCTCTGTGCAGGCACGCTCGTGTTCGGCGACCCCTAGTGGCCAAAAATATGAAACCAAAACGTACAACTGATCCCAGAGAGCCGAGCTCCGATCACCTGGCTCAGGTGTGTTTACTTTCGTTATCTGCCGAAACAGTCACATGATGTGTGAAACCACGAACTGCTGCAGTCATGCAGAAACGAGCAGGCATGGGGACGGTATGGCGCAGATACAGTGTCACGGTGCGTTCACGCCGAACGCGACCAGAGCGTCAGGTTTACATGTCAATGGAGGAGCGCGACGAAGCGAAACCTCAGAAGCAGATCTGCGTCGCGAAAACGCTTTTCTGCCTGATCCGCGCGACCAAGTAGCGCGACTGACACGTTTGAAGCGCGAAGTAAAATACGCGCTGCAGTTTTTGTGTTGCATTTTGTGCATTTGCGCTTATCGCGTCTACCGCTCGAGTTGGAAAAATCTGAATTCCCAGCGCCAAGTCGCACCACAACAACCAATCAGGAGCCTGGTGACGTGATGCTCTGACCTAGGTCAAAGGGGCGGGTCCAGCCAAAGCCCTTCATTCTAGCAGTCAGTAGTTTTCTGACGAGGCAGCAGCAGAAACAATGTTTCTCCTCCTCCCTGAGGCTCTTCCACTGTAAGCCTCTGTAAATACTTATGTTTTATATATTTATGTTTAATGTTTTCATTTTAATATTATTTCAAATACATCTTTGTAATGACTAATGTGTAAGTGTGATTCTGATTGTGTCAGGATGGCCTCACAGACCTGCAGAGGTCACGACCCTAATCCCAGGCTGTCAGGAATTATTACAATGAATGCGTCACCTGCCAAGGACGTCTGAGCGGTATGGGTGACGGACGGCGAGCGCGGAGTGAAGGCGGCTCTTATGGGAAGCAGGAGATGATTAAGTGCACTTCTTTAGATAAAGGACTCGTCTCCTTATGACTCCGTTTCTGGTGAGTGTCGGGCTGTGAGCGGTGGAGACAAAGCCACCAGCAGAGAGACGAATGAAATCTGACTCCACTGGTCTGCAGACGTTTTACCCCGTTGCATATCTCAGTGTTAGCATGCATGCGTCACAGGAAACGCCAGCTTGTCTGCAAACACGCAGCAGCTGTTCACTCAGTCGAGAAACTAAAAACACGGGTGCTAAAAAAAGCTTTGCCTTCAAAGTAAGTGTTGCACCTTTTGAAATGTATTGTTGAAGCATCGATGAACAGCTTTTACTTTGAAGGTGCCTGTGTATGCGTTATCCCGTTTCTCCACCGCTTGGCTCACGGCTAGCGATGGTTAGCGACATGTCGCCGCCTTCGGTGCACGTGGTCAGTGCCACGCCCTCTCAGCCTCCAGGAGCGTGGAGTGCACTCCGCACCTGCCCACGTTGTGTTGTTGTGTGTTGTTGTGTGTTGTTGTTGTGTGTTGTTGTGGCGCGCTCTCATCGGAAGAATTCCAGCAGCAGATGCACGAACAGGTCGCACGCATGGATGATAAACGTGCTGCCAGCTTCCTGTCACAGCACCTGTTGTGATGTCAGGTGGTTGTTATTCGGATTATTTTGTCAGTATATGAATAAAATTCTGTTTTTGACCCGTTTCTTGTTTTTCCAGTGATAATCTCTTAATTTGCTTATGCGATTAGAAACCTACGCACCACCCTCCTCGGCTCTCGGGGCCTTTGTGATTCGTGCAAAGGTTACACGGTTGGAGCTATTTCTGGTGATCCGCAGCTCCGTTTCTATTCATCCCGGTGGAATTCCCTTTCCTGCCAGGAATGTTATTACCATATGTGAGGGTTTTGTTGTTGCTGCGGTCTTGGCGTGTGTTCGGGCAGCGTTACACAACGGTGTGAGCTCTTTAAACTGGCAGGAAGTTGTGGAAAGAATCTTTGACGGGTACTTTCTTTATCTACATTAGCTCCATCCTGAGCTGTCGAGTTGTTCCGGTTGTTTTCCTCGACGGCAGCAGAATGAAGTGTTTCCTGAAGAACTCCCCTCTGACAGCACTTTAGATGGATTACATAAAGGCCTGATTGAAATGCAGCGCAGATGAGCAGATAAACACTCACATACATTAGGAAACACGTCCTGTTTGCTCTGAGTCTTCGTGCTCGAGTGCTCCGGGCTGTCGCCGCCTAATGAATCAACCTCTTTGTTTTGTTTTCCGACCTGCTGCCGGATGTCTTTCAGGGTTCGATGCCTACTTCACTTCGCGGACTCTGGAGAACAACAGGAGGAACGTGTGGTTTGCCGAGTACTGGGAGGAGAACTTCAACTGCAAACTGATGAGCTCCTCCAAGAAGGACGAGAGCAGCAGGAAGTGCACAGGTGAGCGCTGGCGCTGTTTGTTTACTGCAGGTGTGTGTGGATACAGAATAAATGAAGCCACGCCCACCTGGGACAGGTGGAGAGCAGCGAGTCTCCATTACTCGTTTGTTTGTTGGAGGCTCCATTTTCACTTCTTCTGTGCGACAGCAGGTCTGGACCCTCATCCGTCACCGCACGGTCACAGATGCTGCGTTTAGCTACCCGCTGATTTTTATTTCTAACGCCGTGTACAATTGTTGTGAAAATGTCTCGGGAGGGTTCGGAGACTCGCCCACTGGTTTTACAAAGCTCCCACGTGGGGTTGATCCCACCACGTGTCTGATTTTAGAACAGAAAGCACGACTAATGAAGCAGATCTGAGAGTTACTCCTCGTGGCTGCCCCAGGGCAGCTGTGAACTGTAGCCTCCTCCACCAGTGTGTGAATGGGTGGATGACTGGGTGTGTAAAGCACTTTGGGGTCCCTCGGAGGGACTAGTAAAAGCGCTATACAAATACAGGCCATTTACCATTTGTGTTCCGGCTTTGGGTGGAAGAACTGAAGCAGAGCGCTGGCTGATGGTGAGAGCTTCGAGGTAAAGCTGGAGAATCAGCCTCACGCAGCAGATCGTCAGAGTATCCGAGTCATTCACGGGACAGACAGCGAACGTTCCTGGGTTTGTGTTATTTTCCACAGATCTGATCTGTCAGTAGGTGGTTATTTC
>NW_005187506.1:308867-309618 GCF_000239375.1 Pundamilia nyererei | reverse complement strand
GAGCATGTGCACGCACACATTTATACGTGTGAGGGTGTTGGAATAAGGATGGATGGTGACTGCAGGAGGACCTGGCACTATATACATGTAGCACATAGATTTGGATAATTCAAGTAAACAGTATGTAGGGCTCACTGTGGCCCAGGTGAGGTGGCGGCGTGAGGGATCGGCGTGGCGGTCTGTGGAGACGTGGTTGTGGCGTACATGAAGGTAAAGGTGTGCAGAGATCAGAGAGCCGGGGCGATACGGTAGATGAAAGCAGGAGTAAGACGAGTGAAGAGACCCACCGACATCAAGGCTAACGCTGCGTACCTCTGGAACAGCGTGGGCGTGTCTTGCTACGGGGCCGTGCCGTGATTGGACTCCTTAATCTGATGAACTCTGTCGCTCATCGACTCGTAGCTTTTCTCTGGGGAAGCTTTGCTGCGTCTGCAATGGTAACCAGCACCTCAGGAGCCGCTCTGGACCACGATCGATAACGCCTCGCCGACAGTGACCCGGTATGATGGTGCGAGCAGGCCCTGAACGCTAATGAACCCGTTCTATTAGGCGTATTGATCGCAGCCTCGGGAGAACACATTATCTTGTCTGACTTACTTTTCTTCCCCTCTCCGCCTCGTTGCGTTCCTGTTTCATTTCCCGCTCTGCTCGGCTGATATTTAAAGAACTACACAAACACTCACAGACGAACGTTCACTTAATCTGCTGCACTACACCAACACGGGAGCGTCACTTCCTGTATGTGACCACG
>NW_005187506.1:305879-307644 GCF_000239375.1 Pundamilia nyererei | reverse complement strand
TGTGTGTCTGTGTGTGTGTGTGAGTTCTCCTCCAGAGCAGCTTTGCATGACTCACAGCTGGAAATAATCCTTCTTTATGTGACACTGACCCCCGATGCAGCTCCTCACTTCTTCCTCTGTCTGAAACGAGCCGTTTTAGCTCCACCCCCTTTAGTTTGGCTGCTCCTCCAAACTGCAGGTATTGAGAGCATGTGGGTGGGGCTTCTGTCAGGCAGCAGCTCAGTTTAGAGTTTTGAAGCGTTGACATGAGCGTGTTCCGTCGATGCCGTGGTGAATTGACCTTATGTACATATTTGGACGAGAGGGCGGAGCAATAAGTTATCAGCTGATGCTTGGATATCCATCCATCAGCATCCACAGACTGTATGAGAGCATCACACAGGAGCTGATTAGCGCTCATGCCGGTCGTCCTGCTGCCACACGCAGCAGCAGGTTTCCTCACTTTACAGTCAGACGTTTGTCACACCGACGGCGTTTATGGCCTCGATGTCGGCGGGGAGGAAATGAGTCATGAGAGGATACTTTGTGCCGTTTAATTTGTTCATCTTGGCAGCTGTTGGAGATTAAGAGGTCATTCCAGGAATCCAGGACAAACATGGCGGTGCTCCAGGTTATAGTCTGCATCCATCAGATCCACGGAGACCTGAATCTGTTGTAAATGAAGTTTTCCATCATTTCCTCGTCAGCTTTAATTATTTGATCTCAGTTCTGATCATTTTGACTTTTTACCTTCATGTTGTAGAATTAAACATTCGACTTAAACGTTTATTTATCTCGTTTCTTTACTCTCATTTAAAATGTTTTTTTTTTTATTGTCCATAAGTTTTTTGCTGTATTGCAAAATGAAGTTTTATTAATTCACATTGGTAATGAATCATGTTGACTCTTTTGTCTTTTTAACTTGCATGCAGTCGTTTTATGTCCCACATTAAATAAATCAAAAGTTTATTACAGCACGAGAAAAACATTAAAGTCTGAAGTTATTGTGTAAAAAAACTCAGTCCTCTATTTTTCCTCTTTCATAAAAATGAATTTTTTACTAAAAATTGAATAATTTTTTCTCCTCATAACTTTCCAGCAAATATAAGAATTATTGAGGTTTTTTTATCAAGAGGAAATTTAATCTTGGAGGTTTTTCCTCATTTATTTATTTAGAAACAGGATATTTTCACCCATAATTTTAAACTGTGTGTTGCTTTATTATGTTATAAATATTGCAGTGAGATACAGAAGCTGAGCTGAGCTGCAGAAGCGCTCATTAACTGTGAAATCTCTCCTTTAAAACAGTTCCTTTAATGACACATTTGGCTGTTTTCTTCTTTCACTGATGTCTTCTTAAAACTGAGATGATGCACACCAGGACGCTTCCTCCCGGGAACCAGTTTTTTTAAGTGCCTCCAAACATGGTGTTGCTACCACAACTAGGGCAATTATTTGTGTTATTAACCCACTTACTCAAACTGCAGGGAGGCGAATTACAGAGCGTGAAAATGAATGTGACATCTGCTTCATATGATTTCATCCTGAGGTCACAGAGCTCCTTTGGATGAGGAGGATTCTTCTCTTGTAGAAATGACTACAGTCCGACTTTAGATCACAACTCAGCTGTGCTGCTTTTAGTACAGGCAGTGAGAAACGAACACAGACGCTGGACTTTCCCACTTTCACTGCAGACAGTGAACTAACCACAGACACTGGACTTTCCCACTTTCACTACAGACAGTGAACTAACCACAGACACTGGACTTTCCCACTTTCACTACAG
>NW_005187506.1:303972-305388 GCF_000239375.1 Pundamilia nyererei | reverse complement strand
CGGGAGGGTTTAAGAGCAGAGATAGGACGACGCCGTCAGTCTCTGCCTGTGACCACATTATCTGGAAGCCGTGCTATTCGCTGCCGTACGTCTGCCTTTTGGCCATCCTGGGTCTCGCCACCTCTTCCTGAACAGCACAAAGACAGAAGTGCAAACACCGCTGCTCCCGAGCTCCTCGCTGGTCAGCTGACGGAGCCGAGCGCTCTGAGTCGCTCTGGGCTGAGACCAAAGATCTGAGCTCCTCAAACAGAGAGAAAAGCATGAAGACAGACGAGCTAGGACGGAGACGCCTCAAAGACAAAGGCGCGTCCTTTAAACGCGGAGCCAAATGAAGGAGGCAGACGTGTCAGTGCCAACCAACCATCGCCTCAGAGTCAGGGATGAGACATCGGTGTAAACACTGTACTCGCTCGTATCCATACTTTACACTGTGATGTAGGATTTAATGATACAGACAGACGAGCTGTGTGTGAGGCTGACCTGCTGAGGGGGCGTGGTCTGTGTGAGTAACAGATCTTCTTTGGAGCTTCCTTTTGTTCTGCTCTCTGGGTCAGACTCCGATAGAACCTCTCTGAGTTCAAAGTTCATCAGTTTATCAAAGATCTCCAACAGCACTGAAACCACGGCAGAGCCTCCGCCGTGCCTCACAGGTGGCTGCAGACTCTCACCTGCTCGTACGCACTGACCATGACGTGGATCCAGCGCTCCATCAGATTCTTGCCTCCAGCCGTCCTTCACTGACCGTTTCTGATGAGGTTTCAGATGATCAGTTGAAGGTTCAGCTCAATCACCTCAGACCTGTGTGCTGAGGAGAGCGTACGTGTTTTAGGAGGGTGGAGTTAAAGATGCAGCGTCGGTTAATGACTGAGTGACATCACCATGTACGCTGAGACTCCGCCTTCTCCACCGGCCCCGTAGACCCAGCGGGTACTGCTGGAGTTTCACTTTCAGCACTTTCAGGAAGAGCGCCTTTGTTTGCTGTGTTGTGGAATTTGAAATGGATAAAAGAGGAAGTGGAGCTCATTGAAGAAGGCGGAGCTTGTATTTGAGGGAGTTTTTCCTTCGCTGGCTGATTAAACTGAGCTGCTGTTTCTTTAGCGCTTCCTTCCTTTCATCACAGCAGAGGCAGAGACTGCAGTCACAGTGCTGCCTGTTGGAGGCGTTATGAAAGAGCGCGATCGATAAACATTATTAATACTGACTCAGCCGTGCGCAGCTCCTCACCCACCATCCTCACCCACCATCCTCACCCTCAAAGTCCTGCAGTTAACCCACTGTGGTGTATGTATGCCTCTGTGCCATCACACACACACGTTTGTCTTTGCTAAACTCACCTCTGCTCACTCACTGCAGGTGAAGGTCACTGTGTGTGTGTGTGTGTGTGTGTGTGTGTGTGTGTGTGTGTGTGTGTGTGTG
>NW_005187506.1:298597-302124 GCF_000239375.1 Pundamilia nyererei | reverse complement strand
AGTTGTGTAGAAGTTGTAGTTGTGTAGAAGTTGTAGTTGTGTAGAAGTTGTTATCTCTGAGCTGATCACACGTGTTCGTCGCAGCTTCTTTCTCAGGATGCATTCATGCAGAGTGAACATGCACTGCTGCTCTTATGGTCTGCATCAATAATGCTGCAGCTCATTAATGGAAATGAATGGCTGCGTATTCAGCAGTTGAAAACAGTTAGTGATGGTGTGAGTGGAGCCTTCACACCTCAGCATGAACACTGCGGTCGCCTCAGCCTCGCCGTACTTTTATTCTGAAAACAGACAAAGCACTAACCTGCAGTTCCTCTGACATCCAGCAGGGGCAGCAGTGAGTCAGTCCCGATAGACTCCCATGTTAAAATAACCATAACAGCCTGATACACAACCTGCTTGGTCTCTGCAGATAATTTAAGGTCTGCATTATTAGGGGCGTGGCCTCTGTGACTGACAGGTGGATGAGGACACAGGCGGCTATAGCTGTTAGCTAGCTGCTAGCTGTCTACTGGGCTTCAACTAGAGTAGGTGGAGCCTTTTGGAGCATGTTTAATGACCTCATCTTCACAGAAGACACAGACGTGTGTGCAGACACAAACACGCAACATTTACCTTCAAAGTAAAGTCGTGCCTAACAGCTCCAACCAACACATGTCAAAAGCTTTTATTTTGAAGGTGAATGTTCTTCATTGCATCACACTTCCAGCTTCCTCCAGTTAGTGAGCGTTTCCATGGCAACTACAGGCAGCCACAGCAATCTGGAAGCCACCGAAGCGATCACAAGGTCACACCTGCTGACACCTGCACCTACAACCAGCCTCCAGCCGCTCGGGGAACACGTGTCTCCCACAGCGACCTGAGTTTTGGAGCTTTGCAGTTTATCGGCTGCTGCGAGTTACTCAGGTTTCCTGTTTTTCGTTGGACTCACACGTTTTTCCTCCATCTGTTCCGTCTGCGTTTGTTTTGACTGCCAGTGGCTCCACACGCTGTTTCGGCAACGCCCTGATTATCAGCACACAACACCTTCTGTGTGGGCCAGCCCAGAATCACACACTGTTACTATTGGTAATACTGGGTATACTGGTATTACTGGTAATTTACTGTCCTGTAATCGTCTTCCAGCATCTCCGAGGTCATGGCGGCTCATTACTGACCAAACTAATTTAAGCTCTGTGAGCTGATTGGCTATTTGTCTCTGTTTTCCTCCGCAGGAAGTGCCGGTACGTCTGTGACGTTCAACCGTAACGGCGACGCTCCCGGGCGCTACGACCTGTTCCAGTATCAGTGGAACAACGTGACTGGGCCGGGCTACCGCATGATTGGACAGTGGACGGAGACGCTGCAGCTCCATGTGAGTGTCAAAGATGCTGCTGATCTGAACAGACCAGCTGATGTAAGTCAATGTGAAGGACTCGTGTTGACCTTTGACCTTTGAAACACCTTTAAATGACAGGTGACCCCTCAGAGTTCGGCCAGGAGGTTTTTCACGGCTGATTCAGAGTCAGAGCGCAGCGTCGTTTACAGGAGGTGTACATACAGAGAGCTGCCCTCATTACTTACAGGTGATGTGCTGTAACCCCCCCATTCTGTTTTTTTTTGCTAAGGACGGGATTTGTTGAGTTTGCATCTCGCGGCGTGGACCATTCCCGCCTCGCGGGTGGTTTCCGTCTGACTCAGCTGGGACGGCCAGCAGGATTAGCGGGCGCGTTTACACCACATCTGGCCCTGAACACGGGCTAATTGGAGGCTCGGTCAGGCAGAGGAGATTATCTGATGCTGTGAGAGGTTTACAAATTTATTAGGCTGAGTCAGCCAGCCGCAGCTCGACGAAGCAGAGGGTACTGCGAAACAAAGAGAGGGAGCAGCGGCGTGGACTCTCTGCTCGCGTGGACCCACGATGTTTGAGACTTCCTGCTTCAGGGGGTCTGTGTGCTGCCTCAGCCTTTGAACGTCTCTGGTGTTTTTGGCGATGATGGGTTTTACCTGGAGTGTCTGCTCCTGTGAAAGTCTGGATCAGGACGGAGAGACGTTAAGAAGCACAGAGCAGACACTAAATACTGCTGAGATTAAATACTCAGGGTCAGAGCGCTCGGTCAGGTGTAGTTACTGAGACCTGGACGGATGGAGGTTTGGATCTGAAACATGTCACAGTTAGGCTGAGTAACCACGATCGCCTCAGTGAAGTCCGGTCTGGAGCCTCTCTCTCTTTATTCCACGCTACGGCGAGCCAAAACTGCGGGCGCTGGAGACGCTCTGATATGTGACTCGCTCGTCGCACTTCTCGTGATCTGGACAGCCAGCGAGTCGCTCTTCTTCTGCATTCAGGGCCACGTCTCTGCTTCTTCACAACACTAAATTATTCAGCTGCACAGCCCGATGTGGCAGAGCAGGAGCTGCTATTCCTCCGTCCTCGTGTTTGCAACGCTGTGAAGGCGACATATTACTGATACGCTCGGCTCATTTAGTTACTCAGAGTTTTGGCCGTGGATTTTTTTAGATTTGCTCCATCCATCATCTATTTTCCACTTATCCAGGTCAGCCTCAGCCTATGCCAGCGGCCATAGGGTGAGAGGCGGGGCACACCTGGACAGGTCGCCGGTCTGATGCCGGTCAGATTTGTACCAGGGTTGGCTAAAAGCTGCAAGAGTCGCCTTCAAGAGGAGGAGACTTCCAGCCTAGAACCCCGACTGTGATGGACAGATACAAAGGACAAAGAGGCCACGCCCCTAACAACGCACGCATGTTTCCGCTCATGTTGGTCACGTTTCTGTTCTTTGAAGGTGAAACCGTCTCTAAGTGAACACAACCATTACAAACAAAATCAAGTTAAAAATGGAACAGGGCCAAAAATGAGTGAATAACCAGAAAGCTGAATGTGACCCGTGATGGGAGGAGCTGGTCGGGTGGATGTTCGGGTGGAGGAAACCTCAGCAGCCAGCAGGACAGCAGTAGAAGCTCCGACACACGTTTAAATGTCAGCGTGATCATGAGGAGCTCAGAGTCTGCTGCCCATCAGCGAGGAGGAGGAGGAGGCCTGCGAGGGATTCCTCTCCCACAGATCAGCCTCAGCAGCCAGCAGGACCTGTGCTCCCTGCTGAGACATGAAAGACCGAGCTCAGAGTCACCGCCGCCGGTCCTGCCGCCGCCACCGGCTCCAGGTCACCTTCTTCACGTGGAGACGTTTCCTCGGAGACGCCTTTGCTGCTCGTAGAAATCTGACTTTTCTGATCCGCAGACTCTGAAGGGCGAAGACAGAGCAGCAAATATCAGCATGAAACATAAATACATGCTTTCACGTGAAGTTCATGTGTGTACGATAGAATAGAATAGAATAGAATAGAATAGAAAATGCTTCAATGGGGAAATTGACGTGCTCAGCAGTGACAGGCTCATGGAGCGTGCAGTCACACGAGGACACGTGCACTTATTCAAATACTTGTGCTGTTACCATGGTAACCTCCAACATTAAAAGCCCCTCCCTGTGCTGTGGAGGTCCCCTGGGTGACCCCTGACCCCCTGCAGTA
>NW_005187506.1:291675-298399 GCF_000239375.1 Pundamilia nyererei | reverse complement strand
CTCCTCCTGGACCTCGCTCCTCCTGGACCTCGCTCCTCCTAGACCTCCTGGACCTCGCTCCTCCTGGACCTCCTTGACCTCGCTCCTCCTGGACCTTGCTGTCCTCACACTGAAGTGGTCACTAAGGAGGGTCTCGGTGAAACGCAGCACCACTTCCTGTTTAAACCCCCAGATGTGGCTGCAGGTGACCAAACTCCTTCAGTGTCTCACACACACAGCTGTGAGGAAGACCTCCTTCCCCTCCTCCTCCTCCTCCCCTTCGGTCGACATGTGTTGGTATCCTGAATGCACAAAGCATCGCTCAGCATGCAGAATCAATTTGGCCCTCTGAGGAGCCCGGGCTAATACACGAGCCGTTTACTGGCGGTTAGAAGAAATTACAAGTGATAAATTGAATTAATCTCAATTGAGGCTGGGAATGGGATGAAACGGGGTCTGTGGCCTGGAGAGGATTAACAGCAGATGTCAGGAGGGAGGAGGGGAGGCGGGAGGAGACGAACAAGGGGAGAAATATTGTCTGTGTCCTGTGGTGTCCTTCCTTTTAATGATTTTAAAAAGCTAATCTTTCCCTCTGTGGGACTCTGAAACAGTGTCAGGACCCGCATTAAACTGTCCACTGCAGCTGCAGCTGACAGAGCGCAGGTGAGCACACCTGTTAGCAGGAGGGAGGGGTCACCTGCATCCTGGTGACAGCCTCAGCAGGTTTACAGAGCTATGATTTTTATCAGGGCGCCTTTAAAAAGTCTCAAATATGAGGCCTCACAGCCAGGTTTTGTTGTCCTGCACAACCATGTCAACCAGCAGTCCAAGCAGACACTCCCACAACTCCCTGCTCCAGCCAATCACACCTTGCCAGTCCAGACGTCTCCGCAGAGTCACCGGAGGCTTCCAGGTCAGAAGCTGAGCCTCAGTGCTGTTTGCTGGGCCCCGCCCACGTCTGGTTTTTGAAATGAAACCTTGATGCTTGGCTCTGCCTTCATCAGAGCAGAGCGGCACGCCGCCACCTGCGAACGCCGCAGCCTCGAGCTGACAGGCTCTCTTTTAAACTGGACACTGTGGTTAAACTGGTGTTGATCGAGGCTGTGCGCTGGAGTGATGCGCTCAGCGCCGAGGACGTTTACACTCTCTGAGTTTTCCTCTGCAGCTCCTTTGGACAGTCTTGTGAATATTTTGCAGTAATAAAAGCAGCACACGTGTGACACGATGTCTGTTTCTAAACCCCTTCAAAGATAAAGGACACAGCGGCTCTTCAGTTTGTGTCTCAAACGCAGCTAAAAGGAAGATAATTATTCAAATTCCCTGTTTGTTTTTTCCATCTGCAGCTTTTCTTTGAAGCAGGGTCAGACGTGTGTTTGTTCGGCACCGGCATCAAAGAACAAAGGACCTCAATCTCTCACCTGTGGAGGGAAAACGCCGCCCGCTCTCAGCTGATGTACACAGAGCTTTTATTCTGTGCTTTAGAATAATCCCGAGTCGCAGCGGGTCATCGCACACGGCAACGTTTCGCACCGCAGTGATGTTGGAGCGCCGAGCGCTGCTGTGAAGTGCACCTCGCACGGTGCCCGTGGGAGCCTGATAAAGGCTTAAGTGAGCTGAAGGTGCTTTCCTCGCGGCTTTAAATCAGGTTTAATCCTCGTGCTGTTCACACACGCCTGTTATCGCTTCGTTAAAGAAAACTTTTAAACTCGTGCTGCAGATTCGTCAACGTTTCTCCGAGCTGCTGCTGACGCAGTCGGCTCGTGTCGAAGAGATTTCATTTTCATTTCGGTATTTCTTTGTTAATCGGTACCAGATGGAATCAGAGACCATGTTTCACTGGAAATCCTGAATTCCTGTTTGTCAGCTGTTTGTCAGCTGCCGCTCCACCTTCATCATCATCACCGTCGAACACCTGGCAGCAGCTCCGTGATAGGCTGCTTTACGCAGACACACTGCTGACTCATCAGAGCGTTTCAGACGCGCTGAAGCTGGTGACTCCGCCCTCTCTGTGTGTAAAAACCCTACAGTCACTCACAGACAAACATGTTCGCAGGTTCAGGAAGTGCTATAGAAACCAGCAGCTTGTGTCGGCCTGTAAACCTGTTGGCTGTGGGGACTGACTCGCTGCTGCCCCTGCTGGACATTTGTGTGATTACCAATGAACATCTGCTCGCATTGTTTGCGGCGGCTGTGACTTCTCTGAGCAGTTTTACATGATACGCTGAATCATAATCAGCCCTCTGGATCATTTTTCAGTTTTCCGGGTGAATAATTAACGGAGGCGGGACTGATTTCAGTCAGCAAACTGAGCGCGCTCGCAGAACGTGGCGTGTGGCTGCTGTGTGTTTGTCACATGGAGGATGAATGGCGCCGGCATGCCTGTGATCTTGTCTCTGATGAGTTTCCTGTTCTTTGGTCCTTTCCGTTGGTTTCTGTCACTCGAGCACGCCGCTCATCCGCTAACCGCAAACGTTCAGCTGCACTCGGCCTCACCGGGACCCGGGGGACTTATTTCCTCCTTCATTCAATTAATCAGTTTAATCATGATCCACAGTGACTGAGTTAATGACTGCGGCTCACAATAATGGAAGGAAAGCAGACGGCGTTTGTGAGAGGCGGCCTGCTCAGGCTGACTCAGCCGAGAGATGCTGCAGTTTAATGGAGGCCGTTGGTCAGGAGGGACAGGATGACTACAGTGAGTGTGGAGAGTCACATGCTCTGCGTGATGGCTGTCCTCTGTCAGCTGAAGGGGAGAGCAAAGAAAGGAGGGGGAGGGGCATGGGATTATAATTACAGACAGGAAACCACAGGAAGCAAATACACCTCCAGGAATCTGTGAAGGGAAGTGAAGAAGAAGCACCCAGTGCATCATGGGAATCCTCAGCAGCCTACGTCTATTGCAGCATAACTAAGGGAGGATTCAGGGTCACCTGGTCCAGCCCTAACTATATGCTTTAGCAAAAAGGAAAGTTTTAAGCCTGATCTTTAAAGTAGAGATAGTGTCTGTCTCCTGAATCCAAACTGGAAGCTGGTTCCATAGAAGAGGGGCCTGAAAACTGAAGGCTCTGCCTCCCATTCTACTTTTAAATACTCTAGGAACAACAAGTAGGCCTGCAGAGCGAGAGCAAAGTTGGTCCTGTTAAACCGTTTGGTCCTCTGGAGACATCAAACAGTGACGTTCGATGGACTTTGGGTGAGGCTTGTTTCTCTCAGTGTCACTTTAGCCCAGCGAAGCTGTTTCCATGGTTATGGGAGTTCCTGTGCTCTGTGGCGTGGAGAAGGCTCGCTGCGTCCCTCTGCTCTGCTCTGATACCACAGATGGATTCTGCTCGCTTTATCCTGCATATCCATTTAAAGAGACTGCAGCACAACATGAAGGAGACGCGAAGAGTTCAGTGAGCTTCCTCACGCTCCGGAGTCGGTTTGATGCTGAATGTCGAGGCGGAGGAAATTAGCCTCGGGAGGCGTTTCATGACTGCTCGTTACTAATATTAGGGGGGACGCGAGCCCCTCGTCTCCCGCGGTGCTTGTGTGCTTCACCAGGAACGAAGATGAAAAGAAGGCAGGAAGAGGGAGACGTGTGAGAACAGGGAGGCGGGGCAGACGAGCCCTCTGCGTGCGGGCAGATGGAGGAAAGCGAGACATGTTTGTGAAGCGGTTGCTGCTGGGCGACCGGCCGACAGCATCCAACACGCAGTCAGGAGGCGAGGGGGCAATGAAGAATCGAGGCCAAAAAAAAGGTATCCATGGCAACGGTGCGGAGAGCCCGTCACTGCGTCCCTGGTACAGTGAGACTGGAAGCTCCCCCCCCCAGAGAGTGTTGATGTGTTATTGGCTCTTCCAGGCGAACAGACGCTGCTGTGACTAACAGCGAGCAGAAAGAGGCGCTTCCCCTGCACCGCTCACCTGACCCACACTGACCCGCGGCCTACAACGGCATCACAGCGCCGGCTTATCGACGAGGAGTGTGACAGCAGGCGTGGGAGCAAAGGTCTGCCCGACAGTGATAAGAATAACAGCGAGGGAGGCGCAGGGAGTGTTCACGGACCTCCTCGGTTTCTTTTTCCATTTTACACCCAGTGAACATTTACTCGCTCGCCTTTTGTCTCCTTGCAAATCTGACCTTTAGTTTCTTTTAAAGCAGAAACCTGCAGGCCGGCCTCCGACAGGAACCAGACGAAGCAAAGCTTCATGACGCCGTCTGCCAGCAGCACATTATCGGTCAGGATCAGCCTCGTCAGCGCTTAACCATGGGCGGAGCATCTAGCCCTCCCCGAACCCCACAGAGCACAAGTTCTCCTGCAGAGCTCAGCTTCACGTAAAGTTTCAGTAAAGCGGCATGATGGACAGGCGTGGACACAGGTGCATTTGTAGGTGTTTCCTCTAAAAAGTGCAAAGGTTGAGGAGGAGAGTATATAAATGTGCAGCAGAATGCCAAAAACCCACGTCAGGACTCATTTGTGTCTGACGAGGTCCTTTCACAGAGGAGGCTTTCATAACAGCCTTACTCCTTCAGTCTGTTTCTAGTTGCACTGTCATGAACTTTGACCTTTAACCTGCTGACTGAGGCCTGTAGTCTCAGATGGAGCTCTTGGCACCGTCTGACTTGGGGGCGATTTGCTGGGACGTTTCTGCTCAGCGACGGTCAGCGTTCAGGTCGGCACGGACGCGGGCGGTAATTGCATCCTTTTGCAGAAACAGTGCGCCGGCTGATGATGCCGACGGCCCAGAGTCAGATTCTGGCTCCGAACCAGCCGCCTCTCTTTCCTGAAACTTGTTAAAGCTTCGCTTCCTCTCTGTCGTATTTGTCAGACGGCGTGTAGAATAATCACACCCCCACAGGTCTGCTGATTTGTGACCCAGATTGGGCTCATGTGCTCAGACAGTCATAAATAATCGATTTTATCCTGCTGGACCCCAGAGCAGATGGATTTTACGTGGACATTTGGTCTCACCCTTATTTTTCCAGGTGTGTGAAAGGACACATTACTGGTTTGGGTCGGCGGTATCTAAGGATGCTGGGTAGGATAATTGGGACCTGGGTGAGTCGGGTTGTTGGTCGAGTTGGTGGAGCGCTCCTGAGTGCCGTGATGCAGAGAGCTGCAGGAAGCGTAATGAACAGCGTTGTTTCTGCTGTAACCTTTACAGTGAATACAGTTGTCCTCATTTTATTTCCTGTGTTGGACGAAGCTGTCGGCGTGCCGGCTGAGTTCAGGACCCGGAGACTTAATCAGCTGCTGAGGCTGTGTGTGTGTGTGGGGGGGGGGCTCTTTCCACCAGCTGTGACACCTCTTCAATGAATTATTGAACACGCCTCGGCGGCGGGCAGCCCTCCTGACCGCTGCGAAGGCCAGAAGACAGATGGCGTTTTCATTTAAATGATTGACCTGCCGCCGCTCGTGGCGTTTTGCATCCCATCCCGTCTGGATTTGTGTTATTAGTGAGGCTGTGAGTCACTCTCTCATGGCGTGCAGAGGAGCTCGTTTCTTATGTGACGAGTAGGATTTGAACGCCATCCGTGCATTAAACGTGGCGGCAGATTCACCTGCCTGTGAGCTGATGGCGAGGAGGAGCAGCGGGGATTTGTGTCAGCCGGTCATGTAATTCTGATGATGCTTGGCGTGCAGTGAAAAGGTTGGATGGGACGTGGGAGTGATGGATGGATGTGTGGAAGCAAATGCTGATGAATGTAATCAGAATTTCATAATAGGGAAAATGAATTAGGAGACAGGAGCTGTGTGGGAGAGATGCGTTTCCTTCCCTTCAGAGCTGGACCGCCGCCTGTTTTCGAGGGGGGGGGGATTAGAGGCTGGCTCTGAACTGTCAGCTTGGACAGAGCCGAGCCAGGCTGTTAGCCCCACGCGGCCTTCCATCCCCGGCTATTCCAGGTTATCCACTCGGCTGTTTGGTGGCGGGCGGGGAGCCGGGGCAATCTGGATCACGGTGGGCGGCGATAACATCCGCTATTGATTCTGGACTTTCTTTCCCGGTGCCGCCGGAACCAAAGGCTCATTGAGATCGGCCTCTGCAGATAATCTGTCTGAGGACGTCCTTAGCGCTCTGTAATGGATCAGCTCTGGGTCACAGCAGCTTTTCAAATCCCTCCAAGTCCTTTTAGATCAGACGGCGAGCAGCTATCTGCCAAATTCATCAGCACACAATAACAAACACACAGCATCCGTCAGAGCTCAGCTCCTTCCAGGGTCTGGGCAGCGTTTCAGGGAGGGCTTGGAGCTCATTTCCACAAGCGCATCACTTCACACAACAGCGTACTGAACAATACTCAGAATCCTGCGCTGGCACATCGGATCGGATGCTTTCTAAAGAGGCGTTTTAAACCTGAAAGAGCGAAAACTCGTTAATAAAACAGCATTACACTCATCCCTTCATGCATTAAGTTTCATTTAAGTCACATCAAACAGGCACAGCTGAAATTCAGACTCACTCAGCAACTGTTCTTTATAATTTATTAATAATAATAAGCACATGCAGCTGTACAGCACATACATGTGTATGATTCCCTCAAAGCACAGGCAGACGCAAGTAGTTTTTCCATCACTGGTTTATTTGAAGACGTCTCTCCAAAGCCACTGTGAAAACTACACAGCATTAACAAAATAAAACTCAGCCTAAGACACTAAAAATAAAACGGTACAACAAAACACGATAAATGAATAAATTCCCCGTTGGCTGCATGCTGCAAGAAGGGATTAGTCACCGTTCCTCAGGGGTTTCCTTATCCGGT
>NW_005187506.1:286741-290849 GCF_000239375.1 Pundamilia nyererei | reverse complement strand
CTTTCAGTAAAGACCATTACGGGCTCGTTCTTGCTGCACACTTACAGGTGTTTTCCTCCCAAAAAGGAAAACCTGCGACTTGTAAGCGAGCTTGACTTTCAAAATAAAAGCACCATGAATGTTTGTAGCTCATCGTTCCCCTCATGGACGTATCGATCAGGTTTCGAGATCCAACCCTGAGCTGGCTTTCTGCACTAACGCTAGCTCTCCCATTAAAGTGACAAACGATCTGAGTGGATACGATGGATTTGTTCAGGCAGGAAGTGGAAATGCCAGCTGGTCTGGCACATTCCCATCATGCTACATGTGAACCAGTACGAATTACCAACACAGACTTTGTACAGGAACAGTCAGCATGTGTTATAGAACGTGTGTGTGAGGAGGAGGTGTGGCCGTCATTAATAAATGTTTCCTGTGCAGTCGCAGAGGTCAGAGCAGGAAAACACATTTTAGTTTTTTAAAAGATCAGCGACGTATTTTGTGTCTTTGTGTTTTTATCTGATCCACAAAGTCGTCCTGAGCAGTGACACACCTGCTGCTGGCTCAGTGTCTGTGTGAGATGTTCGATTCCCAACCAGTCGTGCCTTTGCTGCTCACCCGTTTGTGATCTGACACGATGGACACACGGACCCTAAACACAAGAAACCCTCACGCTGATACTGTGACTGATACAAATACTGTGTAATTACAGTTATGGAGCAGCTGTTTTTATACTTACAAGATAGTACTGACCCCCAAATATTGTGGGATTATACCTTCAACCAAGATCCTTTCCTAAATGTAATGTGACAAAACCAGAGCACAGAGGTTCAAACAGAGCATGGTCCAGACTGCAGGCTGATAAACCTGCTCCTGCAACCCCTAAGACAGGTTTCAGGTCTCTAACACTGGCAGGTTATGTCTTGGTGGACAATAATGTCAGCGCATCAAAGCAACAACACAAAAAAACACATTGATGATGAGAGTGGGTTGAAAGACCTATAGCGCCATCGGTAGAAACCAGCAGATCCAGTGAGCCGCTGCGAGCAGTGGTCAAGATATAAAACCCAAATGTAGACATGTAACACCAGAGACACTGACTGTTACTGAAAGCCTGTGAGCGATGGGTTGTTGGTGTCTTTCTCTGGATGTGGTGCCTTTTTTTGTTGTTGTTTTTTGCAGCGCATTGTGTTCTGCGTCCTGATTGGCTGTAGACCATTGTCACTCACTCTCGTGCCGTGTCCAGTGCAGAACGCGTTCAGCTTGTCAAATTTACTTAAATCTTCGATGCTAGCAGTGTGACTCTGAAGTGCTGCATGTTTGTAAGTTTTCTCCCAACAAACACCAATGTCGATGAAACGTTTGCTCCGTCAAAGTCTCCTGCGGCAGGAAGATGCTAACCATCGCACAAAGATTTGGACAAGAGGCAGGTAGAAGTTACCGTATTTTCCGGCTTATAAGGCACATTAAGCGAAACAAAACAGTCAGATAAGTCAAACTTTACTCAGCTCATTCTTCTTGCTTCCTCCACTTCCACTGATTCATTAGTGATTCATTAATGTTGAATTCTCTGGCAGCGGCTCTATTCCATGTTCTGGACCTGAAAACAGGGTTTGATCTTTGGTTTCATCCTATAATACTGGACTTTCTACGAAGGTTTGAACTTTAAACAAGAGAGAAAAGTGTGAAAATGTTCATGCCTGTCTGAGAAAAGTGTATAAAGTGTGTAGTGAGGGGTTTTCAAAGCATCCATAATAATTGTAAAAAATAAAGCTGCTACTTCGTGGATTTCACCTATTGTGGGTTTAGAACGAGGGAACACTGTAGTACTTTAAGCCACAGGCGTCGAACTCCAGGTCCTGCAGGTTTTAGATGTCCTTGATCCAACACAGCTGATTTAAATGGATAAATGACCTCATCAACACGTCTTGAAGTTCTCCAGAGGCCTGGTAATGAACTAATCATGTGATTCAGGTGTGTTGACCCAGGGTGAGATCTAAAACCTGCAGGACACCGGCCCTCGAGGCCTGGAGTTCGACACCCGTGCTCTAAGCCATCGGCGTGAGTAATAGGCGGAACAATTACCTTCTCTTCCACTAGAGGGCAGTACAACTATCTGCTCTAATTAAATGGGTTGCCAACTGCCAGTAAAACAGAAGAAGATGAAGAAGAAATTACAAAATCGTCATGCTGTGAGACGACGCAGTGCGTAATAGCGTAATCCCAGATAAATGTTTGAAAAGAAAACGTAGTCCGTGAGACCTGGTCCTGGAGAAAACTGCGACCCAGATGAAGGCCGTAGCATGAGCAGTGAAAGCAAAGCAAAACAGGTATCCTGGGGACAAACCGAGGCTGGTGCGAGGCAGAAAACGATCAAATGATTTTTGTGACATTTTGCTTCTGTGGTGTGATTTATCTAATGTGAAATATGTGCCGTGGCTCCAAAAGGTTGGGAAGCACTGGTCTAAACCGGCGGTCCCAACCGTGTTTGCGCCACGGACCGGTTTATGTCCAACAATATTTTCACAGACCGGCCTTTAAGGTGTCGCGAATACAACAAATACAATACAACAAAATAAAACCAGTACCAAAAAAAGAAAGATTTATTCGTAACACACAGGAACAGACCCAGGGAAACAGAGTTAACAATAACCCTGAACATCATAGATTTCACACCCAAGCCTCAACTTGGGTGTGGACTCACAGACTGACACTGGTCCGTGGCCCAGGGCTTGGGGACCGCTGGTCTAAACTACATCTGGTACTCCACCTGCCTCCTAACCTACCTGAGAAAATGACCCTGTGTTACAACATGAAGAGAAGCGGTTTCTGATGAGTTGGCAGTGAGAATATGTTGGGGCGCTGATCTAACGATTCACTGTCTCCATGCTCTCTCTCCAGAAGGAGGACATGCAGTGGCCTCGAGGAGAACAGGAGGTTCCCACCTCCGTGTGCAGCCTTCCCTGTAAAACTGGCGAGAGGAAGAAGGTGGTGAAAGGCATGCCCTGCTGCTGGCACTGCGAGCCCTGCGACGGATACCAGTTCCAGCCCGACGAGTTCACCTGCAAGCTGTGCTCCTACAACATGAGGCCCAGCGCCAACCGCACGTTCTGCCAGCCCATCCCCATCACAAAGCTGGAGTGGCACTCGCCCTGGGCGGTGATTCCGGTTTTCCTGGCAATGCTGGGCATCATCGCGACAATCTTCGTCATGGCTACGTTCATACGGTACAACGACACGCCGATCGTCCGGGCATCTGGCAGGGAGCTGAGTTACGTCCTCCTGACTGGGATATTTCTGTGCTACATCATCACGTTCCTCATGATCGCCAAGCCAGATGTCGGCGTGTGCTCGTTCAGAAGGATTTTCCTCGGTCTGGGGATGTGCATCAGCTACGCCGCCCTCCTCACCAAAACCAACCGCATCTACCGAATCTTCGAGCAGGGCAAGAAGTCTGTGACGCCGCCGAGGCTGATCAGTCCCACCTCGCAGCTCGCTATCACCTCCAGCCTAATCTCGGTCCAGCTCTTAGGGGTGTTAATCTGGTTCGGGGTGGACCCGCCCAACACCATCATAGACTTCGACGAGCAGAAGACCCTCAACCCCGATCTGGCTCGAGGGGTGTTGAAATGCGACATCACGGATCTCCAGATTATCTGCTCGTTGGGTTACAGCATCTTACTGATGGTGACGTGTACTGTTTACGCCATAAAGACCCGCGGGGTCCCGGAGAATTTTAACGAGGCCAAGCCCATCGGCTTCACCATGTACACCACCTGCATCGTGTGGCTGGCCTTCATCCCCATCTTCTTTGGCACGGCGCAGTCGGCAGAAAAGGTAAGACTGACTTACAGTTTTGGATTTTTTAATTTGTGGAAATATTGGTGATGAAGTTTCTGCGTCATGTTAACTCTGCCAACATCAGCAGCTTGGTACCAACCACCTAACCAATAACATCTCCACAGAGGATCAACCCCAAGTCTCCTGGCTGAAAGTGTGACTGATACGTGCAAGCTGCACTTTTGTTTTTTTGGAATGATTAATGAATCATTAATATAGATATATATATATTAATGATTCATTAATCATTTATATATATATGTGTGTGTGTATGTATATATGTATATGT
>NW_005187506.1:268480-272686 GCF_000239375.1 Pundamilia nyererei | reverse complement strand
AGTATTCCCACAGTATTCCAGAGTATTCCCAGTATTCCAACAGTATTCCCAGTATTCCACAGTATTCCAGAGTATTTCCGCTGTCTTTCCGGAGTATTTAATCAATTACAGTAACTGTGTTATTAAGATGCTTGTGTTACATTTATTAAGGAACAAATCTGAAGATGATGAATCCTTTGGTTCTATCACAGCAGTGAGGGTGGAGCAGAGCTGAAAACAGAGTTTCCTGTGGCGTCCTGCACTCGTCGCCTACATGTGTGCGTTCGCTCTCTGTCGAGGTCCTAAAGCCTTTAAACCTGCAGTGCAGACGTCGCTGTATTTACTCTCAGGGTGGAGCCAATCAGCTTCTGATTACACCCCCTACTGTTAGCTGGAAAACAGGAGAGCAGTCTGTGGATGCAGTAAAGATGGCCGCCCTGCTGTCAAAGGGCGATGTGGCGTGTTCATGTGCGAGTGTTTTGTTTGGGAGCAGTCTCAGGGCAGTGTTCCTGATTCTGGGATGATTTTCCAGCCATTGAAGAAACAGGTTTCCTCCTGTGGTGGATGATCCTGCTGACTGACCTGGATAATATTTAAAGATCTGCTCTCAGGGTCCGTGCTGCCTCGTCTCCCTGTCAGGTGAAGGTTCCTGTTCTGCTAGTTTCAGTTCAGCTCATCTAGTTGATTTCCCTTTTGCTGTTTAGTTCCTGGGTCATCTTCCCCTGTACTAAGCCTCCCTGTGTGTCTACCTGTCATGTTTCATGTCTGTGTGGTTCTTGTTGTCAAGTTTGCGTCATGTCTGTGTCTCCATGTTTCCTGTTTTACTTTGAAAGAGTCCGGTGTTCCTTGTATTTAGTGTGTGTGTTTCATTCGGTGTGTGTCGCGTCGTCTGTGTAACCCTCCCAGTTACGTCTCGTCACAGTTCTCACAGTCATAGACGTGGTTGTTAAAGTGTCAGAGCTTCATCACGGTTTCATATTCTCGTATAGTGTTCAGTATCACAGGATAGTCGGTTTCCACTTTAGTTGCTTTGCCTTCTGTCATCAGCCAGAATAAAATCTCGCTTTTTGGTAAAGTCACGTCTCCTCGCCTGTGTCTGCTCTTGGGTCCTGCTCTAACCGGCACCCCCCAGCATCAGGAGGCTGAAGGTCGCCGTGCACCACGAGCTTCCATCTCGTGTTTCCTGTTACGTCTTGAGGAGGCTGAATCGTGCCGTCCTGTTCTGCAGAGCAGGCTTCATGCTGAAGGCAGCAGGATCAGGCTGCGTGTGCTCAGCAGCGTCCTGTTCTCATGATGATAAGAGCTGTTTGCTGGAGCCTGAAGAGGGATTTGATGCCTCTGACTGTAGCGCAGGTACATTGTGTGTTTTCTCTGATGTGAATGGCTCATTCAGGATTTATCAATGAGAGGATACACTTGAAGCTCAGAGCCTCAGTGAAGAGATGGGCGAGCTGGAAATGAGATCAGAGCAAAGAACCCTCCTGAAGGACGGTCCGGCCCGCCGCCTACAGGACAGAAATCCTTTGAAACACTGATCCAAAAGCCCGCAGACGCTACGCGACCTCACAGAGAAAAACACATTACAAAACAGCGAACACGGAGACTCAGACTCCGGTGAGGTGATCAGAAAGACAAAGGCGACAACGAGAGATCGGAAACGCTGCTCAGATCAGCGCTCGAACTCACGGAGACTCTAAGTCTGCTCCGAGAGCGCCGAAAGGGCGGGAACTTCAGCGTGACCTCAAAGAAAGATGAACGACATCAGCTTAAAGAGACGACCACACGTGTGCAAGAACCCGCTGTTGATGGAGCGCTCGTATGCGCGACGCCCCGAACAGCGTTTCAGCGTCACCGGATCTGCTGCCACATGTCAGCACCTCATGAATAAATCAGACGAGGCCCTTTCTCCTCTCACGCACACGCCAAGGTCACTACGCCGCCATCACGGGGACTCAGACTGCCGCCGTCCAGCTGAATTAGATGTTTTCCACGTGTAGACAGGAAGGAGCCGCCAGCAGGAGGAGGCGGGTATTTGCAATGCTAATGTCTTTGCTTCATGCAGCAGGGATTTTATGGCACTGATGTTTGTTTCCACCTCCTCTCCTCACCTGTCAGCACACAGGACATCGTCCTCCTCTCCTCACCGCCGTGTTCAGTCGGGCTGCACTGATTGGTCGATTCATCGTTTTTCACTTAAAGGAAATAAACTCTGCATATGTTTCTGTTGCTGTGCTGATTTTACTCCATCCACAGGTACTGATCAATGAGTTAAACTGCAGGAATAAAGACATAAAGACCTGGATGGCCGCAAACTTTCTGCTTCTTGATTCAGATCAAACTGAGGTTATTGGCCCTGAAAATCGTAGAAATATGGTGTCTAAGCAGATAGGCCAATGCTAGGCTGATAGACGGACACAGTTTGTCTAACGATGAGCTCGAAGACAAGCAAGCCAGGGTCAGAGCCTCCAGCCTGTAGCTGTTCAGGTCCTTGGGCTGTGTTTCCTGCACAGGATTTAAGGAGCCTGGAGCTGATAATAGCGGCTACGTGTTGGAGGTCATGGTGGAGGGAGAAGGTGGGTGTGGAGATGGGGCAGCTTATAACCCGAGATGGCTCTGACGCTCCTGCAGACTCCCCTCCCTGATTTCTCTCCTCCGCTCGCTCCGAACACTTTCTCTTCCTCTCTGTTTCTTGATGTCAGGACATACGTTATCTGACAGGATTTAATGTGATTTGTTGAGCAGACCATCAGTGCGCTCCCCGGGGTCATCAGTCGAAAAGGTCCATCAGAGCCTCCTCGACCCCCTGCACAGCGTGACAGCTGGTCCCAGTGTAATACAGGTGTATACACATGGAGGTCTCAGGGTTGTATAGTATGGTATCACTTTGTGTAGCTGCTACAGGCGCGGGCTGCTGGGTGACTTCCCATGATGCACTGAGTGTTTCTGTGGCAATGTGAAGACGTGAGTTTGCAGAATAAAACGAATGAGGAAAAATGTGATCTTTACTTTGAAATTTCTTCTTGTAACATTATTTTGCTCACTTGTTTTAAGTTTACAGTAACAGAAATACATCGTTCTGCACATTTGTGGATACTGTTTTCCTAACTTGAAATTTCAAAAAGAAATGAAACAAATTCGTGCTATTTATTTATTCACAGTGGGGAGGAGTTCTTCCTCCCCACTGTCACTGCTGCTCGTGGCTGTGGGCGGACTGCGGGGTTCCTCGCTGCCTGTCAGGCTCTTTAGTTTAAAACACTGCGAGGTGATTTTTGTTCAGTTGTGTCACACCTGTAGCCGCCCAGCTCTGTGCTTTGTCTCCAGCAGCAGCTCCACTTCCTGCCACTTTGTAACAGCAGGAGAAAGTGGAATTTAAGTACCCCAGTAAACAAGTCATCCTCACACACACAGACTCACAGTGCTGACATTTGGAGAGCCAATCAAATGTGAGGACGCTGTTTCAGGACGTCTGTCTCCTCTCTGCTGCAGCTCTGGGCCATCACACAGGTAGTTAGCAGTTAGCTTTACAGCAGGTGGAGAGCGGTGCCACATTAAACTGTGTCCCCCTCCAACTCATCACCACAGCCGCAGCTCAAAGCTCTTCAGACACATTCAAACATCTGCAGCTGAACATCCTAAAAATCCCAAATACTGCTGCTAATAATAACAACAATAATGATAAAGAATCACACAGTAACTTTCACATAATGTACAAACATCAGAAAGAGAGAAACATGACGAATAAATGAACTATGATCAACTCTACAGACCACATTAGAGGTTCTGAGGTGATGTTTAGGTGTAAGAGTAATCTGAGTAATCTGTAATCCTGAATAATCCAGAATAACATGTGAAACCACAGCGGTCACGTGCTGGGATTCAAAGCTGACACCCCTGCAGCTGCTGCGTGGCTGAAGCCCTCTGAGGCAGGTTTGTGCCTCAGAGGGCTTCATAAAAACACAGGTGACCTAAAGCAGAGCTGAGGTGTGTCAGCACCGTGCTGCCGCGCAGAGACGTCTGCAGCTTTGGAGGGACGAAGGCCGGCGATGAGGAGAGAGGGCTCAGCAGAAGCTGCAGCTCAAAGAGCTGAGACAGGATTGTTGCATCTGTGACCATGACTCCAGGACAGAAGGTCAAATGTGAGGAGGCAGCAGGAGGACGCCCTTTAACCCTCGTCACCTCCTGCAGCACCGAGCTGCTGTTCAACACCACCACCTCAGTGTGCGTGCG
>NW_005187506.1:265516-267521 GCF_000239375.1 Pundamilia nyererei | reverse complement strand
GTACCGTAGTCACAGGCAGCTCTGGACGCACTCTGAGGGCGGTCTCAGAGGGAGGCGTCCACTGAAGCTGAGCTTTGGCGTGTGTTCAGGATTGGTTGCCATGGTTTTGGTGTTTCTGCAGCTTCAGAATGCTGATTGGTTCTGGGTGTACCTGCACTCAGATGCCACAGGTGTCACCATGGAAACCAGCTCAGACCAAGAAGACAAAACATTAGGAACAGACACTGTGACTCTCGACTCACTTCCGCCCTGCCTCCACCTCTAACACCACCTCCTCCTCCCTCCATCCAAACTGAACGTCTCGTCGATCGTCCTCGTGTGTCTGATGTTCTTCTAAACTTTGCAGCCTCTCCTCGTCCCCGCCCTCCTCGGCTCGTCTCGCGTTCCTTCGTCGTTTACGCTCACGCCCACTGAACCTCCACCTCCTCTCACGCACCTCTCTCTCCACCCTCGCCTCTCCCTTCTCCACCCTTAACTGTCTCCAGCTCTGCGGCAGTGATGCTTCATTTCTCTCGTTTCATCGCTCTCCACTGTGCACCATTTTATTTCTGTGTACGGCGCTAAAACAGCGTTAGCATAACTTTTATCAGCGTCTGGAGGTGGCGAGCAGAAACTGTGGCAGCGGTTTTTATTGAGCGCATAAAGAGCAGCTCCAGCCGGAGTAATCAAGGAAGCAGTGTTTTTGAAGAGTTTACAGCACCCAGCAGTTTCTACTTTAAAATCTGTCGTCAGAGGAGTCATGTGCTACGGTGGCTGGGAGGTCCAAAATGTCCTTAAAGGCGGGGACTGTCTTACCTTTGGAATGACCTGAACGCAGCTCGCTCCGGGCCTCAGGCACACGGCAGAATCCTGACCACATTCCTGCCATCAATTGTTAAAATGCGCCTTAGAAGCCTGAGAGGCGGGGAGGATCAGGACAGGGTCATGTGACTAGCTGCAGACCTCGTCACATGACCACTCCTGATCCACATGGTGCGTTTGCAGCAGACTGATGTCAGTTTAGGTGAACCTGCAAATATTTAACTCTGCTAAAAACTGAGCCTTAAACACCACGTACACCCGACATCGCCGCCAATCAGATATGGGGGAGGAGCTTATTTATGCCCTTTGAAGGCAGTTGGAGCTCAGCTTCACTGAGTTGGTTCAGCCTGACTTTGACACAGAGCCGGGAAGCAAAGGGCGAATCAGGCGACTTGTTGGCGAACGACGTGTTTTCACACAGGTGACGCAAAGCGAAACCTGACTTCACATAGTAAGAGTGCAGCAGGGTCTACGACGAGGCTGCGACTGTTTCCTCCACCTAACGCCACCGAATGTCCGTGAAGAAGACCTCAGAAGGTGAAACGCTTCCAGTGCAGGACAAACATCAGTCTGAGGTTTGAGCTCCGAGCATCGCCCCTACTTTATGCTCGCTGCCGACACCGTCCGTGATTTGGTGTCGCTTCAACTTCGTGGGTTTTTGCAATGTGGCGCAGCCGTGTCTGCGAGTGCGCCGGTCCATACAGGAAACATCTGTGGATGTCACTCAGACCGAAAGCTTCCTGCAAATAAACGTTTTGGCAAAGTTTCCCTTAAACTTTGAACAAAGTCCTGAAGAAGTATCAGCAGCAGCTTCCTGATGCTGTGAAGCTCAGACCGTAACTTCTGACACACTACGACGACCGCAGCCACGAAGACGTCCAGCTTCACGTCTGAGGTGACGTCTTTCCAAGGTCAAAGTTTCACTTCCTGTCCTGCTTTGAGAGGTTTCCTGAATCCTCCTCGCTCGTATTGTTCGGCTCTGAGGGACACTCAGGTGCACGCACCTGTCCGGGTCTCGGCTCTGCGGTTTCTACCTGGTGCTCTGATCTCTTCGTGAACTCTGAACTCGCTGTTCCTGCCGTCGATGGTTTTCCTCCACGCGCCTGCGCGCTCTGACACGCTGAGCTTAGTGAGCGTCGCTTCACCGCCACAGATGGTGGAAACGACGGGTGAGACCTCAGTGATGAAGGTTTATTAAAGAGCA
>NW_005187506.1:243950-265070 GCF_000239375.1 Pundamilia nyererei | reverse complement strand
GCCGACCGGACCGCAGCTGGGCCTGACGTAGATAAGTTGGAGTCAGTTTCAGCGTTTGCACCTGATGGAGTCGACCTCCACCTTTGTGCCTCACACAGAAACGGCAGGCTGCCTGACGCCGCCTCAGTGAGACGGCCATCTTTGATGTGGTTTCAGAGAAGAGGAGCACGTTTTCATTGGGGGGAGGGCTTTAAATGAGGGGGGAGGAGTCTGTCTGCAGCATGCTGGGCCAGACTCGTTGTTTACTACCAATTGTCCAATCAGAGTCGCAGGAGCAGCCGAGCGCTTGGCCCCACGTGACGGCGAGAAGACGGCAGTAACAGGAGTCATGTGAGAACATCGTAAGGACGCCGCAAGCATTTCAGCTGAAACACGCCGAAGAAAGAAAACGACCTTCATCGTGTCAGGAAAACAGCACAGGGACGCCACGAGTCACAGGGAAGCAAGGAGGCGAGGAAGGATGAAGACTGCGACAGAAAGGGAAGAAGTGCAAAGGAAATAGGAGGCAAGAATTATAGAAACACAACGTGAAGCTGGAAGAGGCTCTGAGGCTGTCTGCTCAGGAGGAGGGTCACTCCAGCTCGGCTGAAAAGCTGCCAGATGTGCAGCACTCAGACAGATGTGTACAGACAAAGAGCCAAACAGCTGCAACAGAGCAGCGCCACCTACAGCTACAACCACAGATTGTATATGAGCGATGACGTTTGGAGGGCTCACTTCAGTCTGCATCCACAGAGACCTGCTGATCACTCAGCTCAAGCTCCGCCTCCTCACAGATGGACATTAAAGCAGGTGAGCTGATAAGAGCGCTGCTGTTTGGGCTCTATCAGTCGTGTCATCTTATCGCTGATTCACATCAGCCTCGCACAGACCTGACTGCACGATCGTGCGCACACCTGTCAGAGCAGGTGTTCCTCCAGAGCTCAGAGTGGACCGTCACAGCTGAGGGCCAGCAGCTCACACAGGCTTTAAACAAACCACTGACTCCGCCTCCTCGCCGATGTTTGCCTTCGTCTGCTTGGAGCAGACAGACGCTGCTCTCGCTGCCCGTTTCTGACGTCCGTCACCTCTTTGTAACGAAGCAAACACACCTGTGTGTCCAGCTCGCACCTGCGGAGGTCTCCGACCCCGAGACCGTGGTCATCAGGGAGGAGCTCGTGTATGTCAGGGTGTCTTTCGCACGCGAGGTGCTGACAGACGGCAGGAACCCTCACCTGTGCACACGAGCTGCAGGTGGGGGCTGCAGGGATGAAGATACTGTAGGTGAGCTGGACACGTGCAGGTGTGTCTGCTGCCACAGCTTTGTAGAAGAAGACGTGCGTGCAGACTGTCGTGCAGGTAAACGCCGCGGGCTCATTAAACCTGCGTCAGGTGGTGGTGCAGGGCCTTGTGTTCCTTCAGAGCGCGGCGTAGTTTCTTGCTGACGTGGCGCAGGAAGCGAGCAGCCTTTCTGCGGGTCTGAATATTCTCCCCGCTGCTCCCCTAACTCTCAGCCCCACCCCGCCTGCTGTGACTTCTCCCCGTTAATGGCGTCGCTCAGACTGTGACAGCAGGGCCATAACACATAAAGACAGTGGGCTGAACTCAGTGAAAGCCACTCTGGGAAGCCCATTACAGCACAGCCGTGCCTCTTTATGCATTCTTCCCGGGCCCGTATCGGCCCTCTATTGGGTTCACGGGGCCACGGCTTCGGACACAGGGGCAATATACACACTGCATAAAACATTAATGGCGTGGCTCGGCCGGCTGCCGCTCTCTGCTGCAGGCGAGGGTCGAGAACACGGCGGGTAATAAAACACAATCCTTCACCGGCTCATAAAAAGTGTCGAGAGTTTGCTTCTGAGTGAGGCGAGCTTCCCGAGTCTCTTTAACGCCGCTGACACGAGCGAGCGGCGTGACTGAAATACAGCCGTCACCAGGACGGTACCTACTACACAGCTCTAAAGGGTTAAAGGTCAGAGGTCAGCAGCAGTGGAGATGGATGAACCTCTGCTCGTTCAGGAGTCTCTGAACAGGCTGTTAAGAGAGACAGAGATTGATAACAAGTATGATTCAGTGCAGAGAGGTCTGTTAACACATAGTGAGGAAGAAACACCCAGTGCATCATGGGAATCCCCGGCAGCCTACGTCTATTGCAGCATAAGTGAGGGAGGATTCAGGGTCACCTGGTCCAGCCCTCACTATATGCTTTAGCAAAAAGGAAAGTTTGAAGCCTAATCTTGAAAGTAGAGATAGTGTCTGTCTCCTGAATCCAAACTGGAAGCTGGTTCCACAGAAGAGGGGCCTGAAAACTGAAGGCTCTGCCTCCCATTCTACTTTTAAATACTCTAGGAACAACAAGTAGGCCTGCAGAGCGAGAGCCAAGTGCTCTAATAGGGTGATATGGTACTACAAGGTCATTAAGATAAGATGGGGCCTGATTATTTAAGACCTTGTATGTGAGGAGCAGGATTTTGAATTCTGGATTTAACAGGAAGCCAAAACAGGAGAAATCTGCTCTCTTTCTAGTCCCTGTCAGGACTCTTGCTGCAGCATTTTGGATCAGCTGAAGGCTTTTCAAGGAGTTTTTTGGACATCCTGATAATAATGAATTACAGTCGTCCAGCCTGGAAGTAATAAATGCATGAACTAGTTTTTCAGCGTCACTCTGAGACAGGATATTTCTAACTTTAGAGATGTTGCACAAATGGAAGAATGCAGTCTTACATATTTGTTTAATATGTGTGTTGAAGGACATGTCCTGGTCAAACATGACTCCAAGGTTCCTCACAGTGTTACTGGAACAAAACACCTCTGAGATGAAACCATTAACTAACCCCGTTCTCCCCTCTCTCTCCTACCAGCTGTACATCCAGACCACCACGCTGACCATCTCCATGAACCTCAGCGCGTCCGTGGCCCTCGGCATGCTCTACATGCCCAAAGTCTACGTCATCATCTTCCACCCGGAGCTCAACGTGCAGAAGAGGAAACGATCCTTCAAGGCCGTCGTCACGGCCGCCACCATGTCGTCCCGGCTGTCGCACAAGGCCAGTGACCGGCCCAACGGAGAGGCCAAGACGGAGCTGTGCGAGAACGTCGACCCCAGCAGTAAGTACCAGTTAGAAGAGCTCATCCAAACACCTCGAGTGACGTCTCAAAGGTTCTGTTTCTCTCACAGAAAAGAGAGCGCTTTCTGTGAGTTTAACCGTTTTATCAGATTCATTTTTGGTACTTCGAATGATCTGAAATAAATCCAAACCTCAGGTGTTTCGTTCAGATCATAAATAAAATTCTGCGGCTAAAACGTTTCTTTGAAATTTGAGCATAAAACTGAAGATGTCACAGACTTGTTCCCTGTTGTTCCCGGAGGTGAAACGTTGACCCTGAACACGATGTTTAAATCTGCCTGTGACGAGTCTGTGGAGCCGGCGTGTGTTTGGACGTCCTGATCGCCGCTTTCAGGCAGACACTCAGTTTCTGTGCTTCAGGCTGAATGAATGAAGCGATGAAAATAAAGTCTGATGCATGTGATCATCAGCTGCTAAGCTACGTTTAGCAGGAAGCAGCAGGAAGGAGAGGAGGGTTTTATTAAATGTTGAACTGTTCCTTTACAAATGCATGAGTGCATGTGCTAATCACGTTTCTGAATACAAACCGGCTTTTATTTTTGCAGCCCTGTCTCCAAGAACTAACGTTTATATGCTGAACACCAGCGTGGGTCTAAACCTGCGTGATGATTGGCTCGTTAGGATACATTAACGGCCTCGTTGTCCTCGTTAGCGTCTCTCCAAACTTCTGAAATACATGAAAAGTCAGATTTTCGGGATCTGTGGGGCGGATTAGCAGCTGATCTCACAGAAAGCAGGGAGTCTGTGTTTGAATGAGCTCCAGTTAATACTGAGAAATCTGAGACATGGATTTAATGTAAAGGCTGAAGAGGACGACTCTGCTGATTCCTGTCATTAACTGAACACGCCCACAGCTTTAATCAATGAGCTAAATGTCTGTAAGAATAATCCATCTGAAACAGAAGCACACGCAGTACGGCTCACGCTGAGCGCTGCCCCTCAGCAGGCTTCCTAACGCTGGCCAATCAGAAGAAGGTGGGCCTTAAAGAGACAGAGGATGAACTAGCGAGCTGCACCAAAGTCCGGGGCTTTTTGAACTGTGACTCATGCAAAGCTGCTTCAGCAGAGTGTGAGATAAGAGGAGATATTTAACCTTTACCATCGTGAGGTAACACCGCTCCCAGGGTGGAGCTCCGTGAGCCCCGCAGCCACCCCGGCCACCTCGCCACCAGGCCTAGGCGTCTTTTCTGGGAGGGCTGCTGCTCACTAACTCTGGGCCACATGTAACTTCCTTTAGTTCCACAGAGACGCTGAAATAACAGGTTTATCAGTCATTCCTTCATCAAAGTGACGAATCGTTTTCAAACACTAAACTCGCCGGTATGGGTTCACACTCAGACGTGTCGACGATGGACCGTCGCTCTGATCGTTCTCCTCTCAGAACAAATCAGCTGAACATATCAAACCAAGAAACGTCTCCGTGACATCATCAGTGACATCATTCAGACTGATGATGTTGGAGTGAACGGGGCTGCAGGGGCCTGTTCTGCTCTGTCCTCCAGTGCATGGAGCAGAAATCCATCTGAGCCAGAAACGGCGTTTACAACATTTTTCCTGCTTTCGTGGCGAGCTGATGTCACCTCGTCACAGGTTTCATCACCCGCAGGCGCAGCCTGACAAAGGACCGGAAGTTCCCTGTGGGCGGAGCCAATCACCATCACATGACAGGAAGAGGTGGCTGACAGCAGACCAAACTGAGCTCGAGGTCATTAATGCTTCAGCGTGAGCTCACAGGCTGCAGCTACACGAGTCCTAACAGGAAGTCAGCCATTCTGGAGACACCTAAATGTCCTCGGAGACGTCCTGAACTTGATCACAGCTGCTCTGAGTGACGCTAAAGGAACGCGAGGTGGGAACGAGCAGGTGCAGGACGAGGATGCGCTCCTGACGCCGCTGAGAAACGCCGCAGTAATAGCAGAGTCAGCGGAAAGCTTCGGCTCGCAGCTTCTCAGAAATAGTTGAATAGTTGAAATTACATGTCTGTGTGATCAAATTACCAGCTCACAGTGGGGTTCCCTCTGGGACCACTCACCAAATCATGTTTTTCTCCCCCTCACAGGCTAATTTCATAATTTATCAGAGGTAAGAGCAAATTAATCTTCTGCTTTGCTGTCCCGACCTTGATCCATTTTCTCCTGGAGGTCTGAGGAGGAGGAGAGAGACCCGAGTGGGGAGGGGATGTAAAAGTGACGTCCTCGGCTCTTTACCGCCCTCTTTCAACCGACTTTAACTTTTACACGAGGAGGTTGTAGCGTGGCGCTCCGAGCAGCAGATTTAAGGCCGTCCTCCGGTGCTTTAACTGCACGTCCGACCCCCGGTGACCTCCGGGGTTCCTGCGCCGCTCCTGAGTCCATCAGGATGTAAAGTGTGCAGCTGTTGAACCTGCTGTGAAACATCCAGCCGACGCAGCAGGCCTTCATCCAGCTTTGGGCTCTGCACGTGCTCAGAGAGTGTCCCAGTCATGGCCAATCCAGAGCTCCCAGAGCCCCCGTGAGACCACTGTGTCCGCCACCTCACCTGGGACCGTCACACAGCCCACCGGGCTTTCGCCACACCGAGTGATCGGGCAGATCGAGGAGCCTAAGTTTGGTTGTTTCCTGATGTGCAGGATCTTCCTGTTGAACCTCTGAAGCCCCTCCCGGGACCCCTGACGCAGAGACGGCTCTGCCTCAGTGAGCTAATTTAATGCACCGTGTCACCAGGAGAAAGCGCGCATGTAGCTCCTCCCACACCACAGATGTCAGGATTTAAAACGTATGCTTGATTTGTGGAGCTGCATTAAAGAAATATAGACACAAATGGGCACCAAGTCCAGAATCAGCAGCCGTGGTGGTAACGTGATCCACGCACGCGTATCGGCTCGAACAAGAGGCTGTAACTGCAGCTCGCACGCCGCCTGTGCAGGCGTGGCGTTTCTGTAACGTGCTGAGCTCTCTGCTCTTCATGATGGCAGAGTACAAATGCAAACATCAGCTTTCAGAGTCCAGAGTTCCTCAGTGGCCGTGACGGCGGCCGTCTGCAGGGTCTGTCAATAAGAATCACTCCTGTCCTCGTCCTGCAGACATCGCAGAGGAGACGCCAGAGTCTGAGAAACAGTGGCGGTAAAACCGGGTCCTGGTTTGATTGATTAATCTGGATCAGCTTCAGCTGCTCTCAGTAAAACTCGGGAGGCTCCTCAAGGCGCCGTGGCTGTAACCATAAATAATGACACCCCCGCGGGAAAACCTCAGTGGCGCAGCCCGAGGCCCCGTCATAATTACAGCACATCAGTCACTGTAGTTAGTTATGGCACACCGGGGGGGGCAGAGCCATCTGTGGGCCGGCCCACGCTCGCCACTCCGCCTCCCCTCTCATTCGGCCTCGAGCGCCTCAGCGCTCCCCTCCTCCTTCACTTTGTAAATCCTCTCTTTCCTCCTCCTACTCCTCACCTCCGTCTCCATCCTCCCCGCTCCTCCAGCTGATTCCACCACAAAGACCGCTTTCTCGCTGTCTCTCCATCCTGCGGTATGAGGCCTCGCCGCCTCTCTCTCCACGCCGCCGGCAGAGGCCGAGACGAACGTTTATTTTTGGAGCGATTTGACTTTCCAACACTTCCGCGGTCTGTGAGTCAGCAGCTGTGAAAACAGCCCAGTGCAGCAGCACGCCGAGGCCAGAGATGGCCGACTGATCCATGACAGGACCGCGGCGGATTTCTGAGCGTCGTGACGGTAATCAGATCCTCGTTAGTGGGCCTCATGTGACCACACCCCCAAAAGCCTGTAGGAAAACCGGCGGTACTATCTTGTGTTTCCAGCAGGGGGAGCAGCCACAGGTGAAGCTCATCAATTATTCCTGTTGATATTCTGTCATTGAGCTGAGCCTGTGTGTAAAAGTGTGACACAGGTTTGTATACACGCGTGTGTGAAAGGTCATACAGACTGGCGTTTTCTCCCCTCTGTAACGATGAGGCCGAGAGCGACCAGCTCCCTTACCGATGCTCCTCAGCGAGTAATCTCACTCTCTGCACGGAGCAGAAATAAACGAGTTTCCCAGACGTCGGCTTTTTGGGGTCTGTGAGTTTTCTGAGACGCTTTCAGCTGCGTTAAAGGAGACTCATTATCATTTAATCTGGAACCATTATTTTAGGCCTAATTATAGCCAGACTGACTGTTTATGATGAGTGTTGCACAGAAACAGTCTGACTGCAGACGGGGGGGGGGGGAGAATGAACAGAGACGTCTTCTTTTTTTTGACTGAGTTAATTTATTCGGTTATCATCAGGCTCCGCCCACCGCTGTCAGACGAGCTGGAGATGTTGCTCCTGAATGTGAATGAGACACAAAGTCAGAGCTGCTGAATATGCAAACGCAGCCGTTTTCTCTTTTATCTGCCACGATTGATGGCGGCTCCTGGTTCCCAGCCATTCGTCACCGGACGAATGCTGAGGGTCAAGTGCCAGCGGGGGGGCTGCAGCAGGGAGATATGGAGGTGGTGGAGCTGCACAGCTCACCTTGAACCCCTCGAACACGTCACGCTCAGCTTCCTGCGTCATTCAGGAGCCGCGTGCTAACTCTGCAGAGCTTCAGCACCGACACGGATCAGGTGTCTGCAGGAGCTCGGCTGGACCGCACACCCACAGCAACGCACCATATTTACTCACAGATGTTACAGGTTTGTGCTACAAACGAGCAACGTGGCGAGTGCTTTAATGAAGAGAGCGCGGCGAGCCGATCGAGTGTTACAGGCAGGAACATGTTAGAGACTGATCCTTGAGTTTATTCCAGGTGCAAAACACAGGGAGCCGAATATTTCAATGAACTCTAATAACAATGTTTGCGTCACACAGCCAACAGTACAGCAGCATGTTTGCCGTCCTCCATCAGAGGCTGAAGCTCGTCGTAGGACTGCCACCGCGGGCCGACACCTGAACACGCGTTTGATTCACGGCTCAGCGAGCTGTTAGTGAAACACCTGCAGCTGGAGGTGTTCTCCAGGTCTGTGGGCACGTCATGTTGAAATGACGGCGCTGTTGTGGGGGCGTAATCCATGAAATCTACGGCATGGAGACACGAGGCAGGCTGTTCCCACTGAGTACAAGTACAAAAACACACAAAAGTACACAAACCTTTCAAACATCCATGAACTCTTTATTTACCAGCGTGTATTTACAGGCCCGACGGACGTCTTTCGTCAGTTTGGCTTTAAATTTAAAACCGTTTGAATTTTGCAGTCATTTGAAGATTTGCTTATAAGATGGTAAATAAAGGGTTAAAAGCATTTTTCCAAGATGTGAAGACTCTACTGAGCATGTGCAGATGAATGATCCCTCACAGATTCAGTCTTTTCATCAGCTGCCATCTTTCCATCTTCAGCTCTTTAGCGCCACCTGTGGCTCAAAGTTAGACCCACCGCAGCGGCTGATCGGTCGACCCTCAGATAAGCCCACACTCCTTTTGTTTCTCCCTCTGCTGCAGATGCTTTTGAGTTATGACCTCTCACCGTCCCGTCCTCCCTGCTGAGAGTTCATAATTCAAGCTTTACTTACCCGGACGTCTGTCATCACCTCATCCCTGCTCCATCATTAACCTTCACCTCTGCTCTTCAAGCAGCCGTGAGGACCGAATCTGACCTCTGTGTCTCCTGCCGTCCCCAGGTCCAGCAGCTAAGAAGAAGTACGTGAGCTACAACAACCTCGTGATCTAACGGCGCTCCTCCGTCACTGCAGAGCGAGATGTCTGATCTCCTGCAAGAAGGACGAGCAACGGGAGAAAAGCGGCGACGTGCAGGACTTTTTCTTTCTCTTCTTTTGGTCTCATGTGCTTCACCGCCCATCGGAGACGTTCAGGTGCAAAGCGGAGCGTGGTGGGACGACCTCTGAACTCTGACCCCTCCGGGTCGAGAAAAGCTCCAGAAATAAAAATCTAATTGTTTTGTCGTTGAAGTGATGCCAGTGGTTGTGAGGTCGAACGCGGCGGATGCATCGGGCGGCGATGACTGGGCGGCGCCGATGGGCTCCGTGCCGCCGGTGATGTCAAACGAAGTGTGAGCCCGCCCCCTCGTGTCTCTTTATGTACTTCCAAACTGCAAGTTCTCACCTTCCTGTCCGCGTGTGTAGTTCTTTATGGCTTATATGTCGGCCTCTTTCCGTTGGTTTGCTTTCTGTTGGTTTGCAAGACGGCTGCGGTTGCCATGCCGACGACAGATGTACTTTGCTTCTCGGTTTTATTGAAGCCATATTCTTCTTCGCTCGGAGATTTGGAGGGCTTCGCTCGCGCTGCCACCTGGACTCAGATTTTTATCCTGCAAACGTGAGAAGAAAAAGCCTCTGAAAACAAAGTTTTATGACTCGCTCGGCTCGTTTGCTCCTGACTACATATCCCAGAATTCACTGGGCTGCATGCAGGAAACAGCTGCAGGGCTGAAGGCAGCAGAGGATTTTACAGTGCCTGCTCTGGGAGTGTCTGCTGGCAGTTAGCCACTGTGTAGCCTCGGAGCGGTACCTGCACCGTCCTGACCCCAGTCCTCTTACTCCACCCACACCCCTGCGGGTGGAGTAAGAGGACTTATTTTACTCTTTCTTGGACTTGGCCTGTTCCCATCAATCAGGGACCAAACACGGTTTTATTGTCCCCCTGAAAAAGACAAGAGGTCGTTTCAAAAATACACAATCATTGAAATAAACTTCTTTAATAAACATGATTAAAAAATATCATACCTGAGCTGCGTGGTCACAAGCTTACGTCCGTGCTGTTGGCCCCTGCAGCTCCACCCTCAGCCTCTTTTACCAGCTACTACAGCGTTTACCCAGCACAGTTTAGTCATTAAAAAATCTTCACGGTGGAAATCCAAACAGTGAAACAGAGTAAAAGAGGTTGAAGCCTTTTGGAGAGTCGTGCTCCATTTTTTTTTGCTTATATGTCGACGATCTGATGCTCTGAAAGTTAAAACGAACGACTGGGAGCGCCGAGACCTCCTTTACCCTCTGCTTCCTGTTTGGACCTCAGTCACGCCGGCCTGGAGACGGTTACTCGCACGAGCAGATTAACGAGGTTTATTCCAGGTGAGAATCAGCTGAATGAAGCAAACCCTCAGTGTTGTGAGAAACGGCGTTTTCAGAGGCTTTGACAAACACAGCAGGTCTGACCGTTCAGCTGGCCGTGACACGGAGCCAAAACAGTTTTTAAGTGTTTTTAAAGCCGTTCGTGGTCACCTGATGAAACATTCCCTCCCCGACATGCGTGTTCTTCTCCACACACTGTTTGTAGGTGTTTGATGGCGGCGGTGGGGGTGAGGGGCGGACCCTTACCCCGAGGGAGCCTCCTTCGGTCCAGGCTGAGTCTCTGCTGATTTCATGGACTAAAAAAACCAACTAAAGGTGTCGATGTCGAGGTTGTCAATGCATGCCTGATATGTTTGATGTTGAACTAGAAAAAAAAGTTCTGTGCCACAGTCGATCCCACCTGTCTGCTCCGAATCGTCCGTTCTTCGGTTCCTCGGAAACGTTCTCGCTCGGCAGAATGCGGCTTTGTTCGGTTTCTTATTCCCTGCGGGAGAAACACACGGAGAATATATATTTAAAAAAGAAAAACACGTTTTAAAAGTGGAAGCATGTATGTTTTCTACTGTTTGTACTTGGTATATTCATGTTGCCCTTGCTGCTTATGTGCCAATGTTGTGGGAGAGATTTACATTTGGCCACTCATGCAACTATTCTGTGGTGTCGTCCAAGAATGTATCAACATGAAATAAAACATTTGGTTATTTTTTTTAGAAACGCCGTCTGTGTATCCATGACGACCCTGAAACACGCTCTCGTGTGACCCTTCACAGCAGCTTTGCATGATTCACTGTTCACAATAATCCTTCTTTATCTTACAGCCCGTCACTTCCTAGTCTAAAAAAAGGCCCCTCCCCCTTCCTTAAATCCAGCTTTCTTCTGATTGGCTGCCTCTTAAGACGCTCCTTAAGATGACCATATAAGAATGTTTCTTCACTATGAGGAAGTCCTGCTCAGCTCGCTTGAGCGGCTGCACGACGCACGCCGTCCGGCTGGTCACCAGCACAGAGAAGCTGCTCTCTCAGCGACTGAGAGCGGTGAAAGACGTGATGTCAGCCTGTGAGCTGCAGCGTCACCTACACATGCGCGTATACGTGCACATGTGCAGTAAAGCAAACAGAATGGAGCTCTGTGTCTGCAGACGGCGAGCGCACAGCACAGATAAGCTGCGCTCGCCTGGCCTCTCCACGTCTTTATCTCCAACATGGAGATAAGCTGCTGCGTGGAGAAAAGATGGAGGTCGAGGAGGTCGGCGATAAGACCGCATCTGCCCGGCCATCAGCCAAACGTGGAGGTCAATGGAAGCACTGCCCGTGGTCAGAGAGGTCGCCACGTCACTGCAAACTCGCAGACACTCAATGATTTACATGTCGAGGAAATCCGTGAAAGACGCTTCGTCTTGTCTGGCGCCGCGTGGAAACAGCACACGCTGCAGCTGACCTCGAACACAGCGTTCACACACACCGAACACACGCCCCCCCAGAGCACATCCAGGTTATTTATGAGATTATATCCACTGCAAGTGTCACTCGTGTGGACGTGTGAAACGTGTAACAGGTCCACTCAGAATGAACTCCCTGATGCTTCCCCACATGAGAAGAGTCCAGAGAGATCCTCCACGTGCTCGCTTGAACCCTGCCAGCCTCTCAGAGAGCCTGCGCTCCGTGGTTTACATGTCCCGGTGGAAAAAGGCCGGAATACTGATCCACTTTTTAAAGAGGAAGAAGAAAATCAGAAGAAACAAACTTCTCCCTGTGCGTCTCTTTGCAGTTAGCCCCTCCCCCTGAAGCCCTGCCAGTAACGATAGAGCAGGACTTTGGCTGCCTCCCCCCGCACGTCCTCCTCAGCCTGCCTGAGCCGCAGATAAGAGCGGCTGTGGGGAGGGCTCGGCTTCGTGTGGATTCACATAACTAACCTTTGGTGTCCAATTAGATTAGCCGCCGCCAAACCAATTAGTGTTTCTGTGAGGAAGGAGGAGATGCCAGCAGTCGTATTAGCACTGATATCCTCGCAGCAGGCAAACATGCTGACGGAGCTCTTCAGCAGCCACTGCAGTGGAAAATGCAGCTTGTTTGCAATAAGAGAAAAAAGTTTTGGAGCTGGAGCAAAAAGCGTCCGGCTTTAACGAGTCAGAGGAGCCTGACAGCGAGGCCGGGTTCATTTCCTGTCCCGAGGAGACAAACGCAGCTCATCCATTAATGAAGCGCGCCGTTTATCGCCCTTCCAGCCCGGACCGCTGCGAGCACCACGAAGCATCGTTTAAAGCAATCAGAGCGGCTTCGCTGTCACGCTCCGGAGCGCTGAGCTCTTTGGGGCGTTTGGGAGGAAACAGGAAGTAAGCGTTGCCACGGTTCAGTAAACTAGTCCCCGGGCGACAGCTTGAATCACCTGAGCACGACTCGTCCCAGGTGAAAGGACAAAGCACAGCACTCTGATGTACACCTCGCTCCACAGACACACACAAGCAGGTTCACAAAAACTATTTGACATATCAGTTAAACCCATAACAGTGACACAGATGTTATGAAAGAGCTGAGATCCATGAAGATCAGCAGCAGGACGGCCGACAGCCCAGCTGAAGCACACCTGATTCAGTGTGTTGTTTCCACAGGTAAAGGCAGGGTCACCTGTCACCTCACACTATTATTACATGATACTTATAATATAGCTCCCTGTATTATTGGTCACATGATGTCGAGAGTCCGGATCAGCCTATCAGCTACAGCCACCTGTGGGTCAAAGAGGCCACGCCCCTAATAATGCAAACTTTACAGACTTTAAAGCCTTAATATAGTTTAACAGGTAAGTTATAAAATCAGGTGTCATGAGGTAGGGCTGGGTGTCGTCACTGATTTCTGGAATCGATTCAATTCAATTCAATTCAATTCGAATCAGTCAGAAATATTATAATTCTGATCACTTATCAGCACATGTCCATATTTTATATCTATGAAAAGAAAGCTGACACTGTGAGACTTTATCACAGGTGTGAGCGTCGCAGCAGAGGCCTTTGTGTCAAAGTAGCTGAGGATGAAACAGAAACACATGAAGGTTTTCCTGGTCTGGGATTTTATAGCAGATGACCCTGAAAATATTCAGCAGTCGATCAAAAACTGACTCAACATCTGAACATGACCTGATGCTGAAGCGTAGTTTGGATCTTTTCTTGCTGCTGGTTCGGTCAATATTGTTTGGAGAGCAACAAAACTGCAGCTTCAGAATCAAACACAAAGAAGACGTAAACACAAAGCGCCGACCCACCGAAACATCAGGATCAGCGAGCTGTCGGCTTTCAGCCCCGACCGTGTCCGTGCCGTCGGGGGCGACAGCTCGCTGATTCTGATGCGTCGGCGCTTTGCGTTTACGTCTTTGTGCAGAATCGTGTTCCTGCTCTCATTTACTGTTTCAGCTGTTTGGTGGTTGTTGGAATTTGTGAGGTTTAACCTGAGATTCTGGCGTTTGGAGTAAAAAATAAATTTACATTTAAAAATAGATTGGGGGTTTTAATGAATCGATATCACGTTATCCAAGCTAGAATCGATTGTAATCGATAAATGGATCATCAAAACCCGCCCCTGCTATGAAGGGAAACACAGGGCCTATGGGGGCTGACTCACTGCTGCCCCTGCTGGATGTCAGAGGAACTGCAGCAGGTCAGGAACCTTATTCATGTGATCCAGACTGTTTAGCCTCATGCCCCCCCCATAAAGTTCAGACTACAGCGGCTGAAGAAGAAGAGCTCCTGCATCAGCGTGTAGGCTGAGGAGCACAGAGCAGCCGGCAGTTTAATCACGATGGAAAAAAGTAACAGAGAGAATAGAAGCTGCAGCCAATCACGTCCCTGTGCTCAGCCTCAGTCCACGCCTCCTCCGCAGCTGTCTGCTGATTTCATCATCACCCTCCAATAACACGCCAAACCTCTCCTGACCTCCAGCCTCTACAAACACAGAATAGCAGCAAAGCATTGAGAGGAAGGATCGACCCCCTGCTGCTGGGACCACCTGCATGTCCTCAGCTCCTCCTCGTGTCCCCCTCATTCACACACACCTGTGGTATAAGTGACAGGACTGCTCTTGTGTCACAGAAGGGTGATGGGCGGGTGTGAGGAGATAAAGAGCAGCTGATGACATCAGCAGGAGGCTGGAGGCAGCCCCACCTAAAGCACAAACTGCTGATTCAGAGTTTCCTCCTTCAGCAGACGTTCATCAGGGATTCTCTGCCTCCTCTGACAAAAAAGGGCCGGTAATGACAAATATTTCAATATTTGAATGTCTACTGTGAGATAAGCCCAACCTCGTGGCGAGGCAATTAAAGCTGCACGAATGGAAATGAACGATTTATCATCGGGAAGCATCACTGACGAGTGACGGCTACGGAACAAAAGTCCGGCTCTGACACGGCGCCGGATGGACGTTATTGCTCGGCGGCATCGGCGTCTGCACTTGATGAGGTCCCCCCTGCTATCGGCTCAGAGATAGCAGGTGTCAATGGAAACCAATTTAAGGCGTCCACAGCAAAGCGAGTTATTAACCCGCCTGCCAAAGAACTGTATCTTCCCCTCTCCCTCTTTATTTTGGGAAGAGCGACAGAATGAAAGTGAGCGCGGCGCTTTCAGAAGTCGATTAGCGCTTTGACACTTTGTCTTTTTAAACGCTCGAGTTAGACGCTGAAGCTTCCCAGAGGAGAGGGAGGAAAGACGCTCGTGTCCTTCAAGTGGAAAAGTCAATCACTGTGACTGACGGGAGTCTGGGCCCACGCCACCCACCCAGGGCCGCCCTCTTTCTCCCAGCCACTGCTGCGTGCACGCAGAGGGGTACAGGAAGCCGTCACCACACTTCCTGTTCCAGCATCGTGACGGCCCCAGACTCAGGGCGGACCTTTAACTGATCCAGCGCTCTGTGACCTGAGAGGCCTGCAGAGTGGGAGGAACCAGTTTATTGGTTTTTGGATGGTGGAAAAAGCAAAGAAGCACCACGCAAACGTTTGTGGACTCCAGGAAGCTCTGAGATGGTCCACAGACCACGTTCTCGTGATGAGTCTGGATTAACATGGAAGTTTCACGTCGTGCGAAGCATCGTTTGCTGGTGTCTGGAGAAACACACATTCTCGTTTAGCTGTGTTAGTGAGGACATCTCATTGCTTTCCCTAACCTAACTGTAACCCTGACATCAAAACCACATCTCACACACGTAATGGTTTGATGTTACTGTTGTTTACATGAACATGTGACTAATATCCACACTGATGCACACCAAAAGAAACTATTCAGGGTTTAAAGGTGACACAGTCTGGCGAGGGCAGACTGTATGAATTGAAAAAAGGACCCAAAATGCAGCCTCCAAGGAACAGGGAACCAAACCTGAATGTTAACAAAAAGCGAGCCGTTTAATATGGCTGGTAAAAAAGGTACAAACAACAGGGCAAGGAAACTGAAGCAAAATTAACACAAACCTAAACTGGGAAATCTAAACAAACAATAAGAAAAACCTAGACAAGGAACTTGGAAGCACGGGAAACATGGCGTGGACAACAGACGACCTGACAATCACACACTGAAAACAGAGGACTTAAATACACAGCAGGTGATTAGGGGAAGTGGGAACACACGGAGGAACAGCTGACTGACATGAGCCTAATGAGAGGACAAGGGAAGTGAAACTAAATACAATGAACAAAGAACACACGACTCCTTCAAAATAAAACAGGAACCATGAGACAGACATGATAATACAAACTTGATAACATAAGACACGCAGCATGAAACACGAAGGGTGAGGGGAACTTAAATACAGGGGAAGAAAACACAAGGAGTCTAATAACCTAATGAACAAAATAAACTCAAACTTAAAACGCTGGGTCAAAAGACCCAGGATCATGACAACACTTGGAGGCAGGAAGGACGTGGTGAGACGCGTTTCCGTGTTTCATACATGTTTGATTAGGTGTTAAAAACAAATCCAGAGGACAGCTGAAAGTCTCTGCTTCTAAACTTGTGCAGAGCCGATGGGACAGTTCATGTCCAACCACCCGGTCTCTGCGGGAGATGGGACACACTCGACGCCAAAAGGTGGAGCTCCTAATCTGCGACGAGCTGATGCTACGACATGAAGGTTCAAAGAAACCCCAAAAATAAAAGCTGCAGAGATGCAGCAGCGTCGTTGGCATTCGGCGCATGCTTCGCTGAAACCACACTTCTGCCTCCTCTCGCAGCTCGCTGCGCTCGCAGAGATGTTCATTTTCAGATTTCACACTTGATTTAGAGCCAAACCAGCAACATTTAGAACTCAATCAATCTTCCTGTTTTACATACAACCTGAAAGAGCCGTAATTTTCCAATCAGCCTCAGCAGTTGCTGCTGTCACTTCCAATATGTCGCAACATCCCCCAAAACCTTCAAGACCGTGAGCAAAGCCCACTCGGTATTAAAGCGGCATGCAGCGCTGCAATATCAAACCAGCCAGCGCCTCACATTCCCTGCAGAAGCCTCTAAATCTTCCAGCAGAAGCACAGCATCAGCCGACCCCGCCTCATCCCCAGCACTGCGTTATTAACGTGAATATCAACAGACTCTCCCAGTGAGGTGCATCCAGCTCGCTGGCGCCCTCATCCATTCTGCTATCCTCCCTCTGCACACATCATCTGTTTTGGGCTCCTGGGCCATACATCAATGTGGCGGGCCAGAGAAAAGCTCTTTAAGTTGCATAAACACAATGTCGCCCGGGCACCCACCAGCTGCCCGTGATGGATGGGACCGCACACAGAAGAGGGAGCCGGATCCATCCAGGAGCTGACGGCGGAGCAGCGCCGAGCGGGCGGAGAGGCTGCGTGGTCGGCGCTGACGCGCAGCTCTGCAGGAGTGAAGAGGCCGAGCTGCAAAGAGGACATTAATCACGCCGAGCTCGGCCTGACTGAGCCTTTCACCCAAACGCTGCGCTCCAGGGATGGTTACTCTACGCTGCTCGAGCGTTTGTTTCTTCCTCGCTAATCGCGGCGACCAAACCTGCTCCGATCCATCAGCTGGTTACCGTAACAACAGGTGTGACGAATACGCGCAAAAAACAAAAACCTGCACAAACTACAGACAGCTTCAGAGGCTCGACAGCAACCGACCGACGAGTACAGGTCACTGATCAGGAAGAGGACTGCACACTCATCAGCTGAGCTGAGCAAAGCTCCTCTAATCCAACCACAGAGATATGAAGCTATGAGCAGAGCAGGTCCAAAGAGCCAATCAGAGAGCAGGATAAGGCTATCATCAGAGTCTGCAGACAGAAGACACCTGAAATAATCCTGTTATATTCATCTAAAAACTGCAGAATTTAGAGTTTTGGATTCGACTACTTACTGATGTTTTTGTAAAAAGTCTTTGCTGTTGAAATGTTGCATGAAATATGAGCACATATGAGAAACGAGTTGTTCTGGTGTTTATTAGTGTGCTCAAAGGGTTCATCTGTCCTGGACACATGCTGACTCGTGCTGACCAGTGACAGCGTCAGGCTTTTATCTTTAATCAAGCACACACATCCACACATGTGCAACACTCTTTTCTGCCATCGTTGTATTTTACTTGTATATAGAATTTGTATTCTATTTTTATCCTATTGTATATTTTATTCTATTTTATTCTACTGTATATAGTATTTATTTTGTTCTATTCTGTACAGTTGTGTACTGTATTTATTCTTATTATATTCTCATTTTTGCTACATAACTTTTGCACTGTCCACTTCCTGCTGTGACAAAACTAATTTCCCACGTGTGGGACTAATAAAGCTCATCTTATCTTAACGTTCAAACATTTAATGTCCAGAAACATGGTTCACAGTGGCTGGACGGGACATTTCTTCTTTTATATATCAAATCCTGCCTATTTGTCCTGTTCGGTTAATATTTTATTTTGTCTGTTGGAAAAACGCATTTTTCGTTTTCTTTACTAAAGAAAATGTTCATCGTTACACTGAGCTGACTGTACTGGTGTTACGACCCATAAAGTGATGGATGCTCGGTGCCCCACAAACCCCAGAATCACACCGACGACACCGGCCTCTGCTATCACGAACATGAAGCACAGTTGGACGGATGCATTATTTTTCTGATGCGTACTCAGCTGTTTGCAGAGCGTCTCCGATTCCTCTGAATATTCGGCCACATAAGGACTCGAGGCTCAGCTTCCTCGGGCTCCTCGCCGTCTGCTGCTAACTGGCTTAGAGACTCTGAAGTTTGTGTCATGAGAGCCGAGGGGGACGAGAGCGCCGCGTCGTAACTGTGAGCAGCGCTCTGCAACAAAAAGATGGAAAATGACCTTCATTTCTTTGCACTTATAGAAGGTGCATCGTTTCAGGCCCAGCCGCACTCTGCACAGCTGCGGTGCTGCATCCCAGAATGCAAAGCATACCTGGCCACGCAAAGGCGTCTACCTCACACGCCTACACCTGAAGGTGGGTAGGCGTGTCTGACTGAATATTTTATCTGAGAACAAAACGGGAAAGTTCCCACAGACGCACAAAACTAAACTGGTGTCATCTGAAACCAGTACGAACAAAGAGGCTGTCCCCATCTCGCTGACAATTAAGTATTCGCTGAGTACAAAGGGAAACAAATACTGCAGTTTATCACTTTCATGTAAATGAGGTTCAGCTCATTGTAATCATCACTGTGGCTCAAAGAGTTGGCAGTTCGTCTTGTAACCGGAAGGTTAACGAGCCCCGACTCGGACAGTCTCGGTCGTTGTGTCCTTGGGCGAGACACTTCACCTACCGCCTACTGGTGATGGCCAGAGGGGCTGATGGCACGATATGGCAGCCTCGCCTGTGTCAGTCTGCCCCAGGGCAGCTGTGGCTACACCTGTAGCTGCCTCCACCAGTGTGTGGATGTGAGAGTGAATGAATAGTGGCATTGTAAAGCGCTTTGAGGGCCCTGAACAGCGCTATATAAATGCAATCCATTATTATTATTATATGACATCACTACCAGGGTGGCTGTGGAGGTTTTTCCTGCTTTCTGTCTAGACACACAGCTAACTGCTAATTAGCAATAACATCGTAAATCCAACAATTTCACTCACTGGAGCTCAGACCCGTTTACAGGGAGCCTGGACCGGCTCTCCGTTCAAAGCCTCCGAGTCTGTGATCCTGTGAGTTCACAGAGATGAATTTACCTGGTGAGGAGGAGACTGACACTGACTGCCTGTGCTGGGATGCTGAGCCCACTGTCCTCTGATACCGTTAACTGCAGCGCTCATCATCACGGATCCTTGCTCTTGGTTAGACAGCATCTGTTAATTCGAGGAGCCTGTACAACCTGCAAGAACCAATAAAGGATGTAATGCTCACACAGCATTACATCTTGTTTCACAGAGTTAGACAGAAGTAATAAATAAGACTTACATCCTCTTAAAGCGCCGAGCGCTCTGATTCTTCCAGCTCCCCATCAGGCGTGCATCACATCTACACGACTCTTTATTATTCTTTCAACATGGATTATCATTAACACAGTCTCACATAGAAATATGTTATTATATATTAATATGTGAGACTGTGTTAATGAGCCTGATGTTATTCTCTCGTGATGACGAACTTCAGTCAGGTTTCAGCGCTCCTCACAGAAACAGCTTCAGTGAAGGTTACCGATGATCTCATGGCCTCTGACAGTGCACCTGGAGTTCAGACCTTTAGAAATAAAGTTCTCTGGTGAAACAAAGATTGAACTCTTGGCCCGAATCACAGTTGGAGGTTTCTTCCTGATAAAAGGGAGTTTCTCCTTCCTACTGTCACCAACACTGATAATGTCTGATTGTTGGAGCTTCTCTGTATTATTATTGGGTCTGTACCTTACAATATGAAGCACCTGGAGGCAACTGTTGGTGTGATTTGGTGCTGTATAATTAAAACTGGACTGAATTAAGAATTGAACTTGATGACAGTGGGAAGGAAAAACTCCCTTTTAACAGGAAGGGGTCTACCTTACAGTATAAAGCTCCTGGAGGCGACTGTTGTTGTGCTACTTGATGCTGTATAATAAAACTGAATTGATTCTCCTTCCTGTGCTCTCTTCCTCCTCCGTCTCAGTGATCACTGTTATTCTCCAGCAGCGTTCCTCTCGTCCTCGCTGTTTGCAGATCAGTTCTGAGTCTCAGAGCGAGAGACGTGTTTCTGGGATTGAGGAGCGGCTGATGACTGAGCGGAGTTTAGAAGAACAAAACCCCGGAGGTTTGCAGCGCCGCACAGATCCCCCTCTGCCTCTCGTTCTGTGTAAATAAGCGTAGATGAGGCAGACAGACAGATGGCCGAGCTGCCGCGAGTTTGATAACAGTCTTGCTCGGAGCGCTGCTGTCAGCGGGGAATTTTCTCGGCTGCATTAAAAGGAGATTTACTTTACGAGAGAGAAACATTAGAAAGCAGCTCGACTCGGCTGGTGGCTTTACTCTTATTTACACAGTGAAAGAAATAAAATGAGTCAGCAGCTGAAGGTGTCGTTAGTGTCGGAGGTGAAAGTGCGCACGCTCACAGCTCTGCACCCACATCAGCACCTGCAGTGTTCCTGTCAGCTGAGCTGGTTGTAAGATTAAGGAGGATTCAGACGTCACGAGTTGATCATCACAGACACCCCAAAGCTATCTCAGGAATATGAAGCGTTTCCTCCTGAGCACCAGAGTCAGGTTGGTTCAATCATTCAGCAGTCTCAGGTACGCCCACACCTGTCTGCAGCCGTGCCTGCAGCATGCTTTCATTCTGGCTCCTGCTTCAGGGCCATCTCTTTCACCTGCAGCCAGGTGAAAGACGACTGTAGCAGCTACTCCAGATGTTTTTACCCCACTGTCACGTCTTAGCTAAACCAAGTGATGAGACGTGAGCTTCTGTGCCACACACTGAGAGACAGCTTCTTCCACCAGGCCATCAGACTGCTGAACACTTCATAGACACCTCAGCTTCACTACTGGAACTTCAACATTATGCACTCCATACTGTACAGTAA
>NW_005187506.1:242180-243575 GCF_000239375.1 Pundamilia nyererei | reverse complement strand
ATCTTTGAACGTGAGTCACACCCACTCAGACCTGTCATAGAAAAGTGAACCCAACTCTAATTACACCTTTAACTGTAGTTATAGAGAACACTTAGAAAACACTGAAATCCTGCTGGATATCTGCACTGAGCTGAGTCAGGAATGACAGGATGCCACGTAGTTTGATGGAAATGAGAATGATCAGCCTCCAGAGGGCTGCATTCAAAGACGCCTGCAGCAGGACGGTCTATTCTGCATCAATTTTGAACACATTTGATTGCAGAAACTCCTCCCAGATCTCGACCAGTGCATCGTTGAACTCTGGACGGTTTGAGGTGTGACCTGGTGGCGTCAGATGGGGTCAGGGGTCATTGATGTGCCTCTACTGCACCTGTTGGTAATTTCGTTAACACCAAAGCAGCTGAATGTGATTACACCTGCTTTGCTGCTGAACTGAGCAGATCAAAGTGCCAGAGGTGTAACTGACTGAATGCTCATCCTTCTACACGCCGTCCTTTCGGTGCATCCATATTAAACCTTTCTCTCCAGGAGGCTACATAAGAATATCTGCCTGCTTCCTCATTCACACCACACCTCTGTTTTGGCATGCTGGGCCTATTTGTGTGTCCACATGTTGCTCACATACAGCAAACTGTGTGAATGTCATGCCGGACCTCCTGCCCCACTGTTGAGCCCTGGTGCCATGTCGATATTTTCCTGCACAGCTCAGGCTGCGCTTCACGATGAGGAAACGACTTCTCCCTGTTCGGCCCAGATAAGGCCCCACGCTGAGCCGCTGTGTAGGGGGGCAGCAGCTGATGTATTCTGGGCCAGGCTTTGATCTCCTGCATGCCCATGTTCTGACTACAAAACAGGCCCGAGACAAGGCGGCCACATACTCCCAGCTGGGTGACTGCAGTGTGGGAAAATGGACTGAGGCAGCTAAAATACAGCCAAACAAGCTAAAACATGCACACATCCTAAAATTCAGATTTGAAAGCAGAGCAGCAGAAAAGGAAAGAACGCTTAATGGGATAAGTTCACACAGGCAGGACACATGAACATCACCTGCAGGAAGGAGTGAAACGAATAAGAGACAAAATGAGACGTGACAGCCGTGTGAGGACAGGGACTGAAGCTGAACTGCTTGTGTAGCCCGTTTGTGTGCGTCACGCCTGTCGATGCGTTCAGTTCTGGCTTCTGAGTAAGAGGCAGGAGACAGCACTGGGTCTCTGGGTTCTTCACTGTCCATCGCTGTAATATATAGAAATACAGAAAACCATGAGCTCTCCTCGGGCCAAGCTGGAAGGAGCTGTGTGTTGTAAAGTTATGATGTATGAATCCTGCTGCTGGGTCCAAACTACTCTGTGTTTATTAAGGCTGTTTGTGTTTGTAACATGTTTTAATGTTTTGTAT
>NW_005187506.1:232268-240823 GCF_000239375.1 Pundamilia nyererei | reverse complement strand
GAGTTTTCAAAAATATCCACCCTGGCCGGAGTTTTTAAAAATCTCCGTTTTCAGTGACCAAAAACGCCGTTTACGTGTGGACGGAAGGTGCGAACGCATAGAAGAATCTGCGTTTTCAAAAATACCCGGGTACGTGTGGACGTAGCCTAAAACACAAAGTATTTAATAAAATTCATAAGGGTTTAACACATTTGCTGCACTTGGCTGATGCTGGTTTCTGTGATGGTCCTCTGGTGTCGCCCGGCTGCAGGTTGGATTTTATTCTGAGGGAAACGTATCCGTACGATCGGGCGTAACCATCTCCTCCTGGCGTTTGTCCTTCACCGTTTGCTTTTCCTTATAATTTCCACACAGTGGACTTAAAATAGAAGTGAAAAATGTGTGCTCATTAAAGCAAATTTAGCTGAAATTAAGAATCATCCATTTCACCAAACCGGCTACTTAAACCTGTTAATTACACCGTGCTCAGCCACATTACACTAAAAGGCTTCCTGCCCTGATCGTTTAATTTAGCTTCATCTCCCTCAGATACACTTTCATGGTCGAGAAAGTGTTGCATCTTTCATTTCGCACGTCTTTTATTGTGTCGCCCGCAGTGTTGCTGGCTTGTTTGTACAGAACAACAGGCTCAAATAGGAACTTGCTAAAGCTCCACAGAGCAGAGAGCGCACATTTAAAACCTTGAGATAAAGGTCAGCTCGGGCTGTTTGCTCGTACTCCAGCAGATTCTTCACAATTATCCTGCAAAGAGAACAAAGCGCTGCGTCCCTGGACTGAGGCAGAAGCTGCTGTTCCAGTGAAGGCGAGGTTACTTTGGAGGTTACGCAGGTTTTGTTGTAACAGGCAGAACAAGAGGTCAGAGCCTCCAAAGCTCATTTATTCTTATTTATCCGAACAAGTCGAATCCGAACATCTTCCACAAACTAGCCTAGAAAATAACGCCCCTCATCCAGCACTCATCAAGGACAGCAGCGCTGCGACACGGAGGACACAGCTGGAGGAAAAGATTTAAGGAGCGAGCAGCAGCAAAGCTGAATCCAGGACAGCTAGTACAGTTGGTGCTGTGTACCTCCCCGAGTTATTATAGTTATTATAGTGAACTCCAACTAAACCAAGAATCAAAACAAAATCACTTTAGAAAAAGATCAACTTAATAACAGTCAGCCTGAAGCTTATTAAACCTGCACTTCCTCTAATGTCCAGCAGGGGCAAAGCCTCTGTAAAACGACGTCTGATTTACAGAAGAAGAATAAGCCTCTGATGATCTCTGAGCTCAGTAAACTCTTTCCTGATGAGTTTATGGCTCAGATGCTGCTTTAAGTTCACGTTAGGCAGAGATGAACAGGAAGTAGAGTAGGGTTTGGGGCGGGGCTACGCTGTGGGCGATCCACTAACAGTCTGCTAGTTTCTGAAGATGGAAGCAGGCGAGGCAGTAATAAAAACAGAGAGTGTGAGCACAGGCTTCAACTTGTTTGGATCTCCAGAAACAGAAAGTTTGTTCAGATCAATGAGAGGCGACTGAAGAAGAATGAAAATGCTCTGATAGAAGGCTTGTGTCAGGAGCAGCTGGAGACCGTATGGGGTGTTGGAGGTCATGAGCTGTGGATATATCAGCTCAGGCAGAGCGCAGAGAAGCACACCTGAACCAGGAATCAGCGTCTAACAGCTGCTCTGGAGGATGTGTGGAAGAACACAACGCATTACTCTCTGTGCCAAGCAGTTTATGAAAGGTAAACTACGGCATACAGAAAGGTAACTTTGAAAAGTCAAAGCCAATGAACAGATGTTACGTCGATACATATTCAGTGCAGACTGACGTTTTAAGAGTAATGAAGCAGGAAGGCTGCGGTGGTTCTCGGAAAGCTACACACGGAATAACAAGTCAGGCTTTTACCAAACATGTTTACAACGAACGAGCGATTCAGGTGAGCATCCTGTGCGGCTCTTTCCTCGCCAGTCACAACCTGGGAGGAGCCCATTTAGGCAAAAGTCCACTAAACACACACAACCGAGCCATGACCTCCAAACTTCATGTAACAACAAAAGGTGTAGCTGGTTAGCTAGCTGAGCGCTAACCAGTTTCACCGCGCTCCGACCAAACTCACCGAACCAGCCGAGCGCGCCACAAAAACGCAACCTTTGCACATCCGCTAAGACAAAACTCTGCTTACATCTGGCTTCCTCCGTTGTTCTCACGTGTCATAAATTTAGAGTCACATAGGGTTTTGGCTTTGCAACTTCTGATTGGTGGAAGTGACGTGAACGCGGTATCATTACCGTGATTCTATTGGCTCAAATTATTAGAGGTGTTAATCATGCAAATTGCCCAATAGCAGCCGAAGTTACAACCCCTCAGAGTTTAAAGCGCCAGAGTCCATTTAAACTGTCCACGTGCAGGGCAGAAAGGACCACAGGCTGTGAATGTGTGGTTAATTCTTCAAAAATATTCCAAAAACAAGCATTTTTAGACATCTTAATGAAATTAAATCAACGCCTGAATTGCAGTAATTTTTCACTGTTTCGCTTTAGAAGCATAAATCGTTGCACAGATGATGTTGATTACTGATTTTCTGAATAAATGCACCAAAGCATATTTTTAAAGGAGGAAAAAAATCTACTTACTTTTTGTGTTCCAGGCTCAGCAACTGTGACACTGCTGCAATATTTACACCTCTTCATTTTGATACCAAGATTGTTTACACAGAGTTTGTAATTGCAGAGAAATACTCACTGTGGGCTCAGAAAGCCCTTTGGGTAGGAACAGGGTAGATATGGTACAAACCACTGCAGGATATAATAGGATATAATAGGATATTATGGTCGACAGTATCGAACGCTGCACTGAGGTCTAGCAGGACAAGCACAGAGATGAGTCCACTGTCAGAGGCCATAAGAAGATCATTTGTAACCTTCACTAAAGCTGTTTCTGTGCTGTGATGAGCTCTGAAACCTGACTGAAACTCTTCAAATAAACCTCTGCAGATGATCTGTTAGCTGTTTGACAACTACTCTACAAAATTACTTTTCCATAACAAAGCAGCCTAAATGGGTTTTGTATCATTAGTTTAAAACAAATCTAAAATTATTGCTAAATGTGGATCGGGGCGATCGTGGCTCAAGAGTTGGGAGTTCGTCTTGTAATCGGAAGGCTGCCGGTTCGAGCCCCGGCTTGGACAGTCTCGGTCGTTGTGTCCTTGGGCGAGACACTTCACCCGTTGCCTACTGGTGGTGGTCAGAGGGCCCGGTGGCGCCAGTGTCCGGCAGCCTCGCCTCTGTCAGTGCGCCCCAGGGTGGCTGTGGCTACAATGTGGCTCCCATCACCGATGGGTGGATGACTGGATATGTAAAGCGCTTTGGGGTCCTTAGGGACTAGAAAAGCGCTATATAAATACAGGCCATTTACCATTTATCCACTTTAATACGGAGAAGCTTCACACATGTACAGGTCTGAGCTGTGTGTGATGATTGATGAAGTTCCTTTGTTTTGATGGAAATGTTGAGCCTGATTCATAAACATTTATTCCAAAAGGAAAGAAAAGACTGAAGAGCAGCAGGAACATTTCTCCACACAGAGTGGGAGACGGATGTGTGGCCTGCAGGCAATGTTGGGTGTAATGCATTTCAAAGCCACCAGCTTACAAAGTTACTGTAATCACATTACATTTTTTAATAACGTAACATTTTACTGTGCTAAATTCAGTAATTACATTAAAGTTCATGTTACTGGTGTTACAAAGGTTGGTCAGCCGGGCGCATATAAAGAAAAACACAAACCGCCTCCATTTCTACAGTAGAATCACCATGACGACCACTCTACTTGGTTTTCAAAGTAGAAAATGTAAAAAATGATTATAAGTGTGTCCTCATTAGGACAGGGGTTTGTGTTGTGTGTGTGACTGTAGCTATAGGTTTATATTGTTAACCGGTGTTTATGTGAAAATGTATTAAGAGAGTCATGTAAAATGGGCTGTATTTGTAAAGCGCTTTACTTGGTCCTAAGGAGCCCAAAGCACTTTACACTATACGCAATCATCCACACACAGGTGATGGCAGCTACAGTGTAGCCACAGCCGCCCTGGGGCGCACTGACAGAGGCTGCCGGACACTGGCGCCACCACCGGTAGGCAACGGGGGAAGTGTCTCGCCCAAGGGCACAACAACCGAGACTGTCCGAGCAGGGGCTCGAACCAGCAACCTTCTGATTACAAGACGAACTCGCAACTCTTGAGCCACGATGGCCCCGCTGAGTAACGAGTAGAGCAACAAATTACTTTCTCCAGCGAGTAAGCAAACAGCTCTTCTGTTCCAGCTTAGACGGAAAAACCTCGATAATGCTTAAAAACTACACAGCAGCACAAAATCACCTAAAGCAGTGTCCTGGTCTGTGTCCCTGTCAGAGGAAGTTCACAGAAGTATAAATAAAGTACGATAAAAGGCTTCAGCCTGAATCTGATGCACAGTCACACGCATCTTTTTTTCCTTTTGTGTTTTGTAAATATTATTAAATGTTATTCACTTGTAAATTTGAAGCCCCATGAAGCGACTGTTGTTGTGATTTGTGGCTATATGAATAAAACTGAACTGAATTGATGTGATTTTTAACCTCCTGTAATAAGCAATAGGCAGGTTAATAAAGCCATGCTCTGTGATGCATCATGGACAAATAAACCCAACTCCTCCCTGATTGTACGATCCCGCAGCACCGGACAGTTCATTGGTTTCATTCAGTCCTTCCACCTGTGAGCTGCACCACAGCTCCTGTAACACTGACTGAGCCACAGCACAGAGCCCCACAGGGACCCCAGGCCGAGTGTGGACGGAGGGACGTGTGCTCGTGTTGACCAACAAACCATCAATCAGCAGCTGATCTGACAAGAGGCCCCAAAGACCAGTGACTCAGAGCAGTGACCGCCGGGACCCCCGCGTGGTCCATCAGTGTCACCATCCTTCTGCCGGCCAAGCGAGACATCCGTCTCAATCATCCTCCACCAGCTCACTGGGAAAGTTCCCATGAGCCACAGAGAGGTGAGGTCGGGCTGCGGGTGGATTTAGCAGAGAGAGAGGAAAAAGAGTAGTGAGGAGAAAAGAAATAAGAAAAAGCTCTGACCTCCAGGGCTGAAAACTGCAGTTCCTCTAACGGCCTCTAGAGGCTCTAGATCAGATTCACCTCTGCACCAAAACACCAAAACAAAGACAGCCAGCATGAAATGAACGGTCAGAAATACTCAAGTATTTTATGCAGTGATGAAGTATTTGTACTCTGTTATCTCCATCTTTACACTAAATGCAGTTTAAAGTGAGTTTCTGAATCCCGGCTGCAGATGTTCTGACCGTACTGCATGTTATTAAAGACAATTTGTTAGGTACACCTGTCCATCTGCACATTGGCATAAATATATAATCAGCATCATGACAGCAGGTCAGAGCATTCAGTCACGCAGACATGATGAAGACCAGCAGCCAGCGCTCAAACTGAGTGTCACAATGAAGATGACGGCGACTGTGGTTGTTGTTTCAGAAACGGCCGGTCTGCTGGGATTTTCCCACCAACCATCTCTGAGTTACAGAAAAGTCTAAAAACCAGGAAAATACCAGCAAGCAGCAGCTCTCATGTCAGGAGAGTAGATAAACTTCTTCGAGCTCATAGGAAGGTCAACAGGAACTCCAGTAATCACTTGTTACAACAAAGGTCTGCCGAAGAGCATCTCAGAGCCTTGAAGCAGATGGGCCACAGCAGCAGAAGAGTGCAGCGGTCAGCTGTCGAGGCTGCACTTCACACAGACTCAGCAAAACTGGACAACAGGAAACTGGAAACAGCGCCTGGTCTGATGAGTCTTGATTTCTGCTGGAGCACAGTTTGGTAGGAGCTCGTGGATCCTCGTGTCTGCATCGTTATATTAGTGACTGGCTGGAGGCTAAAAAACATGAGCCTGATCTGTGGAAACCATAGACGACATCATGGTGCCCTCATCCCTCTTTTTTAAAAACAGCCGTTTGGAAAAAGTATAGAGATTTCATGTAAACGCCATCATGACGAACTCAGGCGTCAAATGGGACGAACCATTTTCCTTGGGTTAATATTTGAGCTCAAACTTGCATCCATGCTTTTTGCAGAACACTAACATGAGAAGATAAGACTGATCTTATCTAAAGTCACGTGGCCCGACCGTAGCGCTGACTGAACCCATTAGCGTGCCGATAACTCGCGAGGTTGAGACACAGCAGCTGACAGATTCGCCGCCGCTCAGCGGTCTGTCGCAGACAAACAGCACGCAGACATTAATACTGAAACACAGTCGTCTTTTCTTCACGCAGCAGCGGGGACGGTCACAGCATTATTCAGCATTTGATCCTGTGATCCATTTTTCATGATTTCATGTCTTTGAACAAACTCGAGCTGAGGTCGAAGCTCCTCCAGCTCCGCAGCATAAAACACAGTCACTCAGATGTCTGACAAAGCTGCAGACACTGTAACAGCTGTCTGGCAAGTAAGGAGTGGCTAGCAGGTCCAGCGGGCATGTGGTGTGGAGGTTAGCCGAATAACCCGAAGCCAGTCAGTTAAATCCAATAACAGACCTTTATTCACCGTCAGCAACATTACACTTTATAAGCCAGGTCTCCTCGGCTGTACTCGATTGGTATCGCCAGCTTGTCACAACAGTAAGGTGTTTTCTTGGAGAATGGAACATGAGCAGCATGGAATGGCTGCCGCTAACAACACACTAGGAGACCCCCATAGATACTACAATAGTTGGGCAACCCCCCCTAGTGGTGCTATAACCCAAAAGGGTTGTTACATCACACAGAGTAAAGACACAGTTAAGACTTTAGTTGTAAATACATGCAAAATGAAAATAAAAAGGAAAGCCTCTGAAATGTGCATAAAAACAACAAAAACATCAAATCAGTGACAGGATACAAGAAGAACCATCAGGACTGTGTTGGACTAAAATAAAGACTACACTCCACAGCAGAGTAAGCGCTTCCTGGTTTGATCCCCGAGCGTCTGTTTTATTTTTCGAACAAGCATCAACCTGCAAGAAGAAGCCCGGCTTACGATCAAAAGGCTGCAGTTCCTCTGGGGTCCAGCAGGGGCAGCAGTGAGTCAGTCCCAGTAAACTCGCATGTTAAAACTGTACAGCAGAAATAAGCACGTTTACAGGCTGATTGTTTGCATTGTTAGGGGCGTGGCCTCTTTGACTGCAGTCCCTGACCTGGACCTGAGGACCGGGTTTTAATGTTTAATGCAGAACGTTTGCTGGATTCAGCACGATCACACCTTTCCAGTAAATAAATCTACCTGCTGTAAGTAATTTTCTCAGTCTTCTGTCCAATTGGAGCAGAGGAGTCGCCCCCTGCTGGTTATTAGAACAAATGCAGGTTCAGTGAGTGCTGCTTGTGTCCACTCTGACCTTTAACATAGTTTACTGCTGAATAACAAAGAGCGTGACTGTGCGGCGCTGAACCTGAGCCCCGCTGACCCTGGAGGAAGATGCTGATGGAGAAGCTTGTCCATAATGCATGCTGCAGGTGAGCGCTGCTGTGATGCAGGTTAATTATTTATTTATCTGGTGTTGCTGAAAGTTTCATCTGTAAAGCTGGCCCTGTTGTGCAGCTCCTAGAGGACCAGTTTCACAGGAACATCCTCTGTGAGCAGAGCTGCAGGGAACCTGATACACAACATGAAAAAGGAAGGCCGGCTTGCAGTGCAGTACACTTTAGCCGAGCTCTTTATGTACCCAGTTTGTGCTGACTCTGGGTTTGAGCAGGAGGCAGAGCGGGGAGAAACCTCGATGAAATATTTAGTGAATGTCTCAGAGAAAAAGGGAGCGAGTGCAGCGTGCAACAAAACGATTTATTTACGGTAGGCGCCGACATTTAGAGAGGAAACACTGCAGGTGGAGACGTGTGAGGAGGAACCGATTAAACATTTACTGATACACCTTTGTGACAGTGTTTGCAGTGGCAGACGTTTACTAATCAGGACATTTTCACCATATTTTGCTTCATCCTTTTCCAGCGTGCCTTTGAGCAGCAGCAGCAAAAACAAACATCTGTGCTGCAGATAACCACACACAGCTGTAGGTGGAGCGCTGAGCACAGAGGGAGACTACAGGCTGTCTGAACATTTGTAAATCACAGTATTTACTCACTCATGTCTTCTTCTTTTAATTTCACCCTGAAGCTCTGAGATGAGCTTTAGGGTGCAGTGAGTGGGTGCAGTGCTCAGGCTGCACGCTCCTGCAGTGAGCGTGCAGCCTGAGCACGGATAACAATGACCTCATTTCATGAAGTATTCATTCAGCCCCCCATCCTCTGCACTTTAACTGTCCCGCACACTTTAAATCACTCATTAGCCTCAAACAGGGAAGCCCTGCCCACATTATTCCACAACTGTGACATCATCCATCCATCATCCATCCATCCATCCATCCATTATTCATCCATTGAAGAGTTTCAGGTTTCAGAGCTCATCACAGCACAGAAACAGCTTTAGTGAAGGTTACAAATGATCTTCTTATGGCCTCTGACAGTGGACTCATCTCTGTGCTTGT
>NW_005187506.1:224786-230879 GCF_000239375.1 Pundamilia nyererei | reverse complement strand
GCCAAAGTGCTTGCTCATAGGGGGTCATATGATTGTTGGGTTTTTTCTCTGTATCTATGAAGCGCCTTGAGGCGACTTTTGTTGTGATTTGGCGCTATATAAATAAAATTGAATTGAATTGAATTGAATCCATCCATCATCCATCAGAAGTCACACTGCAGGTTGTCTGTTGTTTCTAGAGTATTTGAAAGTAGACTGGGAGGCTGAGCCTTCAACTTTCAGGCCCCTTATCATTACTGATTATTAATCTCTGGCTCGCTGTTTTCACCCCAGTCGGTCACTGGTTCTGCTGGAGGTTTTTTCTTCCCATTGTCACCAACTGTGTTTGCTTATAGGGGTTCATATCATTGCTGGGGTTTTCTGTTGTCTCTGTATTATTGTAGGGTCTTTACAATATTAACTCTTTAAGGTTCGTGTTTCACCCACTCCAACAGCATGTCTGTGACACAGACAGATAATCAAAGATACCATACTGTACTCATCTTAAATCATTACTTATAAAAACACAAAGATACTGCTGATGTCTTGATGTCACAGGTAGATTCACAGGTTTGTACTTACCTCATCAGGTATCTTCAGGGTTAACGTCCTCTGCTGTGAAGCTGGGTCATTTCTGTACTTGTGAACCTGACCTGCTCTAGAGCTGGTTTTCCTGATGGTCTCAGATGCAGCTTCAGACCCTTATTTAGTTTTTTCTGAAACCTCCAAATAATTTTATATCTGTATGAACAGCTACACTGCACCTGCTGACCACTTTTTGTTCTTCACCCTCAGAGTTAAACTTCACAGAGGCTGAAAGAACAAAACCTGAAACCAGGGGTGTCCAACTCCAGGCCTCCAGGGCCGTGTCCTGCAGGATTTAGACATGTCCTTGATCCAACACAGCTGATCTAAATGGCTGAATGACCTCCTCAACATGTCTTGAAGTTCTCCAGAGGCCTGGGAATGAACTAATCATGTGATTCAGGTGTGCTGACCCAGGGTGAGATCTAAAACCTGCAGGACACCGGCCCTCGAGGCCTGGAGTTGGACACCCCTGCCTTAAACTGTCTTCAAACATTCATTTAATGAAGCATTTGATTATAATCCATCAGATTCTCCGTGATGACAGCCCTGAGAGATCAATAAATCTGCTCCATCTCGCAGTCACATTTTTATTCTCCTGTTTCTGCTAAACTTTATTACTACAGCAGCTCTTTCCCAGTCTTACTGACCAAAGTGCTTAAAGCACGCACAGACTCACAGCGCTGTCTGCAGCAGCTGTTACTTTCAGTCGTATAACATTAACCTCTTCGTATATTCTCTATACTGTCAGTGAGCAGAAACGGCTTCGGCTCAGCGGAGAGATAAAACAACGATTTCCACCTGCTTCCTAAAATCCAATAAATCCAGCATGAGTAACAACACGTACTCCTCGCTGCTACTAATTCTCTGCTGCTTGCTTCTGCCCCAATCAGAATGGAGGGTGCTGTAAAGCGGCTCGTGGTGCAGGGGCGGATCTAGAAGGGTGGCATGGGGTGGCAAGTGCCACCCTAGTTTTACATATGACAGTGTTCAAGTAAGATAGCATTAACAGTTTGAGCGTAGTAGTTACAGTCAACAGTCTCTATTTCAGCCCATATTGAAGGTTCGGACTTCAAAGGATGATTTTAAATTTTAATTACAGTTCAGTAAATCCAGAGTTATGATTAAAGGGATATATAAGCCATGCTTTTCTCTAAATACTGCGAGCGAGTTTTTAGATGTGGGAACATTGTGACGTTTCGTGTGGAGTGTGTAGTTGCTGTTTTGTTTTGTGTGTCAGTGAGGGCACTAATGAATGTCACAAAGGCACACTGCAACGTAAACACAGTCACCAGGTAGAAAACCAGCGCAGTGATACAGCTGCTGCTGTCAGGCCTGCAGCTTTCTGTGCTGCTCTGTTTTATGTTTTTACTGACACACATCATTTGTGAATCTTATTGCGACACCTGATTGTTCTCTCATTTTAGTTTTAGTAATATTATTAAATGGTTGTACAAAATAAAAAAACAGGTGTATTGGCTGCATTTTTAGATAAATAGTTGTATGTGTTTACAAAATGTGTGCATAAGCTTAAACAATTTATATTTGCATTTCAAGTTATAAAAATAATTTACCCAACATGTCTGTGGGTTTTTTTACAGTAAAAAACTACAACTAGGATTTTAAGTGTTTTGTGTGAGTTCAGATCAGTAACATTAATACAGTTTGTCAATGAAAGAACAACTAAATTCAGACACGTGAGGCTGAACGACTGAAACCGAGCAGGAAAAGCAAAATGAACCAGTTTGAATGTGAAACACAAACGTAAAATGAGCAGTTATATTTCAGAGGGTGAATCCAACAAATCATGAAAAACGAGGTTTACAGTTTTGTTCATGACAGTGCAGATTTCTGACATGTTGTGTAATCTGAGAACGTAACAATTTGATGATTCACTAACAAACAACAGTGAAACTTCAGTTAGTGTTTGTAAATGAAGCGCCAGTGTTGTGTAGCTTTCTGGGTTTTATATTTATTGGGCGACATATTTATTTATTATACAGGCTGTACAGTACAGAAGAGCAAAACTCATGTTTTATGTAACTAAAGTGTGTAATCATGTGGGCTACAGACAATAATCAAGTTATGGACCATATGTATATGAAAAGCATGTAAACTTACTGCATTTGAATCATTTTAACCACATGTAACCACCTGCATGTGTTTGAAAAAGAAAGGCTTGGGTTTTGCCTCCCCATCTGATTTCTTTGCCACCCTGTCGCTGCGTCACAGAACAGGAGCTCGCTGCAACAGAAACCTGTAAAACATCTCAGATTGGAGCTGCACCTGCTGCCCCGTGCAGGGCAGGAAACACGTGGACTCCACAGTTCATGAACACTTCCCTGCTATCCAGAAATAAGCCGAATAACCTGGAACGCTGCACCCGGACAAACGTCAGCTGACTGACGGTCCTGCACGGGGTCAGCTGATGCGATGGTCAGACTCGTTTCTTCCTGCAGGACTTTTTCACGTTAAAGAGTAAAATGTGGCCCAAACTTGCTCTCGGAGTGCTGACGTGGCGTCTCCGTCCTCTCTGTCCTCTTTTGCTCTTTGCTGGTTTTTCATGCTTTTCCTCTGAAGTCTGTGTGTGGGTGGGAGAGATGAGTTGTTTGTGTCGTGCTCCTTTAAATCAAAGGCGAGGAGAAGGCTGTGCTTTAATCATATTTCACGCCGACCTCACTTATCTTCCTCGCCGTTGTTTAAGGCACGTCATTGCAGATATATCAGCCTCCGCCTGACTGCTACAGTACAGACACACACACACGCACACACACTGTATGTGAAGCCTTTATGAGTCCCAACATGACAGGATGACAGTGTGTTAAAATGTGGAACCAGAATCGCAGCGTGTTAACATTTCCTTTGGAAATGCCAAGGTCTTCCATTTTCCTCAGCGTGCAGTGAGCGGCGCTCAGGCCTGCAGATCACAAAGACTTTAATTTGTTTTTCTGACAGCAGCCTGAAGGTTACAGTGATGAGCTTCTGACCTGAAGACTCCCACTGATGCTAATTCCACCCAGCGTCCTTGAAAACAAAACCGCAGGCGCAGAACGAGCTGAGACCAGAACACTTTTCATGTGAGCGAAGTTTGTTTTTGTCAGTTTGATTTTCCTGTTTCAGGTGTTTGTCTGTTTGAGGATGTTTATCTGGACCCAGGCTCAGAGCAGACGCTCCAATAGAAACACTCGTGATTCTGCGCCTGATCACATCCATCAGGACCTCCTCAGATTCAGATTAAACTTATTTGAAGCATATTTTTCATCTCATCTAAAGTTGAGTTTTATTCAGTGATAAAATATTTTTACAGAGACAGCCCAACACTGAGCTGGTGTGTGAGAGATACCAGCTCAGGCTCTGGAGCCATAATTATAATTATAGCTGTAATTACTGAGAAGCAGCTCGAACGTGAACGTCAGCTCGGTGTGAGACCTCATCAGTGTTTCCTGACCTCAGCCTGGTAAATGCAGCAGTAACAGCTTCACGCTGAAGCTCAGGAGCAGCTCGGAGCTTCTGATCTCGCCCAGATTCCTTGGACCTGTAGCGCGGAGGAGGCGGGATCAAACCACAGCGTTTCTGTGGCTGAATTTCAGGTTTCCAGCAGAAATCTCGTGCACTAACAGTCAGTCGAAAGCAAGTGGCCCAGAGTAAAGATGCCTTTGTTCTCTTTATTCCACAGAACGAGTTTCACATCCAGGCTGTGAGGAACCGCCGAGCCGTGTGGGCGGGTCTCTGAGTGGCTGTTGGGAAGTCCGGAGTCCTAAATAAAGTTTCACCATCTCAAAAATCCAAGTTTCAGCTGTTTACAACTTTTTCATTTATAAGGTTTCGACTAATACAGTCATGAATAATAATGATAGTAAAACGTGAATATTTACTGCAGTGTACGTGACTTCCTGCTGCTGGTGCACGAGGACAAGATCTGCTCAGGTGAGTCGTAGCTAACGCAGCGTGCAGACGTTGGTGAATCTGTCTGAAGACTCAGCAGCAACGTTTGCAGAAGCTTCACCTTAAAAGCAAAAAAGGAAAAGAGGAACGTCTCTGCGGTGTGAGCGCCGTCTGTTCAGCGACGGCGACCCATCACACGTGTCCCGCCCTGGTCACGTGACGACAGCTCGCAGAGATGAGTCTGTCTGCCGTCTGGTTCAGCCTCAACAGCTCCAAACAGGAACGACCTGAGACCTGGAAATTCTGTCCACAGTAATAATCAAAGATTATTCAAAGTTGCCGGCAGCAGGTCTGACTCACGGCCAGCAGCGTACCTGTGCAGGTGTACTGAGAGCTTACTGCCCTAATCTTTTACTACCACCAGTATGATTTGTATTTTAAAGACTAAACGCGAGTTTTACTCACACAGCTGTGTGTTCGGTCTGAGGGTGGGACTCTGGTTTTGAAGCGCTGCATGTGAGCGGGCAGTAAACGTGGGTCTTCCTGTGTTCGCAGTTCATCAGACTGCTGGACTTCACCTCTGACTGATAACTGTGAGAAAACGACCCACGCAGGTGAAACTACACCTCTGAAGTGAATCCAATCAACAAAAGGCAGCTTTCATCCGACGCTCGAGGCCTCCCGAGGCTTTCATCCAAACCAAACGCCCACAACGACTCACGCGGGCCTTTGTCTCTGCACTGAATCACACGAGCTGTGTTTGCTGAGGTTAGCTCTCTGCGGGATGAGCGATTGGTAGCAGTGAACTGGTGCCGTCACTCTGCACAGAAACATGACTCGTGCATGTGGCCGAGGGGGTCGTCTGCTAGAGCGCGAGCACAGGTCCAGGGAACAAGATGTGCTTCCCTGTGGTCCGTCAGAGGAGTTTGCATGAAGTGTGATTACAGTCTGAGCCTAGACGTGACCGCATCATGGTGCTCAAAGCGAACACGTCTGGAGTGAAATAAGTTTAAGAACATCCGACTCCTAATTACCCAAACGCCGTCTGACGGCAGCTGATCCCTGATCCTCGGGCCGACGACCTGAGGGAGGGGCTGGAAGAGCAGGTCAGTTAAAGCTCTGGGAGCTTTGCTGCATCTAACGAGCTGCTGACCAGGAGGAGGAGCCTGCTCGGGGTCAGAGGTCAGACAGGGTCTCTGAGTCACAGGGAAACGGGAGCTGGAGCGACCGACAGCAGGAGGCAGCAGGAGACGGGCCGAGCGCTGTGGCACAGAAACGTCCTTGGGCGTGAGAGCAGCTGAAATATTCCAGGAGCCAATCACAGCTCTCTACAGAGGCTTCAACGGGCCGGGCACCAAACGCTCCGGGGCGCCGGGCTGGGACCGGAGGAGCTCAGAGGAACCTGTCCAGGTGTTCTGACGAGGACGTCGTCACGGCATCAAAGTGGGCGTTGTTTAATGCAGTAACCCTTCTGACACCGAAGTTCCGTCTCCCCGCCACGCTCGTGTGTTCGGCTCGTCGTGCATCATAGAGCGCTCGCTGTGCTGACAGCGGAAACCAAGATGGCGCCGCGGATGGTCGCCCTGGTGCTTCAGTGCGTTACTTTTGTTTTGTTTTTGTGCATGAAGCGGAGACAGGGACTGC
>NW_005187506.1:216187-217611 GCF_000239375.1 Pundamilia nyererei | reverse complement strand
AACTGCTCCCTAATCTTCCTCTCTGTGCGTCGGGCCTGGGCCTTAATGTGTTCTGCTGTTTGATCAAAGTTCACCTGGACTTCTTCACAGACCTTTAACTTCTGCTTTAAAGTTTCCACAGTTTCCTGAAGGTCATTCTTGTGTTGTTGTGCAGCTTTATCGATGGGCTTGAACGTGTGGTCGCTGTGCTTCGTCTGCTCGTTGTCAGAGTGCAGACTGCAGAGATCCTCTGAAGCTCTCTGATCTCTCCTCTCTACAAACGACTCACACAGGTTCTTCAGCACCAGACTAACCGGTGGATCCACCCTCGAAGATCTTTTCTGACACATCGGACACTCCTGTGTTGGCTTCTCTCTCCACCATCTCCTCAGACAGTCTTTACAGAAGCTGTGGCTGCACGACAGAAGAACGGGATCTCTGAAGATGTCGCGACAGATCGGACAGCACAGATCCTCCTCTGATCTGGAAGCCATGGAGTCTCAGAGTGAGGCTGGAAGCAGCAGACAGGAAGTACAGTCAGTCCGGGTTCCCCTCCCTCCTCTGCTGCTGAATGAATGCCTTTATTGTCACTGCATGAGACACAAACCACAGAACCTGTTCTCCATGTGGCACGAAGCTGCACGACACAAGCTACTGATAAATGGAAATCCCCGTGAGCCTTCACTGTGGAGCATCAGCAGCTGAAGCTCAGTCTGTCCGTCTCTGTCTTTGGTTAGAATAACAACCTGCTTCCTGTTTTACGGCAGGCGAGACAGGTGAGGGCGGAGCTCTGTGAGATCACATGAATGCTTCTGTTACCTGCAGGTCAGGTTTCTTTCATTCCACAGTTATCAGAGTGGAAAATCTGCAGCAGCGGTGTGGTGATCACTGACGTGTTCAGCGTCTCGTTTCCACCAACGTTTCGTTTAAAGATGCGGTTTGTGTAACGTGTGATTTGAGTACTTGGTGATTTAATTCAGGCCTTTTTGCAGGAAACACTTTGTCTGTATTCTCAGGATTTACTGCATCAGCAGATTTAAAGAACAGGGTTTGTTGTATTTTTGGAGATTTTCAAAATAAGACGGTCAGGCTCTCTCATGTTATTTTAGTAAAAGTAAGACGTGACACAAAGGGTCGTAACGACTGAACGACTTCCTCAAACAAACTCTAACTCCATAAACGTCTTTTCCTCCTGATTATTCAAACAGGTTTTTATTATTTTTAATCCTTTTCACGTCATTTCACCGACCGGTTTATTTCGTCAGGCGTGAGGACGACTCCTCCGTGTTACTGCAGAAATCAGAGAGAAGGTAAACCCAGACTGCCCTGTGAGCATGCTGGCATCGTAACAGCAGAACGATGGCGGCGTCACAGAGACCTGAGAGGCCACTGCTGTCAGTGAGACACACTGTGAGGATTCTTATAAAAAGACACACAGAGGGCTG
>NW_005187506.1:214371-215664 GCF_000239375.1 Pundamilia nyererei | reverse complement strand
TGGATGGCTCTGCAGAGCTCTGACTGTTTGATTATCTGGTTAATAAAGATGTGACAAAGACTCGAGTAATAAAGGGGAAAAGTAGAATTCAAAATACAACAAAATAAACCATTAACATAAACATCAGCAAGGAAACACCAAAATAATTATGTGTTAACTAAGCCATGCACGATGGCGGGGCGGTGTCTCACGGAGGTTTCACCGTCGGCCCCGGTGATGGTGATCACCCAACGGTTTTCACACCTGGGCTCATGTGACGACTCACTTGATTGGCAGCGAGTCAGGACCATCCAACCAGGACCACGCCCTCTCGGGTTTCGTTTCCTGGGAGTCTCCACCTCTCGGATGAGAGGAGAAACATTTCCCTGAGCCTGAAGAAATCCAACTGCCTTCTTTTTTTTCATATGAATACGCCAGCATGAACAGTGGGACGGACTAACTGTGAACATAGCTGATTGGCTGTCTCTCTGTCAGTGAGTGAGTACAGCTTAGCTTACCTCTCCCCAAAAATCAGAAATCACAGACCTGTTTGTGTCTGTGAGTCGGCTCAGAGACAGGAAGTGGAGACAGCGCTCGTTTTACTCAGACCTGCTGACGGCCATAGATGCAGCTTTGTCAGGTCTGAGCTGTGGCCCAATCTGTGCCCCCCGAGCTGTGGCCCCCCCGAGCTGTGGCCCTGAGCTGACTTCCCATGAACTTGTTTTTAATATTTATTCTCTGCTGGTAGCCATGGAGACACACCGGTCTTTGCTGGTGTTTAGTGTATGACATTAAAGATTGTTCAACTGTGACATGAGTATCAGTTTTCAAACTGCAGATTTTGTCCACACGTCAGAAAACAGGAAAAACACACTTTCTGTCCGTGATGGCGCTGCAGGCCGTTTCTCAGCAGCGATCATTCAGGAGCAGACGACGGTCTGTAGATTTTTATGGCTCAATCTTGTCAGTGTCCACAGACGTCTTATGTCTTCCCTTCTGTGGTCTTTGTCAGCAGGTGGCAGCACCTGGAGACGCTAGCAGGACCTCAGTGAAGCTTCCTGAAGCAGCAGGAAAGCACGAAAAACACAGAACCAATGCAAACAGGCATGAAGCGTCTGTCTTCCTCTGTGTGTGTGTGTGTGTGTGTGTGTGTGTGTGTGTGTGTGTGTCAGTATAATCCTTGCTTGTCATTCACGGTCATTGCTCGCTCTCAATGCTGGAAGCTGATCTAAATCGATTTGCTGTATTAAATCCAGCAGAACGTAATTGACCATCAGACGCTGAAACATCCTGACGAGATGCTGCAGGAGGAGG
>NW_005187506.1:207460-212317 GCF_000239375.1 Pundamilia nyererei | reverse complement strand
GCAGCTGCTAAAGCGTGTCATTATTTTTAGCCTGTAGGAGGACATCCATTTAAAAGACCGGAGTTTTGTCCCTCCTGCTCTCCTTCCACTTTGTCTCCCCATCAATCCATGTGGCCTTGCTCGTCCTCCACCTTCGCCCTCCTCTCGCTGTGCTGCAGACGTTGTAATGGACCGTCTCAGCGGATCGATGCCGGGGGGAGGGAGGGGGCGACCGCAGACAGAGAAGCTTTTCAGAGAAGATTTGACTTCAGGCCAAGGACGGTCAGCAGGAGACAAAGAGACCAGAGGAGGTGAAGGACACAGAAAAGTCTCCTCTCGAAGTTTTCTCTTTGTCATCCGTTTTTAGTCTTTTAAAGACAAACTATCAGCAAACTAAATGAAGCCTGCAGACATCTTTGTTCCTTCACAGGTCTGCAGCACAACCATCAAATGTGGTGCGTGAATAACATCGAAGAAAGAAACTAAGAATAAATTAGACGCATGAAGAGAGCGACGTGTGGTTCCTGACATGTTTATCGAGCTGACCCCACCGTCAGCTCGGTGCTGAGCTCCACAGAACAGCGTGCTGACCAAACTCTGGACACCTATGAGGTTGTCTGTAATGTTCCCATGCCGTCCAATCAGAACTCTCACTCACAGAGCCACGCCCTTCTGAGGGTTCAGGCTCCTGAGTAACACGCAGAGGTCCTGCTGATGGCCCGGCTGGACGAACATGCTCCAGTCCTGCCATGAAAAACGCCTGAACACTGCTGTTGTCACTGATGATGTCACGGATGATGTCACTGATGATGTCACGGATGATGTCACTGATGATGTCACGGATGATGTCACTGATGATGTCACGGATGATGTCACAGGCTGTAGGTGCTGCAGTCGGGGTGGATGAAGAGTTCTGATCCTTTAAGTGACCAGCAGAGGGCGCCACAGGCCAACTTCAGACTGCATTAACACAACAGGCATGAAAATCAACTGGTGTCAACTATTTATTTAACATTTTCAAGACCCAGATGTGCTCACCTGTCTTTGTTTATGAGCAGCAACAGCAGAAACTCACAGGACGGAGAGAGGAGGAAGAGGAAAGGAGGAGGAAGAGGAGTAGTTCTGTCGCTCAGGTTCAGGTTAATCAGACTCCCCTTTGGCTTTAATGTCTCATTGTGTGTGTGTGTGTGTGTGTGTGTGTGTGTGTGTGTGTGTGTGTGTGTGTGTGTGTGTGTGTGTGTGTGTGTGTGTGTGTGTTGCTGACTCAGTATTCATTGACAGAGTCTGTGGGGAGGAAGTGGAGCTGGTATCTCCGGGCAGCTGAGGGGGGCCGACTGATGGTATCTCTCTGCTTGTCCGGTGAAAAGTGAAGTTGAGCTTCGCTGCACGTACTTTACTTCATTTAGAGCTGAATAACTTGACTTTACTGTAAACTGAGAACAGCCGTGCGTCCCCACAGGACCGAGCACTCGTGTCTGTAAAATACCGCCTACACGTGAAGAAGAAACCAGGAGATGTGTTGAAGGTGTTTTCAGAGTATTTCACCTTTCTGAAGTTATCAGTGTAAATCTTTGATATATGTTCAATAAAGGAAACTCAGCATTGCACCTGCATCAGCTGTCGTGTTTCACGGCTAACCACCGTCACTCTCAGCAGCTCTCAGTCTCATGTTCTCTTCAGGACAAACATCTGTGCTGATTCTCAGACGTTCGGCTTCATTTTACATCCGCACTTCCAGACCGCTTCTTCTGGATTTACTCAGTTCTGATTGGTTCTGAGACTGTAACATCTGCTTGATCTTCTTTAAGCGTAAGGACGGAGCTGCTGCTGGCTTTGTTCATCTGCTACCCAAGCTATTGCTGCCTGTGCACACTGCTGTAAGATGATACCCAGCGACTGAAGCGAGACTGAGGCAGACGGATGAGCTCATCGTGTTTTCGTCGCTAACCGCGTGGCTCTTCTAGGATTCCTCCAGCTGTGGTAACATCAGCAGCTGCAGCAGCTGCAGCAGCTGCAGGTTCTAGTGCTCGATCCAGACACGTTCTCCAAGGACGTCAGCACATCGCAGGTAATACCAATCATCTGCTAAAAGCCTCGGTGTCACCTTCACCTCAGAAACGCAACAATCAAAGTTTTACTGTCACTCAGTGGAACGTCTACTTCACACTTTAATCGTCTCCCACCGTGATTATTGTAACTCTCTCGGTCCTCCACAGCTGCCACCTCATCGTGCAGCTCTGAGATTTTACTGACCAACAGCTAAAAACTGGTTTCACTGCAGGTCTTCTGAACGAGGTGCGCACCCACAGGATCTACGGCCTATGAGTACAGTCTATGAGTACGTCCACACACTGACTGAGTGAATGCTTCAGGATCACCTCCTGTGCTGGTTTACAGGGTCGTGGGTGTCTGTGACCCTCTGGGAGTGACGGCGCCCTGCTGATGATTCTCTATCGTGGCTCCAAAGCTTTGGAATAATCTTCCTCTTCACATTAGGTAATCGACATCAGGGCCTGTTTGTAAATCCAGATTAAAAACACATTTTTATTTGCTGGCCTTTGATTCAGTGGTTAACCGACTTGTATTTACTTATATTTTATTGTTATTACTATGTTTATTATTTGTTCGTATTTATTGTTCTCATTGTATCTCTTGTATTTCTGTTGTTCAGCACTTTGTGTGTTTTTAAAGTGCTATATAAATAAACTATGATGATGATAACAGAGTCACAGACATTAGCATCAGAGACACGACGCTAACAGGAGCCCCGCCCCCAAGGAGTCAGTCAGCTGAAGCAGGAAACAGAGCAGCCAATCATGTTCTCCACAGCAGAGGTCAGGGCAGCTGTCCATTCTCACCTTCAGGATCAGCTGTTTACGGAGCCCCGCGGGGGACATGGGAGAAAAAAAAATTAAGACGGACTTTTGCGAGATTTCGCAAAACTAACTCGGGATCTCGCAAAAGTTTTAGCCGCCAGCTCGGAGCCGACCGGGAGGTCGAGGCACGATGTGCCGGGAAAGCGGTGTTCCTCCCGGCTGTAGTAGGTCTCGACCTCCCGTCAGCTTCGAGATGGCGGGTGTCAGATCTCCGAAAACGTCGGAGCGCTTTTGCAAATATGTGATGTCTTGTGAAACGAGCAGGTATCTGACGTTTACACAACTACAGTCACGCCTCAAAATATCTTAAAAGTGTATTTTGCGACCCAGAAAGAGTAATATTACAGCTAAGTAGCTGCCGCCATTGTTGGAATTCAACTTTTGCGAGATCTCGCTAAAGTTTTGCGAGATCTCGCAAAAGTCCGTCTTAGTTTTTTTTTCTCCCATGTCCCCTGCGGGGCTCCGTAGCTGTTAACCGAACACCACTGACTGTAGAGGAAGATTCTCACCGCTGCCTCTGCTGGACGTCAGAGGAACTGCAGGGTTTGACTGCAGACAAACTGGATGTTCTTACCTCGAGGTCGGTTTGTGAGGTTTGAACACGCAGCACAGCGTCGCTCCTTCCTGCTTTCAGGACACACTTCACTTCATGATCTTCTCATTACACTTTGATATTCCCTCTTTCCTGAATGTGCTTCTGTGGCAGCGCAGTAATAAGCCCGTCTCATCTCTTCTCTCCAGAGGAGATGCAAATTGTGGTTTTTCGTGAGATAATGCCTCATTAAATGTATCAGTGCGGCGTTGATTGATTTGTATTACCAGGAGGAGACCCCACAGTGACAGAAACATGAGGCAGAGCTGGATTAACTGCAGCATGTCCACATTTTAACTCACAGATCTCACATGGATTTTAACAGCAGTTCTGACAGCAAATCTGCTTCAAAGAGACAAAAGAGAGAAACAGACAAAGGTTCTAATGATGCTTTCATTTTACTTCTGCAAAGGCAGACAGTGGAACAAGAAAAGATCACAAAATGATCCATCAGCAGGCTGTGTCCAACTCCAGGCCTCGAGGGCCGGTGTCCTGCAGCTTTTAGATCTCACCCTGGGTCAGCACACCTGAATCACATGAGTTCATTCCCACGCCTCTGGAGAACTTCGAGACATGTTGAGGAGGTCATTCAGCCATTTGAATCAGCTGTGATGGATCAAGGAGACATCTAACCCTGCAGGACACTGGCCCTCGAGGCCTGGAGTTGGACACCCCTGCTTTAATGTATATAATGTGTTGTATTTGTATAACCACGCATGTGACAAATAAAGGATCTTGAGGAGGAGGAGTCACAGGGATATTACCCAGCATGCCATGGGACACATCTCAGGTGTCTTTATGTTGGACTGCACTTCTTCCCTCTTGCTCATTGTGATATTAAATGTTTGGTTAGGAAAACATCATTTGCGGTAAAATCCATCCCTTCTCAACCTTCAGCCCGACACATCGGCTCTAAAGCCGAGCCTGGAAACTCAGAACGCCGATGATGGTCAGCGTGTGACGGATAAAGTACGAGGCGTCATCGAAGAGCATGAGGCACGGCGGGGCGCCATGGTCCACACGGCCTTAAGCAGTGTGAAACAGAGTCACACTGGGAACACGCCCAGGTGTGCATCGGGACTCTACGAGGACCTCCAGCATCAGACACCACCCGTCCCGCACACGCACACCTGTGTGTTGTTGCTCCCCTGTGTGATTTAGGTCATGTGACTCACCTGTTGCGGTCCTTCAGCGCTGCCGTGTGTCACGTGGTCCTGTTGTGTTTTTGTCTTCGGTGCATTCGAGGCTTGATTTAAGTGGAAGTCTCATGAAGTAAAATCACTGCGTGTATCTCTGCGCAGTTTGTGTGATTCATTTTCAGCTCTGAATTCTGATCTGTTCACCAAGGACACACACATAATGAGATGGACAGAAAAACACACACACACACACACACACACACACACACAC
>NW_005187506.1:205387-206956 GCF_000239375.1 Pundamilia nyererei | reverse complement strand
ATCTCCCTCCCTGGTTCTGGTTCCAGCCTGGTTCTGCTGGAGGTTTTGTTTTCTGTTACAAAGGAGGGTTTTTGGCAAAAGTGGGGAAAACAAACACTCACTTTGTCGGGGTGTTTTGTTTTTTCTCTGCATTATTGTGCGACCAATGTGGTGTTGCCATGAGGCACCACATATAACCATATAAATGCAAATGTATTGAATCGAACTATTACAGGAACCTTGAAACATATTTCCATTATTGTTGTCATAAAGTGGATGAGCACCAGAACATTCAGGCTAAGCTGTAACTGAAATATTACACGTATGAAAATGTGTAAGCGGGGAATTTAGAGATGGGACCTTCATTTAAACCTCAGACGGCTGCCGTTTATCTACGAGTCAGACAGAAAAATTAATCTGGGACTGAGGAGGACCGTTACAGGAGGAAGTACTGCAGTACTGAAGGAGAGACAACTGGACCTGCTGCTGACAGAAAAACACTGGATGCAAAAGTGAGACGAGAACACCTGACGTCCTGTTTGAAGGAGCCAGCTGCTGCTTCCAGCTTCACTCGCTGATCAAATTTTCAGGCCACATGTCTGTTTATTGTCCTCCTCTCTCTGCCTGGGCGGAGCTCATCTTTGGCGCCCGCCCTTGGCCCACACACCTGGTGTAATCAGGTGCCACAGATCTGCCTGATTGCCTGAGCCTCTATTTAAGATGGCGGCTCAGCACTCTTCTTTGCTGGATCGTTGAGCAACTCCCACTTCCTGGACCTGTTCGGTTCTCTGAATCTTGTGGCGTGGCGTGGCGTGGCGTGGCGTGGCGTTGAGTGAAACGTGAGCGTGAGTGCCTGAAGAGGAGTAAGGAGCGAAGCGCGGAGAGAGAGTGGAGTGTGTTTCCTGGACTTGTTTCCCGTCGATTCTATTCTGGATCCTTATTACTCCTTTCCATATGTTATTATGTCATAAGCTATGATGTAATTGTGACAGGGCCGATACGTGGGGTGAACCCAGAAGACGACTCCACTGAGTTTCTCACAAGAATGTGAAGTTTTATTTGTCACATGTCACCGGTGTCAATAATTAATTACATAAAACTGGAAATACATTATTTATATATGTTTTAAATTAAATTAATGGGCACTGTAATTAACATTAATTATTTAATGATGTACTTGACTCAGTCGTTTCGGCACTCCTGGCCCTCCACAGTAAGCGAACCTTTCAGCGTTTCGTGTCCGATTTAAAGAGCCGTGAATTTAAGCTGTATCAGCGATCGTTGTTCCAAACTTTATTTTTCATCGCTCATGTAGACGCTCTGTTCATCGCCTCAGTGGTTCAACTCATCGCTCCTGAACAGGCCCTCTCCACATGCTGTCAGATAATAAAACGTACAGAGGAGCTTCTTTGATATTTCAGCTGACGCCTCAAACACAGACTGAGTTTTAAGATCTTCAGGATTTCTTTGTATTTGTTTGTATTGCTGTCAATCAGAGAGCTGTGACTCAGACGGCTGCAGCGCTAACAGCAGCAGTGTCTCCTCTGCTGAGAGAGCTGACGGTGGGAGCACTGAAGCTGCTTTCTTTAT
>NW_005187506.1:200538-202062 GCF_000239375.1 Pundamilia nyererei | reverse complement strand
CACACACACACACACACACACACACACACACATTTGTGTGCAGGTCTTGTGCTCCTCCATCGATCAGGGGAAACTGAAGGCTCCTGTTCCTCTATAAATACTCTGGCTGTCCTTGTGCACGTCTCCTTCATCTTCACCACCGCTCCTCTTCCTCCCTCTCTCCACCCCTGCTGCAGCTATTTCTGTCTCAATCTATAAACTCCGTCCACCCGGCCTGACCAACAGGTGTCTCTCTCACACACACACCACAGTTTAAATCTGGTGTACAGAGCTGAAGGTTTCAGATTCAAAGCAAAGCTGAAATATTTCAAAGCTGCGTCTCTGACCGCATCACCTGCTCGTACAGACCGTCGTATCCTTCCCCAGCGTCCTGACTGCACCGGTTACAACCTGAACTCTGTGGTTTCACACAGGAACAACACTCAGCACGCAGTCACTCCGACGAGCACAGAGGTCATCCACCGGACTCTGAGGCTTTGGCCATCGTTGTTTACAGGTGTGAAATGAGGAGTTTGAAGCCGTGATGAAGAGTGATCCTGTGGCCTCTGTCCACTCTGCCTGAATCTACATGAAGACAACTGTGAGTGTGAACTGCAGACTGTCCAGTCCAGGGGAATAACTGAGGTCAGTGTGACATCTGACTGCATGCTGTGTGAGTGCAGTTTGTTACACATCGAGTCAAAGTGCGTTCATTAGAAAACAGCAGTGAAAGCACAAACACAAAGTCTGTGAAGCAAACGCACACACAGACACAAGATCATTTCATGCGGAGCACACTGCTCCTTCGCTGTTAAATAAAGAGGACATAAAAACGCTGCACGCACACAGACACACACAGACACACACGCACACAGACACACACACGCCCTGACAGATATAACTCTGACACACTGTGAAATAAGTGTTTAAAAGTTTAGACACACAACAGGAAGTGGTTCTTCATTGTTTGGCTGCACTGACACCAATCAGCTGATGCAATCAGCTCTACTTTATGCAATAAAATCTCTGCTGATGGATGTCAGGATTTTCTATCATGTTTCATAAGAAACTTGTGTTTTTGGTGTGACGTGCATGCAGATGCTGGAAACTGTTTGATTGTGTTGGGGAAAAAAGATTTTATTACACAGTGAGCTGATTGCATCTTACAAACATCCGTTTGCAGGCAGATTTCACGGCTCGGTGAGGAACAGCTGCAGTGTTGGACTCCAGGTGTGGTGACTCACACAGGCTCATTTACAAACGCCAACATCACGGCTAACAGCTGGATTATCCTGTTTCAGTGCAGCTAGCCAAACAGCGAACAGCCACTTCCTGCTGCAGACGGTAACATGGACATCCTGTTACTAGTTAGCTAACATAAACTAATGCGAGTCTGTTAGCCTCAACCAACCACAAGACGTCACGCTCCGTACTGATAGAAGATGGCGCTAAACATGTTTTAAAACTTTAAACATGGTGTAAATGAGCCTTTATGTGGGCAGCGTTTCATGTCCCCTTCTTAAATAATCAGGCCCCATCTTATCT
>NW_005187506.1:195224-199281 GCF_000239375.1 Pundamilia nyererei | reverse complement strand
AACATGAGAGGTTTTTGGACAAAGTTTGTGTTCTCCATTCTTTAAGCACCGGCACCGTTTCAAAAGTACCGGTTTGGTATCGGATAAAACCTAAACGATACCCATCCCTACACCTGACAGGCTGAGAACAGTGAAGCCTTTTCTGTTTGTCCCATAAAGGAAGAAAATCGAGCTTCACGTCAGACTGCGGAGTCAGCGCTCTGAGGTCAGGTGGCTCAGCTAGCAAGAAACTCCAATAACTAATCAGTAATAATCAATAAATTCACAAAATGAACAGAGACGGTTGCTGGTTCAGGATAAATAATTTAATGTGGTTACAGGAGCCCGGAGCTGCACACAGAGGTGCCGCTAACACGCCATAAACACGCCGCCGGGGCACGCCGTCCTCAACATGCTGAAAACAAAGTGACGGCGTCGCATTCAGACTGTGTGATATGAGGCGCCGTTTGTAACGTGAAATTAACGGCAACATTTTTCCACATTTAGCTCAAAACCTTACAAAAACATGTTTTTGTGAATAACTTTTTTACATTTAGTAAAATATTTTTTAACTTTTCATTTTTAAAACACAATTTTAAATTTTGAATCTAAATGTTACAGGAAACTAAATATTTAGGCTAACATGCAAATTTATTGTACGGATCAACGGAAATACCAAAATAAAAGCTTTACGAAAACCTCCGGTGCAAAAGTGTGCCGGTATTGGTCAGATTATGTCTGCTCTCCCCCTCGCTTCTCATCGCCATGAGCTGCTTCACTTCTTGCCTACGAGCGTGTCCGTGTGCTGCAGCGATTGTGAAGTGGAGACTGCAGCTGCTGAGCGCACTACTGCTGAACCTTTGGATGGCCGACGAAACGGATCTTCGGAGGTTCTCAGCTAAATCGCTGCTGGTAGGCAAGAAGTGAAGCAGCTCATGGCGGTGAGAAGTGACCAGCAGGGGTCATTTCACACCTGATGGTCACACACAGCCCCGGGGCTGTGTCTGCTCTCTCCCGGGGCGTAGCATACCGCCATATTTGTCACGTCCCGCGGCGTTCCTGAGGAAACTTATGGCTGAATCCCAGTGGACGGTCCCGCGGTTATAGACGTTCCAGCCCTAAAGCTAACCATAACCTAACTTTAACCAGCAGCTAAATGGCGTAAAATAGTGTTGTCCAAAGTGATTTTAAGAAAATGAACCAACATGTGTAGATTGAGTCCAAACGGTTCTCATGTGTTCTCCTTTTTCCCGAGGTTTTCGTAAAGCTTTTATTTTGGTATTTCCGTTGATCCGTACAATAAATTTTACATGTTAGCCTAAATATTTAGTTTCCTGTAACATTTAGATTTAACATTCAAAACTGTGTTTTAACTGTGAAAAGTTACAAGTATTTTACTAAATGTTGTAAAAAAAGGACTCGTTTTTAGCTAAATGTGGAAAAATATTGCAGTTAATTTCAGCATGTTTCATTTTACAAACGGCGCCCCACAGTGTGAACATGTGTGAAATCATAACTGTGGAACTAACAGCAGAGTACAGCGAGCACGCAACGACTCCTCCAGCAGAAACACCACCGTCATCATCATCAGCGCAGTAATCCGGATACACATGTGCGTCTCATCCACGCCAGGTTCAGGTTTTCTCTGATTCGTGGAGAACAGTTCAAACATCTGCTGACGGTTTGAATTTTACTGATGAAGAGCAGCCTGTAGTTAAAGGATGGACGTTTGTTTATTTAACCGATTTGAACAGGTCACATGTTTCTGTGTTCTGCTGTGAATGAAGTTTATGAGACCTGAAATCACTTCTTAATGATGTGGACGTTTATCTTAAAGCAGCTTTTCAACAGCAGTGACGCCCTCTTTGTTTGTGACACTGAATCTGGAGCCTGACGGTGATAAGGACAGAAACTCTGTCACAGCAGGGTAACAACAGTCCAGCAGGCGTGTGTGTACAGGTACAGCTCTCTGAGCTGTGGATCAGGTGGTGATGGAGGACGCTGGATCCTATCTGCGGTTGTTTGGCTCTTTGTCGACCTTCTCGTGTGTTTTATGTGAGTTTTGTGTGTCTGTGTTAAATTACTGTGGGAGTCCTGGAGGAAGCCTTCCTCTGCTGAGGATGAGGTTCTCCTTTGTTTCCTGTTTGTGTGTTTCTGCAGAGGCGACACGCCTGCATCCTGTTGCCCTGTAGCACTGTGTGTGTCTGTGTGTGTGTCTGTGCGCGTGGTGTACTCGCTTTGACAGGTGGAGGTGCCGTTGTGCTAATGTGACAGCTGGTTCTGCTGCTGTCTTCACATCACTGCTCTGGTTTTTTGTGTGTAGTTATGGTGCCTCATTTCACCCTGCATGTGTGTGTGTGTGTGTGTGTGTGTGTGTTAGGAGGAGGCCGGCTTGCTGTAGTCCTCGACTCCGGTGATGGTGGCCTTGCAGAAGAAGCAGTCCTTGTTGTTCATCAGGTGCTGGTTGATGCAGGCTCTGCAGAGGAAACAGGAAGTTACGCTGATCATGTGATCGTCTGCAAACAGCTTTGAGCATGTAAGGTGTTTATGTGTGACTGAGCTGCGCTGACACATCTTCACAGCGTTTTGCTGTTGGAGGGTTACTGTGAGCACGTGCAGCAGCGAGCTGCAGGTCCACCTCTGAGGGCCAGGTTGCAGCTGTGGGAGGCGACCTGCCTCCAAACACTCAGACAGATGAAGGCGAGCCAGGACCTGCTGGCTACGTCATCTGTGCGGATCTCTTTGTAAGACGACACTTAGGTCGTGCTTTTGGTTCTTTGGGATGATGCTTTTCACCGCTCTGCATCACTTCCTGCGCCCACCCCATCGATGAGCCATATTTAAAGAACAGCGGCTAACCTGAGCGGCTCTAACGAAGCTGTCGGGGGATTTTCTGTCTCAGGGTTTATCAGATTGTTTCTGTTGTATTTACTCCCTCTTCAGCACGTTCTGAGCTCTGCATGGACGAGCACCGACATACATCAGAGATCTTTTACATCCCAGCAGGTCCCTGAGGTCATGTGATCAGGGCTTGCTGGTTGTCCATCATATGAGGCTGAAAACAAAAGTTGACAGAGCTTTTGTAACTGTGGCCCCCAGACTCTGGACCCCTCTCCCTTTGAGCTTCAGCTCTGTGGACTCAGCAGTCTCTTTTATAAAACAGCTAAAATCATTTTTGTTTCTGTGTTTTAGTGTTTCTGTGAAGCACTTTGTGATTTTTATTTTGAAAGGTGCTATACAATTAAATATTACTTTAGATGTTTTTTAATGGTGGTAATATTGGTTTGAAGGTTTCGGCTTTTATTTTGAAAGGTCCAGTAAGAATAAAGAATAATGTGGCAGAATTAAGATTATTTTTCTGACGGTGTTTAAGTCGTTATTGAGCCAAGAAAGCTGCCAGAGGACCGACAACACACAGCTGTCCAATCAGACGACACGACGTTTGATCCGTTTTGAAGCTTCGTTTCACCCGGCGTGATGTGTGACACACACTGAAACCTGTCTGTGTGTTTTAGAGGGGCCCGAGTGAACGCTCAGAGCTGCTCTCACGGGTCCGTTTGTCACGAGGAGGAATCAGCTGGTTCACCCGGTGACAGCGCTCTCCATCATGCTGCAGCAATCCATACGGCCGCTGAGTCGGCGTGCCAGCTCAGCTAAATCAAGCGCACCTTCAGGATAGCATGAAATATGCATCCAGATATGAACGAGGTCTGTGCCCACGGCGGCGTCCAGCTGCAGTAAGGAAACAGCTGACTCACACACACAGGTGAGAGTGTGCGAGTCAGCCATATCTGTGTGTGTCAGGACGTCTGCAGGATCAATCTCACACTTTCAAGATCCTGCTTGCCCCACACTCGCCGTCACGTCATCAGCTGTACCGAGCAAGGCATTCTTCATCGCCGTCTCAGCGTCCTGTAAACTCGGGATGTGTTGCCCGCCACCAGCATGTTTGAGACTCACAATGTGGCGTTAGTGCCAGTGTTACGATAAGGTTATGGTAAGGGGTTGTCTATTATGTCAATTAGATATGAATACCCGACGTGTGTGTGTGTGTGTGTGTGTGTGTGTGTGTGTGTGT